>NW_027210614.1:5425000-5630000 GCF_029030835.1 Brachyistius frenatus
CATTATAAATCACACACCAAACCAACTAAAAACAGAGAGAAATATGCTAAGTGAGATATGACCAAGTTTCCTAATTAAAATCACAATTAGCCTGTGACTGCAGATCAAGAGTCAAAATGGCATCTGCTGTACAAACACTTGGCATCTGCTGAGTTTTATAATGTGCGTTTTGCTGAGTTTCCCAATTCATGCACATTGGCAAACTCAGAATCTTCATCTGCTGTCTTTTGGATGTGGCAAAGCTTTTTGTGGCTTCTCTGGCTCTTTATCGACAGGTTATATACCGACACAGTGTGTTGACTGTGGCAGCCTACTGGTTGGGGAAGTTAGTCTAATTAAGTGCGTCCGCTATGGGTCACTGACACTAATGATAATTATAGCACTATTAGAGAAAGCGGTCTTCTTTTTTCCCCTGTAGCTACTCATTTCTCTTCCTGTTCTTTATTTTCTCTTTCTTCTTTTCTTCCTCTAAATTGATATCTTTGTTTCTCTCATTTCTCTTGAGCCGGATTTAGAAAAAGGTGTGTGTGTGTGTGTGTGTGTGTGTGTGTGTGTGTGTGTGTGTGTGTGTGTGTGTGTGTGTGTGTGTGTGTGTGTGTGTGTGTGTGTGTGTGTGTGTGTGTGTGTGTGTGTGTGTGTGTACTTGTGTTGCTATGTTTGTGTAGGAAAAATTTAGTTTAAACCAAATGGACTGAGGCTATTTCTGTGTTGTGAGGACAACTTCAAAAGGATGTTTGAGGTGAAGACTTGGATTTAGAGTTAAGGTTAGATTTATGTTTGGGCACTGGTTGAGGTAAAGCATGTAAAATGCCAAAAAGACAGATGAGAACAAGACAAAGGACAAGGAAAAGGAGGTGTAAGAGTTGAAAAATAGCAAAATATTCTGGTCAGAACAGGTCAGACCCTTTTTGTCTCCATAACCTTTAAGGATATAATTAGATCTGTTGACGCAGATGACATTTTACATGATCTTACTAACAGCATGTAATTAAAAAAGGCTGGCAATGGTACTGAGGACACGCACATGGTCAGAAATAATTTTCAAACCTCCTATTCTTTAGTAAATATCAACACCCATTTCATTTTAACACCAGTGAAATGACCAACATTAAAGAATGTGAAATGCCACTGATCTCTGTTGTTACAAGATGTTATTACCATATTTACAAATAGGCTGTTCTCTAGTCTCCTGACCAACTCTTCAACAAAGCAGTTTGACATTTTGGGTTTTCAGGTCACTTAAGAATCCATGTGTGTTTGTGGGGGCGGGTCAAACTGACATAAACCTGGTAATAAGCTCTTCAGTTCAGCCTGCATCAACATCTCCCTCCGTTCACACACATCCATCCATCCACACCATATTGCAGTTATTGATGAAGCCACCTCTTTATATGGTAATGTCTTTCACACCTGAAAGGCATCAGGAGGGCATGATCACTCTCACTCTCTCGCTGACACACAGTGTGTGTGTGTGTGTGTGTGTGTGTGTGTGTGTGTGTGTGTGTGTGTGTGTGTGTGTGTGTGTGTGTGTGTGTGTGTGTGTGTGTACACACACACTTTTTAACTATATATATTCAGTCTTACTTCTTGCCAAAAACACACACTAACATGCGCTATTATTCACATGAACTCCATATATTTCCACGCTCTATCTGTCTCTCAGCCTCATGTACACAACTATGAGGAGCCCATTAACACTGATGGAGATATGTATGCGGCTCACATCTGTCACATGTCGCTGCCGTGGCAACACCAGCTGCCGTGGTTACCGGAGGCCTGCTCCTGCAGTGTTATGGGATTTGGTTATTACAGGATAGCTAGCTACCGGTGTACAGAAATATATCCCTTTGTGCACAGATTGTTGAGCAGTGATACTTCACTATTTGATCTGATAAGTACTCTAATTACAGACTAATTACTGGTTGTAGGTGACAATTATCTGGTGACTGGAATTAGTTGAACTGATTATGTCCACAGGCGTATCAATCCCACTTGTTTTGGTGGATTGAAAAGACATCTGAAACAGCAGATAGATCAGTTCTATCAGTTCTATCAGCTCGAAACCGTTAGCTCACTTGATGGTCAGATAAAATTGGTTCATTATGTTGGGCATTAAAATCATTAGGTTGGCAATATTAAAGATAACATTTTCAGTCATGCGTGAAACTGATGATGCAGCCCTCACAGTTTGTCAGTCTTTGGAGAATTACAATGACTCCGCCAGGTGTTTTATGTACATTGTGATTAGTAGTGAATTGTGTCATTCACTGGTGCAGTAGTTTGAAGTTTGAAGTATATAGGGCTGCAATTGACAGCTATTGTCATTATTCAATGATATGTCTGATAATATTAATAACATATGGTTAGATGGACCATTTACACATGACCCATTGTGTCAACACAGACAAAAGGTCTTACAAATTCTACTAATTAAGTTACAACAAGCTTGCATGTCAACAGCTTAATCTCCATGACTACTAACAAATTCCTATAATTATTATTGTCATTATAAATAATACATGTAATAAGTGTATAAGTTGTATGAATACAAATCTGACAACGAAGTAGGTAGAGCAACAGATATTTTCAGGAGTAACTCTTGGCTTGCACTTTTAAAAGAACTGGCTAAGTTTATGGTAACTGGGGCATGAACAAGGAAAACAGGTCACAGAAAGCTTTAGTTTCCCAGAGTCACTCCACTGTAACTGTAAATGATCCCAGCCTTATAAATGTGCACTAAAGTTAAAAATCTATGTACAGCAGAAACTGCTGACGGCTGTTTAATATACAGCCACATCTAAGCAAATACATCAATGGGTCAGCTAATATAAACATTTTAAGTGCATTTATATATATATATATATATATATATATATATATATATATATCCAAAAGAGTCTCCAACAGTACTTCACGTGATGTCTTCAAATTGAAGAAAAAAAAAAAAAAAAAAGAACAGATGCAAGCAATCTCAATAAATCTGAAGTTGCCAGTGAGAGGTCCTCAGGGAGTGAATAAATTCCCAAACATGTCCTTCTTTGGCTTTATTTTTATGTCTGATGTAGAATTGTATATGTTTCACTTCATAAACATGAATGGTTTTGACTTTCAGTTGATCTGAAACAGACACTTTGCTGGTGAATAAAACACACACAGTGACCCACTTTCCAGAGCTGAACTGGACCAACCAAAAACAGATCCACCTCCATCCCTTTATCATTTGGGCGTGGACATAAGGATATACACACCAGTGGAACAGGACAGAGGCCTTAAGTGAGTACAGCTGTGTAGCCAGATGTGCTTTTGAATCCTGTGGTTACAAGTGTGCGCGTGTTGTGCGTGCATGTGTGTTTCTAAACCTAAAAGCATACATGCTCACTCTAATCCCTCAACAGAGCACTTTTTAGCCACACTCTCCTGCCCAGACTGCCACCGGCAACATGAACTGCCTACCCTCCTCTCTGTCCCTTATCCAGCTGACTGAGAAACAGGAGTAATCATAGTATGGACAAAATTACCTGAAATGGATTTCCGTTTAATTTGAGTACGACACTTAAGTCACATCAGGATGAGATCACGACATGCAGTCCAACAATTTTCTATTATTTCTTATATCAATCACTCAATTTCATCTTCCGTCTATCTCTTCGTCTCTAAACCGTCATGTCTCCTTTGAGTCATGAGCAGGTTAACTACTATTGGATGTTTAAATGCATTAATGAGGTGCATTCAGGACATTTAATGGACAGAATAATGCACTTTGTTTACATTAGCTAATAGTTGCTTACAGAATCTTAAGGTGGATGAGCATTCAAACAGTGGTTCGTTTGCCGCAACATAATATCTTGACATTTAAGCACACTGACAAATTACACTTATTTGTGTGTGTGCATGTCAGACACACACACTGAACTGCTGACATCCAAACAGCAAAATATTCAAAAGGCAAGAGCGGTGAAGGTCATCATTAGCATAGTATTAACAGCCCTGTATAAGAATGTGTGTGTGTACTGGTATTACTCATGTTGTGGGGACATTACACACTTACGTTGTGGAGACATTGTGTATTGTTTTGGGGACAAAAAGATCCAAGTAACATTAATCATTAAATTTTTATGGTGAAGATTTAATTTAAGGTTAGAATAGGGTTAAAGTCCGGCAAGTAGTGGTTATGGTCATGGAAAGTCTCCAGGAAATTAGAAAGTCAATGTAATCTGTGTGTGTGCGTGCGCAAGTGTATGTGTGCGTTGGAGGTCATATCAGTTTGTGGATGTGTTTTTGTATTCAAGCTGTGTGGGGTCACATATTTCTCGGTGTCCTGTGGGAATAACATGGGATCCCATGCTGACAGTACACCAGGAACACACACACACACACACACACACACACACACACACACACACACACACACACACACACACACACACACACACACACACACACACACACACACACACACACACACACACACACACACACACACATAAACTGAACTGCTGCTCTGGCACATTTGGTGAAGGAGAAGAAATATTAAATCACATTGCCTCACCAAGGACATGAGTTCAGCTTTTCTTTGACAAAGAACACCTGCGCAGGTCAAAAGAGTAGAACAGTAAAAAAAAGAAAACCAGCCAGGAAATTTGAACTGGCTAAAATAACTGAACTGTTCAGTTCTGCAGTGATGGCACAGAATAACTAGCCACCTGTATAACAACAACAGGCTTAAAGTCAGAGAGCTAGACATATTGTACTGGCAATTTTCCTGTTAACAAAGATTCAACAGGACTGTGCACACGTTTTGGGTCTAACCTTAACATGCTGTTTTAAGTTTATCATGAGTAAAAGCATTTCTCCAATTCCAGGTATGTTTACAGATGGTTCCAACAATCCCATATCAAAGGAATAAATGTCCAACCGCTGCAGTCTGAAACCACCAATTGACCCTGTGTCAGTTAACTCATGGGAAACTTCAGTAGAACCAGATCAGAAGTCCATATTTGCTCTTCTGAGTGTGAAATTACAATATTTAATATGCTGCATGCATGGTGTTGAACACCTATGTGTACAAAGGCCAACTGATTCTCTCAGTCCATTTTCTTGTTCATATTCTGAGGTTTGATGCAGTCAAGCATACAAAGTCATTAAAATCACTATTTTTCATTGACAACTCCTTGAGCCATGAGAGATATTTAGAACTGTGATGCCCCTAAAATCCCATGTTTTGTCCAGTGACACTTCTAAGCTCATTTCTGTATGTGCAGCTGGTAAAAGCGAACTCTTTTATATGATACATTTTACATAAAGACATACAGTACGTACACCAGTTATAATACTGTAAGTTCTGCCTGCGCTTATTCTACACTGCAATAAAGTTAACCACAACGGGGAAGCTTTAATCAGCCTGAACTAAGCCCAACCTCACAAATAACGCTTTAATTAGTGGTCTGCCAACCTACAGTCGCCACTAACCTCAAATGTTCCTAACAATTTCCAAATGTCATGCTCTTAATAAGAATCCAGTGTCTCCACCTCTGTTATTGTCTTACAGGCTGTATAGTAAGTCTCACTGTTCTTCTGTAGTACTATATCTGACTCTCTCGCTAGCTGTACTTTATTAGCCCCATGGTGCGTTCGAAGCACTTATTTGTTACAAATTAACTCAAAGCCTGATATGTGGCCTACTATATTCATAGCTAACATCCAGTCAACTGTAAACTCCAACAACATGTTTAAAGAGTATGGAGTCAAAACCTCTGCCAGGACGTGTTTCTTCATTATTACTATGTGCATATCTGCTCTGTGAGCCAAACCAATGTCAAAACCAAAATACTCATATTTTTTTCAATTGTGTATTTATAATTTGACTTAAGTGAAGCCAAAAAGCTGAACATAAACACAAAAAGACTTCCTTAGTGACAACAAATGTCTCTGCAGTGCAAAGCCAGGCTTTGCTTCCAACTGAATAAGCACATTAGTTGTTGCCCAGGTGTCTTTTACCAATTAATACATTTTGAGCCGGAAAACAATTCAGTGTAGAAATAACAATAGCCATATGAAATGCAAACATGATAATGATTTTTTTTTTAATTTTTATAGTACTTGATTTTATCCTACTGTATATCCTAAATCTACTGGCAGCAGTCATATCCTGAGTATTGAGACTCACTAATGGAAGTTAAACTGCTGATATGGACTACCCACAGAAAAAAAGGAATTAACTGTCAAATAAAATGAGAAAAGGCAGCAGCCCATATGGATTCAAAACTGCTCGAAGAGGTCAATGTCTTTCAGTAATCCAACACATTAATTCCCCCAAAAGGAGAAAAGCAATATAGAATAAAGTGAGCTCATTGATTTTGGGGATATGATCAATCAGGTAAGATCGAAAACTCCAAACTAAAAATCAAAATTGTCTTGTGTGTTTATCATTTGGTTTTTGGCACACTGTCAGTGGTTGATTAACAGCTTCAGATACCATAATTACCCCAAAATCCCAAAGGCTGTTTGGTTTCTGCTCGTTTTCACAGATGGATAAATAACAGCACTCTTATGATTTATGACAACAATAACTCAGATGACACAGCAACACAGTAAGCAAGGGAATGATTGGAAGCCCAGTCTTTCATGAGCAACCAAGTTAATAAGTGCCACTGTTTAAATGCCAAAGTTAATGAAGGAACAAGTTATTTCTGGATGATATGCTGGGTGAAGATCAGGTACAAAAACATATACAACATACAAGATGATCCGTACATACACATTCATACACACCATATAGGACAGAGGGACTAGAGAGCAATCAGATTTTTACCTTGCTGGAGTAAGGTCCAGGGATGAGCAGTTTCAGGGCTTGTCGCTTCAACTCTGTCAGCCTTGCATTGCAGTTCTCACACCATATACCTCTTTCACTCCCAGGGGAGCTTCCACTACCTGAGGCCGGTGATCCCGTCCCAAAACCCGGGGAGCCACCCAGAGAACCCGGTGATCCTGTCCCAATCCCTGGGGAGATGGTCCCTGGCGATCCAGAGAAAGATCCTGGTGAAGAGATCCCTGAGCCTGGGGACGGGGTGCCCGTGGAGCTGGGCATGGACCCAGCACCCTCTGGGGCGGGACGTGTGTTGGAGCGGGTGGTTTCCTCATAGGCCTTTCGGTACCAAGTGTCCGGGAAAAAGGAAGCAGATTTGGTTGGGGAAGTGTCAGGCATCTAGGGAAATGTTTTAAAAAGAAGAAAAGATTACAAATAAGTGTTTTCATGGCAGACATTTGGACATATCATGGCAGGACAAGCATCATTTATCATTGTGTGAATATTTGCACTGATAAGTCTGCCCACCCAACAGGTTGCAGGTTGTGATGAGAACAAAATCATGAGGAAGGGATGACAGCACATCGTCTGTATTAGGCAAATTGAAGTCAAGCTATTTGCTTTTTGCCTGCAAAGCAAACTGTGTTCTCCTAACTGTATTCAGCAGGTTACAGCAGCGCATGTTTGAAATTCATGAGAGAGATAATCAACAACAAATGATTCTGGTAGAGAAATATTAACCTGCCACATAGCTCCAATAGTCATGCTTAGTCCATATGGCAACAATTGATAAAAGGTGAGTATAAATGGACATAAAGATGCGTGCAGGCTAAACAAACAGTCAACATGCTATAATAACATACACACAGAATAAAGAGCCAACGAGTAAACAAATAATCTAACTAACATTAGGGCTTTAAATCAAATGGTTCAATTAAAAACCTACAAGCAGGAAGCAATAGGCTATCAAACATCTACTGCAATAGTGCTACAACCCAAAGTCAAGGCAGTCAGCATATTAGATGCGTCCATTAACCACTAAATAGGATCAACTCCGCGTAGACCTGGGTTATTTTGCTCCATTCAGCCACATGGGAGCATCAAATGAGCCGCAAGGACTTGAGAATTTGATCTTTTGCGGTTGGGTAAATCCAGTCAGAGAACAGACCCATTGATGTGGTGTGAAGGCTGGAGAGGCTGGGCATGACTGTGATCCCTTACAAGGGCTATAATAAGGCAGCAATGAGTAGGCTTATAGGTGAGAATGCGTAGTCTTCTCTAAATGAAGAGGTAGATATAACGTGATCAAACCCTGTGTCACAAAATAATGCAAATTGGCTGGAGTAACATATAGTAGGTAGTGACACGAGAATGAGAATAATATCTGATTTAGTAGCTTTATCCTCATTTAATGATAATTAAAGTGATGTGGCGGAGCTATCAGTGAAAAAGCATGCCATTGTTGTGACACCATGAGCAGTGAGGTATGAAGTGTGATCTTCACAAAGCAATCAATCATCAGCATGAGCACAAATCTAATGAGAGCTCTCATCACTTTTACATTTATGCCACCCTGAAAAGGGGAAGCAAACTACACGTTCAACTACAGAATGGGTGGGCAGTGTGAGATGGAGCGCATGCATGCAGCACTGAATGGATGATAAGTTTTTATGTTTGCCATGGCTTATTGGTAACAGAGGATTGTCCACCCCTCTGCTGCTGGAATGAATAACCTACCCCATATTTTCTGCTCCGGCTGCTCACAGACCTCTCCTTAGTCCCCGACAGTGAAGTCATGTTTGGGGTGAGAGGAGAGGGGAGGAGGAGGAGGGAGGAGAGGAGAGGAGAGGAGAAAGAACCTCTGCTGGCGCTTCACATTCAAAAAGAGACCACCGGATCGATTTCAATTAACTACACGCCCCTGCAGTTTGCTCTTCTCAGGTTGGAGTTAACCTCATGCCACTTCCAGATGCATGTGGAAACCGGTTACATCCTCATTCCGCAGCCAAACACACACAAAAAAAAATCTGAGATGGTTTCGTTTTCTTTTGTTTTTTCCTCCACGGTTTGTTGCTTCTTTAAAAAAAAGAAATTAAAAAAAGCCCTCGAATCACATCTAAAAACCAGACTGAGAATTCGCACAGGTCGGTTGGGAGAGCGGACCGCTCCCTGTCAGCAGAGTCTGCTCTGCGCTGAATGAGGCTCTGTGTTCAGCAGCGCTCTGAGCTGGCACCGCACTCAGCCCTGCCTCTCTCCATCATCTCTGCGTCTGAGGCTGGCCAGGTAAAACAAGCCCCCCACGGGGTAAATTCCGACGCACGGCGCAGGTCTCGCAGGCTAACGACAAAGTCACGACACATTAGCTCAAGTAAGATCCGACTGATGCGGACCACAGCTACAGAAGTCAGCTTCTCCTGGTTTATACTTTACGTGTTGCTATCCTGACCCTCCTGTTGACTTCCTGAGGCTCCTCACTGCTGAAGCCAGCAGTGGACTGAAGAGACAGGAGCGAGACACACATCTGGATGAGGGCGGGGCCAACCTGCCCCTCATCAACCTCAGGCCAATACACTTCCAGAGGTTCCAGCTGAGTGGCAGGTGGACCGCTGCCTGTTTGAACTGAGAAAAAAAACAAAAACACTTTTTAAATGGAAATTTGTAACGTTACTTTAGGATGTGTTTGCAATTATAGCCTACAGCAGGCTGTGTTAAACGTAAAGCCCAGTGTGTCATATTCAAGAGGCAGATCCATGACTGTAGCATTGAGGACACGCAGGTCTTACTTATACATAGCCTATACTATCACAGGCTAATGTTCAACTGACTCAAGCATCTTTAAAGGAAATATATTTTAATTTGACTATGAATGAAATCACACCTTTTCTTTTCAGAATATCATTTCTGATGGCTTGGAGAAGGGTTGAAAACAAAATATAGCCTACTTACATTCACAGCCAAAATAATAAATAATCAACAAATTTCATTTTAGAGACATTTGGTGTCTGGTTAGAATTTTCCAAGAGGGAAAGTTTGGTGCATTTGGGGAAAAATTCAAATCACGACCTCAGAATACTTGAATTCCCCCCTTATGGCCCTGGGTACCTCTTCCTTTATTGAAGCAGGCTGCTGATTATTTACAGTTAAAGCTTTGAAGAATAGAGGAGATGGAGATGAAGAAAAGCACCAAGTTACACAGACATGTTGAATGGCTTTACACTGACTCTGTCAAACAAATGTTTGGGCCCCTGCAGTATCCTCTTTTTGTTCTTGACCAACATGTCATTCAGAAAAATGACCTGCAAACACCTCTGTCAGTCACAAAAAAGCAGTTAAGTGGGTAAACTGGCAGAGCTTTCAAAAGAATTGAATATACGTGGTACACCAAGAAAAGTTTTGTAGGAAATAGTAAGAGTAAAGGATTAAGATATAACCCTTTAGAAGAGTGTAAAAATCAATGCATGAACAGTCATCTTGCATTTCTAACAGGGTAGACACACCTGCGTTAAATGACTGAAGTGTTTCCAGGAACTGAGAGTAGTTGATGAGTGGTTAGACAGTGCACTCTGCTGTTGTCATAAGGATATTACTAGACAGCAGCAGCAGAGTTAATAAAGAAAGTGTGCTGCACAAGGTATACTTATGTCCGGTTTTAAACTTCATAGAAATGCACGCTGTTATCATTTGCACCATTAATAGATAGCAAATGTTCTTTGAAATAAACATGTAATAAGTTTCTCCACCACAAAGTATATCTCTTTGTTTGCTTGTGCAAAACTCAAAGAGGCTGGAAAAAGTTGTGCAGTGAGTTTCCTCAAACAAGTGAGTTCCAAACATTTGGGCTCATGGCCCTTCTTGCAGCATATTGTCACATTTCTGTCACAATTTGATAGTATTTGATTTGTTTCAGGTGCTTAAAGATCAGTGGTGGAAGAAATATCCAGATCATTTCGCTACTTAAGTAAAAGCAATATAAAAATACTCCATTAAAAGTAAAGGTCCTCCATATTGGCAGCAAAATGCTGTAATGTATTAATGTAAAAACTGATTTGGTCACTCTGACTGAAATATCATTAGTTCATATGTGACATCATTACATTATCAATAATGAATCCTCAGTGTGTAAGCAATATGCCACTGTTAGTTGCTGCAGGTGTAGCTAGTTTGAACAACTTTATAATGAGTTTTATGAACAGGGACAGCAGATAAATCTGAGGGGTCATCAGATGATGACTGAGAGAGTAAAGAAGAAAAAAAAGTAAGTTCTGATATACAAATCTATTTTCAGGTTTTGGACTTTTTCTGTATTCTTGAATGTATTGGATAATATGCACATTTAGCCTGTTAAAATGAAACCATATAATAAGTTTTAGAGGGGGAAAAAAATCACTAGCCTATTTGGTGGCGCTGTTAACAACTCAGACATCTGAATTGTGACCCTGACTACAAACTGAACAGGTTGGAAACACCATGAACAATATTTTGTATTTTAAAAAGCTTATTATATTATTTATTGTGTCAAATCTTCATCTTAAAAGTAACTAAAGCTGTCAAATAAATGAATGGAATTCAAGTTCCAAGTGCAAAATTTGCCTTTGAGATGTTGCGTAAATGTGAAATAGGTTCAAATGAAACGCGACACGCCACATGGTTCAGAACCCCGAGATTTCGTAATCTCGCGATCGTAGCCGCCTGTCTCGTTGTGACGTCCCTTTTTTTTTTTTTTTTTTTTTTTGTCCAAACGATCATCTGGTCTCAGGACACTCCGGTCCAGTGGGTGGCGTCACATCTTACAGGGTGGTTTTACAACCTGCGAGTGACAGCAACAGAAACAGCGGCGGCAGCAGCAGATCCAGACGCGGTAGTGGTAAGATTTATGCAAAGGAATTGTGTGTGTGTGTGTGTGTGTGTGCGTGTGTGTGTGTTAACACTTTTGCAATTTGTAAGTGTTGTTTTAATCCAGAAGGAGAAACTTTGTGTAACAGTCAGCGTGTACATGTACGGATGTCTTGACTGAAGCTGGTGGATAACTAGCCAAACTACACGCGAAATTTCAGAGGAGTGCCGAGTTGTAGCTACGGGAAGAAAGGTCAATGGCTGTTATCGTCTCTCCGAGTTTGGAAAGAATGATCTGACCTATAAATGACACATTACTCCCATTGAAAACCGTGCAAACCCGAGTGTTTGTTTACAAGTAAACACGTCATGCAAACAATGTCACGTTGCAGCTTGTTTGTTGGCAACCAAAATAGCGTGTTTTAACTGTAATGTGAGCTGGCAGTACATGCTAGGATGTGGTGTAATACTACAGCGTTCAGCCTTGACGTTATGGAGGTTTATTACGGCGTTTGCACACGTATGCACTGAGGGTTTTTTTTTTTTTTTTTTTTTTTAGTTTTTTTTTAATAAACCATATAAATGTTGAATCTTCTGTGAAAACACTTCAGTAGCTCAACTGTCAATGTTCTTGCCAATTCTGTCTCTGTGACAACAGGTTGAATTTACTTTGTTTTGTGTTCAGATACGTATTCCTACATGGTAAAAACGTACAGTGAAGCAGGGGTGGGAATCACCAGAGACCCCACGGTACGGTTTTTATCGTAGTAGCACGATATTATTAAAATTCTAACAAAATGTCTATGTGCTTTAGTATTTCAAGAACATATTTATTACCGTGTTTCAACTGCAAATTATGTCCTCAAAGGAAAGGTTTGCCTACATTTGCCCTATGTAGTAGTGTAGCAAAGCTTTCAGTCGGTTCATCTCACCAGTAAATGAATAAACAAACTGATCATTTATTTATATTATTAGATATCGATACTTGGTGTGTCTGTATAGATATAACATTACCAAACAAAATACACCATACTATACTGTATTGATTTTTTTGGTTAGGTACCCATCATCGGCTAGGTAAATATAATAAATACAATAAGTGTTTAAACAAAATTAAGCAAAAAAGTTTAGTTTTTTAAAGTTTTCCAAAAAATTAGATAAAAGCAAATGCATGTAATGAATGCAGTGGGAAGATGACATTTCTATCACTCCTACAATGCTGAGCTAAAATGTTGCCGGTTGATTGAGCAGCATTTCATAACCTTTTCCTGCTTCTGGCATACAGCTGCCAAGTCTTTACCTGTTTGCCAACCCTGACGTCTGCAATGCAAATTCCAGTCACTGAGATGAAGAAAGTCAGCCCTGATCAATGTCACATCTTGATACTTCAGTGAGCCCTTTAACTCACAGGAAATATTTCTATTGAGGAGGACACTGCGTCATCCCACAATGAAGGGTAATGTAGTTATTTCACTTTCTGAAGTTTATAATCAAGTACAAAGTTTTTGACAATCCACTAAATCTTGGTTCTTCAGACACAGGAAGCAACTCAAAAATTACAGCAGAAATATAACTGCAACTTATCTTGCAGGTATACCGCGGAAAACAAGAAAAAGGGAACCTAAAAAGATTTCAACAGGGAAATTTGCCTCCGACACCGTTTTATCTTCAGCCACAGAGGAGTCAAATGCTGTGCCAGGCAGCGATTCTGCCATCCTCAGCCAGTCAAGTTCCCTACCAAGTACTCCAAAAAGAGGCAAGGGACGAACGAGAAAGACACCAGAACCCTGCCTGACCTCTACACCAGTTACCAGGTCTTCCACACTAGTTACCAGGTCCTCCACACCAGTTACCAGGTCCTCCACACCAGCTACCAGGTCCTCCAGGTCCTCCACACCAGTTACCAGATCCTCCACGGACACCCTGTCCAGTAATTCAACCCCCCCCGCAGGGGTAAAACAAGTTGAGCCAGAATACACTGAAATCATCACTCAGCTAAAGGTGTGATGTTTTACTGATAAATGTTGTCTCTACATGTTGAGCCTACAGATTTTTCAATGACTTTGACTTTTTTCTCTACTGTTGTAGATGTCAGAGCTAGATTCCCCATGCTCCAAATCAAAACCTCAAAGCAGGCGTAAGAGGGGTCACGCTTCCCGGCCTAAACTAGTCCGACAAAGGGCACCAAAGAAGAAAACACAGACCTGCAGTAAAGCCAGTGATCCTCCAGCCAATCGTCAGCGTGCCAAGAAGCGTAAGATTGACACTGAGAATTCAAAAGAAGATACTACTTCTCAGTCATCCAAACCCTCTAGACCCAGATTTGAACTGGAGCAGTCTGATGCAGCAGAGCAAGGTAGTGTTTTGTTTTTTGTCTGTCTCATTATACTTTGGGTTGTAGGACATCACCCCCCCCTCACAATTCAAAGTATAGCACATTTAATATGTCTTAAATATGTTGTCCTCTGTGTGTCTATATATTTGTTTAAATAACTACTCGTGCTTGTAAAGCAGTTGTTTCTTTTAAATAGTTTAGGTGAGCCAAATTATCTTCTCTAATTCTGTGTTATTTCTTCTTTTTTTTTTCCTAATTGCCCTCTCTGCCACACCACCCAAAAAAAGAGGAATCTTTGCGGTCTTCAGATCTGTCAATAGAGCTGAGTCACTATGAGGAAGAGCTGCCCTCTTTTTCCCTCCAGGAAGATGAGGAAAGTGATGAGGATGAAGAAGAGCTCCCAAGTTTCTCGATGCAGGTGGACAAAAGTGAGAGAGACTACAGAATACATTATATAAAATATTTTCTGGATTGTGTACACATACTGTTTACTTTAAGTGGACTGTTTTTCAAACTTTTAGAGCCCTCGTCCATTACAGAAGGAGTGTTTGTGTGGTGCAAATTTAGGAATGAACCTTTCTGGCCTGCGTTGGTGAGTGCAAAAACACATGGATAATTGATTTCTCACAAGGACATGCCTTTCAGGTGAACAATACACACATTTTCAGATCCTAGGATCTTTCTCTATATGCAATAAACCAGCAATTTTGGCACATTTAAGAAGCGTAAACTAGTGAATATTTGGTATTATTGCTTAATCAATGATTTAAACTTTTTTGGAAAACTGCTGCCTATCAATTTTCTGTTGTACAACTTTAATTGATTCATTGACTATTTCAGCACCATTAAAGACTATACTAAGTGTTCTTAAACTATAAAATATACTTTATATGAGAGCAGGGTGACTTGGGAAATTATATGAAATACCATCATGGGTCTGAAACAGCTGTGACCCAAAATAACTGGCCAAAGCCCTCGAAGCTTTAATGTTTTTAAATCTGTACTATTTTTTTTCCACAGGTAAAAAGTGTGAACCGTAGGCAGAAAAAAGCCAGCATCAAATTCGTTGATCACTCAATCGTTCAAAAAAAGAATGGGTAAGTTATACCGGTTTTTTTTTTTAATAAATATTTTATGTCATTTCTTTGTTGGTTAATGCCTATATCCCTTTAAAAGTAAAAAGCCACGTATGCTCTTATGTGATGTCATTAAACTTGGCTGCCCAACTTGAGATATTCCTCAGTAGCGCTTTTCCCTCAGTGCAGGAAAGAGTTTGTTCCGACCGCTGTCAGACTTTTCAACACCACCATAAAATAATGTGGCACTATTCATATTCATTTCATCTTATTACACTGGTCACTTTTTCAATTCATCCCAAACTGTATTTATTTGGGTTTTTTTGTGTCTATAGTCTCTGTTTGTCTCTATTTATTCATTGCTCTTTTTCATATTGTGTGCACTTTTTTGTTCTTTCTATGCTGCTGTGATGACCGAATTTCCCCACTGTGGGATCAATAAAGTCAAAAATCTAAATTTAATATTCAAACAAATTATTAATGATTAAACTATATGGAGGTTCATTTTCAGTTGTGTTTTTGTTCTTCAAGGTTTACTGTGGCTCTGAAGTCCTTGAAACCTTTTGACTGTGAAGAAGCTGATGAGCTGATGGTAAGAACTGCTCCTCGGTTATATACTCTAATTGTCTAAAAACATTGTTTTTCTGACACTGTGGCTGACTGTATGTGTCATATTGACTTTTAGTGTAAAGCCAAAGAAAAGTACGAAAAAGTAATAGCGTGGTCCTTGGAGCTCATAACAGACTACAGATTCAGGATTGGTAAGTATTGTCCATTTGATGCTTATGTACACAGAAACGGATCAAAGACACTGATTTTCACTTGCACTGAATTAAAACAACATTGTTGTGATGCCACTGAATTAGTCGCAGTACTAATCATGTTTTGTCTTTGCAGCATGTGGCTCATTTTCTGGCTCCTTCATTGAGTACTTGGCTCATGACATGAGTACGTTTTGTCCCTTACAAAGAAAACTGGAATACACATGAAGCCCTTTTATGATCCTGACAGTGCTCTTCACTGCTTTTCTTGACCTGCTCTAGGCAATCCAGTGAGGAGGATGTATCCACAGGCCGCCTCAGAGAGGCTAACCATCGCCAGTGAATCCATGATGGAGGAGCCGTGTGATGGTCAGAAGGAGGGCAGTTTTAGTGAACAGCAGAAAGAGTTCAGGAGGCGTTCAAAGAGGCTGCTGCCAGATCGGACCCATGCCGCCCTCAACCGCGCTAATGAGAAGCTTGTAGATTTCATTGTCAAGCAACACATGGTGGAAAAACACCTGCTGGTATGAGTAATTGTATTGCTGTCTTGCTGTTGTAGTTCTAGGATTAGCAACTACTTCCTCAATGCCATTTGTTCCACATTTATGTTGTTAAAACAAAACAAAACATTTTGATGTGCTAGCTTGGCCAGTATAGTTTGTGCACTCTAAAAATGTACCATCATTACTGGGGGAAGTGGATTCCCATAGAAAGTGCACTCCATCAAGATGGAGAGGAGAAGAGATGAACATTAAGCACAGGCTATAGGGAGGATAAGCAAGGGATGACTTGATGAGTAGGAGAGGTTAGGCTGTGAATAGTCTCTTATTTGCATCTACAATAGAAATAGTAAGTCATTATATAATTTAAATTAAAAAGTAAAAGGAACATCACAATCATGGGAAATGAGGATGGACATGGGAAGAAAACTTGACTCTCTTCAGTTTGTCCAAACATCCCTGAGGCCTGACATGGTCATATGATCTGAAGAGACAAAGAGGATCATTGTGATTGAACTAAGAGTCCTGTGGGAAGACAAATACAACGAGACTATGGAAAAGACAGCTACCAAGCACTAGGTATTCTAACAATGCACGACAAAAGGCTGGCTGGTTGGTTATATCCAGTTGCGTCGGCTGCAGGGGTTTCCTCGTCACTTTCTGTTTTAAAGACGCTCAGGGCTGTGGGAAGAGCAGGAAGTGAGAGGAAGATGGCTGCTCTCAGGTTGGGATAGTCAGCGGAACGAGCCTGTTGTTGGTCCTGGAACAGGCGCAAGGAGTTGAGCTGGAAGCCAGGAGGAGATAGTTAGTGACTGGGCATCACTGTCAACTGGAGAACGTTGGTATTCAGGGTCAAACCATCTGCCAAAAACTGGATGCCGCCTGATCTAGATCTTCTCCTGGCCCAAAGTCAGATGCACCTAATAGTGATAATTTCACTGAATAAAATAAGGTCAGAAATAATAATAAAAAAATATGTGCGGCACAGCTGTAAATCTCCCCAAAGCAGCCCATTCTTTAAAACTGTCCGCGTTAATAAGATACCGATGGAGGCCACGACAAGTGTGACTTCAATTCAAGTTGGCACAATTACAAACTGCTGCCTGTTCTAAATATGGTCAACCAGATTTGCAAAGACTAATTGGTCTGCCCAAGTATTCAGAGCAGAAATGAACACATAGATGGGCGAATATTTTTGAAAGGGATAGTTCTCCTTTGGATTTCTGAAAGTTATTTTTTTTTTTAAATATTTGACATTTTTGTAAGTGGTGAGTGAAGAGAGAGTAAGAGACATAAGCTAATGACATCTACTGTGATACTTTAATGTTATAAAACATCTAGAACTAAATGTGGTTAATACTTAAATTATAATTGCCATTGCATGTGGTACTAAATAGGGCATGGATGAGGAACCATTCCTGAATAAATAAATAAATCCATCCTTCCTGTACCGCTCTCCTTACAGGCTGTGATCCGTGGGCAGCAGCAGTCCAGATGGCTTCGTTATTTTACGAGCGCCAATCGCAGACGGATTGTGAAGCTGTACCTGGAAGATGACCAGCAGATGGACCGAGTCTACTGTTACCTAAATGAGCTCTATGCAACGGCTGTGGCCACCACCCCTCGCCTAGCTGAGCTAAAATCCGTGGAGTGTGTCTCTTTTGTTTTGGATGTGCTTCTCCCGGAGGTGAACTTAACCTTTTCATCAGTGCTCATTTGTGTTATTTGGTATGTTTTTCTGATGCGCAGTTCACAGTTTGAGGTACAGGTTCTGGAAGATTGTTTTTCTGTGCAGGCCATCATCCATGCCATTGCTGGGGTGGACAATATTTCAGTAAAAAAGGCAGAAGAAAAGTACCTAAAAGGACGATGTCTAAGTAACAGGTAAGAATGTATTGTGTTAAACCATTGAAAGAAACTATTTTTAGGCTAAATATTGAATATTATCAGTGACTGTTTCTTGTTTTTGTTTTGTTTCTTTCAGAGAAAGACAGGAGTTGCACATGATGGTTGAAAAGCTGACGAGGAATAAATCACAGCACCAGAACACGTCACTTGCTTTATTCTCTGATCCTATCGGTTTGGAAGACTGATTAAATGAAAGTACTTTTGATACATTTTTGGAGGTTTTGTATGTTTTGTTCATAGGTAATGTAGCCATACCTGTGTGCCTTGCAATCAGTGACAAGATACAATGCACTGATTCAGCTAAATCAGAACCATAAATGCTGGCTTTACAATGTAATACAAATGATAATAATCTATTAAGCTAACTTCAGTGCATAACTAGTTTATGACATTGTACAGTATATACAGCCAAATATTTCATAGAGCTTAAGCATGATTTAAAGAAGCAGTATGTAGTGGCATCTAGCGATGAGGTTGCTGAATACCCCTCGCCTCAGCCTCCCCTTCCAAGCATTGTAAGTGATTGTACAGCTATGAAACATAGGGCCAGTGTTTTATTTGTCCCTTCAGGGTAACTGTTGAAACATGGTTATTCAACATGGTGCATTGCGTGGAAGAGGACTTTCTCCTGGTATAGAGATGAAGAGCTCATTCTGAGCTAATAAAACAACACAATCATTTTAAATTTTATGTGATTATACACTACTGACGACATAATTATTAATATTATTTCTGTCAATAGATCCTGCTGAATCATTAAAGGTTTTTGCCACTACTACTATAAATTTTAATCAACATCACGGAAAGGATCTATAACAATCTTGTCTGCAAATGCTTTGTGCCATTTTTATTAAAAAAAAAAAAAAAAAATGTGTAACATTTTTCATGTCCGCTTTTAAATGCTTTCACACATAAGGGATGGGCAAGTGCCAAATAAAAAAATACACCTTTCAAAACCAGTTGTCATCATAGCAGCAATAATTAGCAATACTGCACCGCCATTGACATATTGAAAGAGAAAGCTGTCAATCCATACATCCATACCATTTCATACAGTACGCAAAGATGCATGTGTAGCGTCAATCTATCTTGTGAGGGATTAGATTTGCTCTCGTTGTTAGAAGGGGCACTAGTCCAATATTGGACAAATTATTAATTCAAGTTAAAACAAAATCCGTCAATCAATCCGAAACATGAATTCTCGTATCGGAATTCTAATCCTTTGACATAATCAGAAAGTTATCACCATGACACAGTTGGCTTTAATTCAAAAGGGTTTATTGAATAACTTCACAGTAAATGATTAGATGGTACATATGTGTATAATGATGGACAAATTCCTTCAGAGAAACTGATGGTGGAATGAAAAAGGGAATGAAAGACTAAACTAACGGGAAAAGGATTGAATGAATGAATTTAGGAATATGGTAACTAAGATAACACCAAGCCAAGGATCAAAGCTATTGTCAGCCTACTTTGAGATGAGATGATTCACGTAACGGGCCGATGCGGGACCTGAGAGTACCATCATCTGGACCTGCATCGAGACCATGGAAATGTATTCTGTGCAACAAACCTGCTCCAGACCAGGCTAACAGCCAGACTTAATTACTCCTCGTGCCTTTCAGTCAGCAGTCACTTTGATCAGAAATGACTTGTTCTTATCTGCATCTTGCTGCTCAGCATCAATGACAACTATATGATAAAGTGTGCAGTTTACCAGCTACAGTCGTTTTCTTTTTGCTGCTGCTTGTTGTAGATAAGTAGCTACTGCCACACCGCAGACAAGTGAGCAGCTTCTCACTGTAAGACTGCTCTACACAAGACCATTACAAACCATCAAAACATAACATCTCTCTACTTGTGCACCACAGACGTCCCTCAAGTTGTATTTTGATTTGATTTTTTTATATTTGTCTCCCTTTACTTGATCCCGAGTTTGTTCTTACCTTCTTTTTCTTTTTTTTAATAATTCTTTAAACATTAATTTTACAATTCTAAAATATGTTCCATAACATAACTCAGATGACAATCATTTAAACTTTACTTTAGATGTGACTGTCGGAGAAAAATTAATCTTATGTAACTGATCTGTAGTTGACCCTAGCTGACCCTATGTTCCTGTATCAGCAGGGCATTCTTGGAGGGAAAACATGTATTATCTTGTCTTAACTAAAGTCCACATGTACAGCTGACTAACGATTGATGAATACACTGTGCTCAGGGTTAGGGGTGAGAGAGGGCGCCTCTTGACGTGTATTTAAGGATCCTCTCTTAGCAAGGAGTGGTCAGACTTTCTTGATCCTCCGCAGGGGAAGAAACTCTGTCCAAACTATCCAGCTCAATAGTATCCTGTGACTCTGTCTCTACTCGTTTGTACCTGTTTGGCTCATGTTCGATGATTTGTACGCTCTTATAATTTTCAATATCTTATCTTGTAATAAATACTTAAAAGACAGTGAGCTTGAGATACTTTTGGTTTCTCACAAGGAAATACATTAATTTCCACCACAGTGACCTCATTACTTGAGAAATACATCATTTTAAATACAATAAAGCAAATACAAGTCAAATGTATATGTGAACAACCAGGACAACTGCTTCCTTAATGTTAGTATTAATATTAGTATTTTTGCCACAGTAAGTTTCTTTCACTGATCTTTTTAATAAGATGATACATAATGGGGTGATAATGGTACTGAATCACCAAAATGTGTTGAGTCATTATGTGACAACCATTCATTGTGAGTTTGTTAGATTAATTCATATTCCTACTTATGAAGTTGCAAATCCAAAGAGATCCTTAAATTTCACAATCAGAAAGCTAAAGACTAGACAAAACAATTAGCCATCCCTACATGGTTGGTAGACACATGCTCTTCTCAAAGATCAAAGATGTTGCAAACTAATGGTGTTATTGGCTTTTAAGCCCAAAAAGATATTGTATGTGATATTGGGCTATATGCATATCATTTGACATAATTTATTGGCATAGATTTGGGTCACAGAGGTATGTGGAGGTCCCCCCTCACCTCTATAGGTAGGTAGGTATATACTTTATTAATCCCCGAGGGGAATTTTTTTTTTTACTTCAGTGGATGGCGGCACATATGCTGTTGTATAAACCTTTTCACAGCTGACAATTTGACTTGTCATCATAAGAAAAGCACACGTGTATTAAAAAAAATGACTTCATTCCAATCGGGGAAGGTCCTGCTTTATTTATTTTTTTTTTTTTTTTGCATGGTAGTTCACTGTAATGGTTTACAGGGACACGTGATATAACTTAGTCATCATTAATTCAACTGCGCAAAAGCGAAGTTGTCATTTTGGCGCTAAATCGACAGACTAGAACAGAACTGAAAGAAGATCTCGGTGTCAGGCTGTCGTCGGTTCACTGTTCAAAGCATGTACACTTACCGACCGCGGGGGGGCGGCAGCGCGCCTTTGCCGCGTCTGCGCTGCCAGAAACAACGACAGCGACGAAGACACACATGGAGCACTGTCGGACCGTGGAAATGGCGCTTTGCGTTGTCGAAGCCTGAAGTGAGAGGAGCTGTTCGCGCCCGTCGGCTCGGTGAAGCTCCCAGAAACACCCCGCAGGAGAAGTACTTTAAAAAAGAAGAAGAAGAAGGGGCGGATTATGACCGAAGAAAAAGGGACTCGGGATATTTGTCAAGGAAAAGAAAACGACATCCTCGGACAGGTAGCGTAACGTCAGCAGCAGCTAGCGGCACATTGCATCACGTTTTCCAGCAGCGATCAAGAGGAGCGCTTCGCTTCACCCCGGCTCCGCATGATCACGTTGTGCCGGATGATTTCCCTGAAACAGATCCGACAGTACGTCGCTTTTTGTGTCCGACGAAGAGCGGCTGTGTCGTGGGTTGTTTTGGCTAAACGCGTCTCGCCCGGTGTTACGTTGGAAATACGGATTTGTTTGGCTGAATTCCCAGATTCAAGTAAAAACAAGACTCTTGTCTGACTACTAAAACCAAAAAACACTTTGTACTGTGATGCTCCTGGTCATAAAAGTCTCCACGTGGATGTCGGCTCTGTTGTTGGAGACGCGCCGCTCAAGCTAAACGCTAGCAGTTAGCCGCGTTAGCGAAAGTAGCGCTGCGCCCCGGCTAGTCGAGCTAGCTCCTCTCCTTTTAACTTTTGTTCCGAGATTAAATTTAAACGTCAGATATTTAGTCGGCGTCGTAGTTCACATGTTGCAGCGGGTAGTTTAACGTGGGATGTATTTGTAGGTTTGTTTTTAGCTGAATGATTACAGCCCGCTAACGTCAGGTCGGCTAGCTGAGCTTCAACTGTGAAATCGAGTAAACAGTAATCCTGCGTGACCTTGATGCTAACTGAGCTGAAGCAGCGGAGAGGAGAGACCGCGGAGCAGCTGCGGGTCCTCGTCCTACACTAAATAACGTCGTGGTTACGTTGTACCAACAAAACAAAAAAAAACGTGATCGATGGTTTGTTTACATTGTGTGAAGTTAGCTGTTAGCTGTTAGCTCAACGCACACGAGCGCAGCTGATGAGGCTGATCGGTGCTCCGGAGGTTAAAACACGAGCCGGTGAGCTGACGTTTAAATACACAACACACCGTCCAACTCTCACGTCATGACGGTTTCCACCGCCGCATGTGGTTGTTTCCTCTGACTCGAGATAAGTTGTCAGAGACGTGAAGACGTCTCTGTGGCGGAAACACGTGAGCGCTACATGTTGGGTTTGATCGAGCTGCTTCTGCTCTCGATCGGCTCGTTTGTTGTTGTTAAATCTTCTCCACGGTAGAAGCGTGTCGACGTTTTAAGGTTGGCCCGCTTCTGTGTTTAATGGTCGTCTATCTACTACGGGGTCCGTGTCGGGGGCATGTGGCCGTGTGGTGACAGGGTTGTTGCGCGGGAGTTCACTTGAATCCGCTGTGTTTTCCTCGGTGGTCACAGAGGGCGGTGTTGTGTTGTGTTGTGTTGCGTTGCGTTGAGTCCGATCTCACACGCTGTGAAACTCAATTTATGTCTGCGCCACTTCACATCATCCTCATGTAGATCATATTGTTATCTCGTTGGAGCACGAGTGCAGTGACGAGGATGAACATATGCATCAAGGTGAAGGTCTTTAGAGCTCACCTTTATAAACCAAATAGCTCCACGGAAATACAATTACTCAAAACAAGAGAAGTAGTAGTAAGGAGTAGTAACCTGGAAAACCAATAGGAGGATCAAAGTCTACAAAGAACAACTAAAAAAAAAATTCATAAAGACATTGAAAACTGTAGAGGCGTCAGCTAATAATATAGACAATTAGATAAACGCAGCTGTTTAACGTTTGGTCTTTAGTTTCTGTTGAAGAAATGCCCAGACAAATGCTTAAGAAAATTAGCAGCTGTTAAAAGATAAATCTTAAGCTTAGATTTAAAAAGGCTCAGCCTTGATTTCATTCTGTGGTCTTCTGGCATCTTGTTCCAATGTTTGGCAGCATTGCGACTAAAAGCGGTTCTGCCAATTTTTGTTTTTGTCATGGGAACAACTAAAAGTCCCGAACCAGCCGACCTGAGCAGTCTGCAGGGCTCATACCGGATTAGTAGATTAGACGAGTATTTTGGACCGAAAGCGTTCAATGGTTTATGGACAAGTAAGAGTATTTTGAAGTTGATCCTTTGGAAACTGCAAGCCAATGAAGCGATCTGAGACCTGGATTTATGTGCTGATCTTTTTTGGATCCTGTCATAACCCTGGCTGCAGCTTTCTGAATCTGCTAAAACTGTTTAAGGTTATAACATAACAAGGGTAAATAGAAGTAAATACAAGGTAAAACAGCCGGGCTAAAGTCGCCACATATTCACAAATCTATTTATTAAGCGGTTTTAAGATGTTTTCACATGATGCTGGTGTTATGATTTTGACGGACAATAATTTAAATTCTTTGGTACCCTGACGGCATCAACGGCCTCTGTGATCTCTCACTGAAGATATTTGAAGACTGAAATGTTATTGTCTAATTGATGACTCTAATAGTGCTTTATTGCAGCTCTTTGTAAGATCTCACTGTCAGATCTGATATCTGCTAACAGATGTGTAGCAGTATGTCATGTGTGGTTTATTAGAAAGCAAACCCAGTTTCAGCCCCAGTTGTCAGCAAGTTTGCTGACACCATGTTTCCTGACAACTGGGGGTACAACTGTGGTTCGAAAGAAAGGCCTCTTGTGTCCTCTAAAACCTGGCCGAGCAGATAAATCCTAAAGTGTTTTTATGGACTAGAAAGGGTTCACAAAGAGTGTTTCACTGACTGTCATTTTTAATTTGATTAATTGACGTTTCATTAGTCAGCAAGTGTCTTGTGCAGGGTGATATTGAGATAATAAAAGGATATCTTTGACCATATTTAACTGGCGTAATAATTTAGCATTTTTTTAAATGCACTGCTGTTTCTAACATATTTCCTGTGATTCTGTTTATGCAGTGAACAATGCATGACCTGACTGCCCAAGTCACCAGCAGCCTGCTGCCTTTCTCAGGAGTGACTGTAGATGCTCTGGGGGAGGATGAGATCACTCTAGACTCTGTTCTTCAGGGGAAGTTCACTGTTGGTAAGCATATTTTATTATGAATTATTTCTATCAATAGATATTTTCTTTTCTCTATTTGTATTTCCCAAGGTAATATGAAGGATTGAAACCACATTGCCACTCTGTTCTTCATAAGAAAATATGCAGTCCATCTTTTATAAACTATAACGCAGATGGAGAATATGACTCAATTTTAATTTGACTCTTTAAACACTTTCATCCTATTTGTGAATGATTGAAATCATACCTGCAAATAAATCTGTTGATCATGTTTTTTTTCTCATGTGGGTTTATTTTTCAAATTTACACATTGATAGGTAAGTTTAGGAACCCGTAGTCAATACCATTGTTACACGGGAAGGTTTCATCTTGGCTGCAGGTCTTCTGTTGACTCGTGGGCTGTAGGATTTTTTAAAACTGAACCCAGTTTGAGGTAGTAACCCACCTTTCCTTCCCTTGTCTGCGTATGAAGGCCGCAATGGGTTGGCCTGGCTGGCCTGTGGCCCCCAACTGGAGATTGTCCATGCAGTGACAGGAGAACGGCTGTCTGCGTACTGCTTCAGTGGTGGAGGGGAGCACCCACCCAGGGTCCTTGCTGCCAGGGACTTCAGCTGGCTCAAACGGTCAGGGCTTCGTTTCACTGTCTCTTTGTCTTCATCCGTTTAACACGTATTAATGTGGAGTCTGATAAGTTTAAAACAAAAAAGTGTCATTTACTATTAAAAAATGTATTAAGTATAACTGGACAAAAATATTTCCATGTGTGTTCACTTTTGTTTCAAATATGACTTTTAACTGTGTAATAATGACAGCTGAGGAAATCCTTACTCATGTGATGTTTACATCCACCAGGTCTGGGTTGCTTGTTGGCTTGGAAGAAGTAGAAGGCAGCGTGCTGAGTCTTTATGACCTGGGACTGTCGAGGGTGGTTAAAGCGGTGGTTATACCAGGCAGGGTGAGTTGATTGTTCTCTGCTCTTCAGTAATCGAGATGGTCAATAAAAGCAAGATAAACATAAGCTTTGGATCCAAATGCTAAAATCATGTATTATTCACAATACATACAACATTTATAGCAACATTTGATTGATCAAAAATATTTAAAGTGTAATTTTCCTTTTAGTTTTAAGCATTTATTTCCAAACTGGCTGGTACAGACACAAAGCTTTCAAAATCACATTTAAGAATTTAGACTCATTAAAAAAAAAAAAAAAAAAGATCTGAGCAAAGACACAGATTTGGACAATCTTTGCAAATTATAATCAGTGTAACATATATAGTATCAAAACCTGAACCTTTTTAGTTTGTCTGTGTTTCTTTCTACCCTTTCTCTCGTCTAGATTACAGCTATAGAGCCATTAGTGAGTTACGGTGGAGCAAGTACATCGACACAGCATCTTCACCAGAGTTTGCGCTGGTTCTTTGGCATTGCTGCCATAGTAACAGATCTCGGTCATGTTCTGCTTGTGGACCTCTGTCTCGACGATCTGTCCTGCAGCCAAAGTGAACTGGAGGCTTCAGGTGAGCAGCTTCCACAAGTAAGGGTGGTGTTGTCTGCATTTTGTCTTTGTTTGTCTTCTGTCCCTTACAGATTGCTTTTTATCCTGTTTCCACCTTTATGCATACCGAGTGTGCTGGGGTGGAAATATACTGACACCTATAGATTCATTGTAAATTGGTGAAGGAGTACTTATTCTGCTCCCTGCTTTCTAAAACTGTTTCTCCTTTTATATTTACTCTGTGTTTGCAGACCTGCAGGTAGTGACCAAAACTCCAGCAGAGATCCCGAGGCTCAGAGAAGTCAGCACTAGACAGGGCAGACATCTTTGTCTCCAGCTGAACGGACCCAGTGGAGTTGGAGCCACAGCTCTGCAGTACATCTCCAGGACCAACCAGCTGGCAGTAGGATTTTCTGATGGATATTTACAGCTGTGGAACATGAAGACTCTAAAGAAGGAGTGAGTGTTTGTATTTTCTTTGGCTTCATAACTAGTGAGAGTGGGGAGGATGTGTGGATTTTAATCCTAAATAGCCTTTCCTCTGAAGTATAGCCAAATTCTACTTTTACTGTACCTAATGTCGAATATTCCCCAAATAGAAATGTATTATTACTGACAAGATTGCATCAATACTGTATCATGAAAAGTATTTAAAAATACAGTGGAAAAGAGTAGAGACAGTGATTTTTTTTTCTTTTCTTTAATTATATATTTTTTTAAATTCAGGAGCAACATATTGCAATAGTATTAATCGCATCAACCAGTATTTTTGTTTTTATTTCTTAAAAATCACTGTATGTATGAATTATTTTTTAATTGTTTATTTTTAGATACCACTCCCAGTTAGAGGGTGGCAGGGTACCCGTGTATGCCTTCACCTTCCAGGAGCCGGAGAATGACCCCAGGAACTGCTGCTACCTCTGGGCTGTCCAGTCTTCTCAGGACCTGTGAGCCTCACCTTAAACTCTCTTTTAGTTTAAATATAAGCATTTACATTATCTTCATTTCCAAGTCCTGCCTCCAGTCAAAGTGTGTGTGTATATGTTTTTACTTCCACGTTTCTTACTTTTCCTGCACTTTGTTTCACACCCACACAGTGAGGGGGATACGGTCAGCCTGCACCTGCTTCAGCTGGCCTTCAGCGAAAGAAAGTGTCTCGCTTCTGGAAAGATCCTCTATGAGGTCTGTTGTGCATACAATATAAATAATATTTACTCTCTGTTCATTTCAATTTATGACTTATGGTTTATGCCCAAGTCCCAAACAAATCTAAACTGTACTTATGTGCTTTACTCTCCACCTCTTTGTCTTACTCTCACACAGGGTCTAGAGTACTGTGAAGAACGTTACAGCCAGGATTTAAGTGGCACTGTTTTCCCGCTCCGGGCCCAGGCTACAAACACCTGCCTGCTGAGTTGCCAGACCATCGAGAAACTCCGACCTCATCCTGACAGGGATGACACCATGAATGAAGGTTAGTCGCTTCTACTAAAACAACATAACAGTTTGAAGGGAGATAATCTGCAGGTTTTTAGACTTTTGTTGTAGTAGAGAATTGGGGACTATTATTGTTACCCTTCATATGTTCTCATGAAAACTGTTTCTAGGGCATAGTGGAGAACAGTTCTACTCTGTTTCTATTTTTGCATATTAAATCAACTTTGCCTGTTTCCTTACCTCTCTTCTCATCACGAATTCCACCTTCGTGCACACTTTTCGTCCATCCTCTCTCTCATTCCTTTCTTCCGCACCTCTTTCCCTTTTCAGTTGCATCTCCGGATACTAGTGTGTCCATCTTCAGCTGGCAAGTCAAGGCCTACGGTCAGGGAAATCCATCTACCTACGTCGGAGTTTTTGACATCAACCGCTGGTACCACGCACAAATGCCAGACTCTTTAAGGTACAGTGGAGACAGATTCTGTAACTCTAGAGGCATCTTGAGTCTTTAATTTTAAAACATAATAAATTAAATCCAAACTTTCATCAATGCATTTTAACAGTATGCCCCCCCCCCCTCAGTTTAGAATGAATATGCATTAAGGGGAAGAAGAAAACTGAAAGCAATTGTACATACTTACTGTATAAATGCAGTTTTTCTCTTTAATGGCGTTAAAGATTTATGTAATTTTAATGATGCAGATCATTAGGTACCCATTGTCTCCTGTTTTGTCTTGTCCAATTCGAACAACTGCTTGATTTAACGTGGCACTACATTTCCCTGGTTTGTGTTTGTCAGAATGGGAGAGTCTCTGCAGAATTGTCCGTACCTGGCAGTTTGGTCTCTGGACCCAGTGGTGCAGATGGTGTCCCCACATGTCCTCCTCGATGTGGTGGTACATGAGCGCAGCCTGAGCAGGGGCCTGCCCTACACCTGCCCCCCACCAGAACAGTATTTTAATCCCACCACATACAACTTTGGTAATGTATATACAGTACAACAATCTTGATATGAAAAGACAATGAAAATGTAGTATTGAATTATTTCAGAGGTCCATGTTTTTTCCAGGTTTTATCTCTGTATTTGTGAGCCCTGTTTTGTATTGTTCAAGCGTTTGCTTGTGTAGACCTGTCCAGGTTTGTAGTTGAAATATAGTATAACATGTAAGGTTAATTGTCTGTTTGTTATTTTTCTCTTTTCATGTTTCAGATGCTACCTGTTTGCTTAACTGTGGAATTGTGCACTTAACCTGCTCTGGTTATCAGAAAGAGGCAAGTTTCTTGTATTTATTTTTCTAGTTTAACCTCATCATTAACTTTTGGCATTGAATTCAAACATAGATTGCCAGAAGTTGCTATGTGACTGTATACAATTGCCAAGGTAAAGTTCATTCTGCATGTATGTTGGCTTACTTGGGTGTTATTTTATTGTCATGTAACCTCTTCTTTGTTGTCCTTAAAATTAGACCCTGAGTTTTTTGAAGAAAGCAGCTCCTTGTTCCAGTGACATCATCTCCACTAGCTACTCTCACTGCCTCATGTCGGGCCTACTCTCATCTCGTCTGGCTGAGACCCAGGCATCCAGCCTGTCTCAGGTACATGCACATACTTGGCACACCGACCCACATAGCCACCGTTGTCAAAGCTTTTGTACTCCCTCTTAGTGTACACATTAAAGAGACTCTCCCACAGTGTACAGAATCAAGTAAAATATTTATTCTTTGTAGGTTTTGATACTTATTTGTACATGCAACTTTATGTCGTTCTACAGGAGGAGCAGCTCGATGCCATTTTGTCAACAGCCGTGGAGACCAGCTCCTTGGGAATGATCACCGGCTGTATCAAGCAGTGGACAGCAGAAGGTAAGGAATTGCACTTCTGTTAGTGTTTGTCTAAAACTTCTCACCCAAACTCACTGCGTGCATGTCAGTGGTGAAGATTATGTTTTTGGGTTCATCTCACACATGCCTACATATACAGAGTACATTTTGTATGCATGTATAACTAAATCTCTACTATGCACTCCTGCATACATGCCACAGCCTCCTGCTCTGCAGTTAACTCCTCAAATTGTGTTGTTCTTCAACAGAACAACCAGGCTCTGCACTGAACCTGCGCTACATCCTGGACTGGGCCTGGAACAAAGTAGTCCAGACCAAGGAGGAACTGGATGGCATCTGTGTGTTTGATAAGACATGCTCAGTTATATAGAATGTTGCTTAGATGGATCTTTTACATTTTATAGTCTCCTTAAGTAGACTTACAAAAGTACAAAGTTTCTTCTTAACATTGATCAAATTAGAATTTGCGACGTGATCTCATTATATGTTTATATTTTATTACCTGTTGACAATTGGACATCTTTACAAACCTTTGCACTCGCTGTGAAACATTTGAATAGATTATATCAGATATTTTTGCATTACCAGTGAGGCTTATGACAACTGAAACTTTTACATGGCAGTATTATTTAACCCAGGGGTGTCAAACTCATTTTAGTTAAGGGGCCACATACTGCCCACTTTGATCTCAAGTGGGCCAGACCAGTAAAATCATAGCATAATAACGCACACATAATGACAATATTTCTCTTTGTTTAAATCATTGGTGAAGGTTTTTGGATGATAAACCCTATTTTAAGGTCTTTCTACAATAAACTAGAAACATAAAGACCAAAAACTCAGACATCAGCCCACTGTTTATCTGCCCCGGCCTGTGGCACCGAGCGCTTCTTCCTCCGAAGCAGACGTCGCATTTACACTGTTTTTGAAGCAATTACTGGATCGATTTAAAAAAAAAAAAAACATTTGTACTCATAAACCTCCATATTCTCATAGAAATACAATTTATGTCTTTCTGTAATTTTCACACTTAGCAAAGTCATCCGGCGGGCCGTATGTTTGACACCCCTGATTTAACCTTAACAAGGACAGGACATGCTTTCCTGTCCCTTTGGCATAATCATAGATGATTCATGACTCAACCGATATTAACCCCTCAAATGAAATTCCGAATTCTTTGTTGTTGTTTGTATGTTTCTTTCAATGTCTGTATTTATATCATATATGTGTTCCTCTATGTGTTTGTTCCCAAGGTGCACCGCTGTTTGACAGCTCGTCCAACTTCACGGACCCTCAGACCATGCAGCTGCTCCAGCACAGTCAGAGACTGCTCAGTAACCTCAGCGCCATCTTCCACTGTCTGCTCAATGAAGCTCAGGAGCTCACACAGAAAGGTGCCACGTCTGCACAGACGCACTCACACGTTCATGTTTTATATTTCCCTGTAATGTCAGTGAAACCGGTTCGGTCAGCACATGAGCATTGTTTTAATTCCCCTTTTTTGAATGTTCAATGAATGTAGTTGTCAGTAAAATTAAATCTAGTGCTTCATAACTACATGGCTTGCTACAGTTTAAGTTATAATGTGATGTCCTTTGATTAACTGATTTTAATAAATGAGAAGCCATTGTATTATTATTTTGAGCCATAGTTTTTGATAGAGTCTGTTTTTTGTTGTTGTGTAGGACTGGTAGGTCTGATGAACAAGAACATTGTGTCCAGTCTGATTTCCAAGTACGCTCAGGTGGTCCTCTGGTTCTGTCGTACCGGCTTACTCCCCGAGGGATCAGGTAAAGTGATGCCTGCATAAACACAATCTATGAGGAAATTCATCAGAGGGAAGCCTTAACTGAATCCCAAAGCACAATTTCTGTCAGTGAAAAATGAGTTGAGAGCAGCCAATGCACTTATTTTGTGAATATGATGACAAATTTGCATGCTGACCTAAAAACATTAGTTCAATGGAAACATTCTTTGATGTAGACTGTAATTAAAAGAAAGATCAGGTGCCATGATTCTGCTTTTGACATTGTTAATAACTAACTTGTGCTCAGTTAAGCAAATAAAGAGCAATTGGTCAATACAATTAGAAGTGTCTAGTCCAAATTTGTTGATGAAATTATATGTTTCTTTCAACTTTGATGTTATCAGACACTAGCATATTTTAAGTGTGGAAAACCTTTTCAATGTGACCATATTAAGTTTTATTTTTCTCTCTGTCTCCCACTGCTCTCCCCATCAGATGATGATGCTCTCCAGATTTCCAGACCTTTCTACACCCACTCAGTCATCAGCAACTATTATACTATACGCAGAGAAGAGCTGAACAGGCTGGCCAAGTCAGTAGTGACAGCAATTTCATTGTGCCTATATTCCAAAACTAGGCCTGTGTATAACCAATAACTCCACAAATAATGTCTTGGTTTTTGATCAGTAGCCAAGTTATTAAGAATGACAGATACCCCCTCAGTTTTTTCAGTTGTCTCCCCTTTTCCTTGATGATCAGCTCAGTTGATCTCATGCTGATACTCTTCTGTTGTCTTCTCAGGGGCAAGTGGTGCGCTGACTGCCTGATGATTGACGGTTTGGTTGAACAGTGCGGTGAACGCTTGACCAAGTTGTGGAAAAGGGATGACGGTGGAACAGGGCAATACCCGCCACCTACACTGCATGTAAGGATTTAAAATCTATATTTTCTAATTTCATGAATTTTGTATGATCTATTATGTTATACTGAATTGTATCTGCTGTTACAATGTTGTAAGGAACTGGATATTAATTAAATGTCATTGCTTCACAGGCCTTGCTCGACATCTATCTTCTGGACAGCATTGATGAAGCTGCTAAACATGCAATTGTATCCTTCAACTCATACGACCCATTTACAATGTCGGACAGCGTTAGCATTTGCCTGTTTTAACAATATAACGGTGATATTTTCTTACTCTATTCTAGGTTATTTAGTAAGTTCAGTGTTGTAAATGTGGCATTCTCAACATGATATAAACCTTAAACTGTCCCAGAGACTGATTAAATTGAGCTTTCTGTTTGTATGATCCTTGACACATTGTTCCAGGTGATTTACCTGTTGTTGGATGTGATGTACTCCTTCCCCAATAAGGACGGAGCATCAGTGGAGTCTTTCCCCACAGCCTTTGCCATCCCTATCGGACTGGTCAAACTAGTACAAGGCCTGTGGCTACTGGACCACCATGACCATCAGGTAAACACTGAAGTTCATTATTCATCTGTCTCAAAGACCAGATAGACCTCTATTTTATCAAGTGTATCAAGCCACTTCTGAGACATGGGTGTGGGTTGTTTTGCACTTTGAGTGCCATAACACTAACCTCCTGCTATTTATGTTATAAACTACTTTTTATTGTTATCTGTAATGACCGATCAGGCGCCTGGGTTTTCTAAGAGCTTTCCAGTTTGACATGATTTCTTTGTTTTCCCTCAAGTAGATAAAATGAGTGAATCCCTACATAACAACAGTATACAGCTGAGCCTGCATAATTTATGATACCATCCTTCTGTAAGGTTTTTAAAATATTTCTTCTTCTTTTGTCCTCATCAGAGTTCATTTGAGCTGCTCCTGCATCCAGCTGCTTCTCAGTGTCATTTTGAGTGGCAGCATGAGCGTGTCCTGCAGGCACTCATGTGCCAGGGCCAAAAGTCAGTGGCACTACGATACTTCCATGTTACAAAGCCACCGATTTCCTCCACCTCCCAGGCAAAACTTTGTCTGTCTGTACTGCTACACAACAGGTAAGTTCAATAGGAAAGGACTCTGTGCAAGAACACCCACAATCTTACTCTACCTCCATTAACCAGACGGTGCACTCTTCTTCCAGGTGTCTCATAGAGGCGTGGTGCTTACTTCGGCAACACTCTACTCGCCAGAGCATGGGTGAGCTGCTGGGCTTCCTGTATGAGAGCTGCCAGGAGCTCGGCCTCATCAAAGAGCTGCTCAAACTGCCCCTGGGCCTCAATGAACAGGTAGAGAAATAGATAAAAGCATAACTAGATTGGGAGGCAATTGTATTTTTTTTTTTTTTAAACAATTTCATTACATTGCAATTGCCTTATCTTGAATTGTTTTTCCTGCTGTAGATGATTCTTTTGGATTATAAAGTTGATGCCTAGATACATGGTTCTTGGGTTTGTGTTTCAGGACTGTTTGGAGAAGTTTCTCAAGGGGACAGGGGGTCTCCAGAACAGAGAACTACTGATGGTTCATTACCTTCAGCAGGCAAACTACATTCCTGCTCTGCAGCTCAACCACAGACTCAAGATGAACTTGGTGGTAGGTTGGACACACACAAAGTATTACAATCACAGCAGTATTTTAACATTTGTGATAGTTATGTTGAGAATTACAATATTCAGTATTAGATTTATTGAACCAGCATTTTGTTCAACATTCTGCATAAACTGTGAACCACAATAAAGTCTGTCACCATGGGGTTATATAGAGAGAGGGTCTTTACTAATCCCCAGTTTATAAGAATCTTCTCTTGCCTCTTTTCTTTAGAATGAGCGAGACCCGAAGCTTAAAGAACGGTCCAACACCAGGAACTCTATATTGGATCAGTATGGCAAAGTTTTGCCCAGAGTCCAGAGGAAACTGGCAATGGAGAGAGCGAAGCCCTACCAACATCCCTGCACCATCCACAGAGAAGGTAAGGACACATCAATCAATATCTATAAAGTATTCCAATCAGTGGAAACATGTTTTCTCTGCGTTGTATTGAAACATTGATTAAAAACTCTTGTAAAACCACTCTTTTTGACTTCATCACACAACAGCTTAAAAACATTTATATATTAAATATAAATAATATATTTGCACTCTGTGCTCCAGTTTCTCGGCCGCAGCCACTATCGACTATCACCAAACGTTCTGCCAACGACAAGGTGATGTCCAGGGCTGGATTTATCAACAATGTCCTGACCAAGATTGAGGAGGTGTGGTTAGGGAAAGGAGCTACACCACAGTCCTCCCCAGCCAAGAGGTGAGAATAAAATACCACAATTGTATGCCAAGGTTAACAATTTTTTAGAATTTTGATTCATTATATTTCTTTTAAAATACCTATAATTTCTCTGCCAGTCACAGGTCAGCTGCTGCTCAGAGTCCCAGCCCCAACACTCCCTCGCTGGCCCCTCCTGAGCCCTTCCTAGGAACTCCTATCACCATGACCTCCAAACGAAAGTCAAGGTACTTTCATAAGAGCTCCAGGCATACCATATTGTTATATATTAATAGACAGCACAGTAACAAACTCCATGAGCTGCAGTTCTTATCTCCATACATTATCTTGACCTCTGATGTATGAAATATGTGACTTTGAAAATTAAGCATTGTTAAAGCATTTATGTTTTTTTTTTTTAAATACAAACATTCACAATAGTGGCACCTACACTATTTTGTAAACACATAAAGACTCGAATATCGGGTTAAATGTTGAGTTTTGTTAAGACAGCATCTTAAAGTCGAGGATGCTTTTCATTCCTTCTTCCTCTTCCGTGTGACCCAGACTGATGGACTTGGTGGTTCATCCATCCTGCCAGACTCCTCGGCCTCTTCTCAGCCCTCCCAGACCTCCCAGCTCTTGGGTTTCTCCAAAGAGCACCAGCAAAGCCCCAGAGCTCAGTCTGCTGCAAACACCGCAGGTTGTCAAGGTGAGTGGACGAACCAATTTAAAGAAAAGGAACTCTGTCATTGACACCTAATGTCATCAGTATTTCTGTGTGTTTGATCTGTAATGTTTATTTCTCTAACTATTTACTTTGTTAGTCCTGGAGTATATGAGTATTGTGTTTCTTATACTTTTCCTGTGCTGTCCCCTCAGCGAGCTCGGGCCTTGGCTGCCTCCAGCTCTGTGTTCTCAGCCTTCACTCCCCAGTCCATCCTGCGCAGCAGCCTGAGGCCCACACCCGTTGCCACCCCCTCTGCTTCTCCAGGGCGCTCCATCACCCCCCCACTCCGGAACAAAGAGAGCCGGATCACCTTCATCGAAGAGGCTGAATCCCCCGAAACGGAGAAGGCCATCAGATGGACTAATGGGGTAAGATCAAGCACATGGTGGGAGAGGTGTGTTGATCTAACTAACCACCACAAGAGAACAAAAGGTCTTTCAGTTAGGCTGCAGCTCAGATGATTTTCAGCTTTATATCACAGAGGTTGTGGAGTTACTACTTGGTATTCTGGTTCTTTTGGGAGTACAGTACATAATGCACCAATACAACATATAATGCGCAATGTGCAATAACTCACTATTATTACCAGACACACTTTGTACTTAGTAATCCGTACGAGTACACTCACATCTTTCTCATCAGCTTTTTCCTCTTGGTTTAGTTGGTACATTTGATTCCCTCTCTAAAATGCATCTTTTAATCATCTTTGAAACTATTTTCTTCTGTAGATGGCAGCAGACAGTGAGATTAGTCTGCTGACCAGAGGCTCCACACTCTCCAAAGCTACACATAAGACCTGGTCCTCACAGCCTGCTGAGGAGGAAGAAGATGGAGACGAGGAGGGGGAATCACCTCATGTAAAGTTCTTGCCCCCAGAAGGTGGTATTCCCTTACCACAACTGAGATGCTCAGCGAGCGAGTCGTCTTCCACGCATGAAGTCGCTACAGAAACAAAACCATCAGATGCAACGCAAGCACGACTTAGTCTGAGCTTTAACGCCAGTCAGGCATCGGTTAAATCAACAGACACCACCCTAGAGTACTATGATGCCCCTCTCTCACAGTACCAAGAAGGAGACGATGACCGTGCAGCGACAGATGAAGATGACGGGGTAGTGACCCTGAACATCAAAGCCCAGACTGATGAGGAAGAACCAGAAGAAATGCCCTTACTAACACCTGAGCAAACCTTCCACCTGACATCAGAGGATACAGAAAAGGAAGAAGAGGAGGTGAGGGAAGACAAAACATTTGAGGAAGTGATGGAGACCGGTCTCGAACAGGAGGCGACAACTGAGGAAGAAGTTCCGTCTCAAGAGGAGGATGAACAGGTTATTGAGTCAAGTAGCAAACAAGAGGATGTTGCAGCTCTTGACCAAGAGGAGGACTCTACCCCTTATCAAGGTAATTCATTTTCAGAATCTCTACAACTTATTATTAAAGGTGGGTTGCTTCACACCAGGACTGCACCGCATCAACATACAAATGCATATGCTATGCTCTGATTTTTAAAGTTGTTGAAAATATTTATATGTTTTGTCATCTTCTCTAAAACATCACTCGACATATTTTGTGTGCTACTAGGTGTTAACCAGGTAGCTGAGAGCTCGGACTCTGGCACTGAGGTGGAATCTCAGGATCTTCCAGGGAAAGCTGAGGGACAGGGTGTCCAGTCAGTGGCCACTGAAGCCCCAGAGCTCACTGAGCATCCTGAACCACCTGGAGCAGCTGAAACCACAAATGAACCAGCAGATGATCTGGAGCAATCAACAGGTCCATCCCTAAATACATCCTTTTATACCAAAATGAATTAAGAGATGTTACCACGTCTTATTAAACAAGAGGGAAGTGATACAACATATACATAATACCATGGGAAGATTGTAAAATCATCCATTACCAAACCGATAATGGTGACACGTCTTCACGCAAAGATTTCTGTATTATCAAAAGTACTTTGGTTTCCTGATATGTGTTACTTGGAATAATGAATATTTATGTTGTTAGTTGACATCGACACGGTACAGATAATGATTGTGACGATACTGATTTTTTTTTTTTCTTCTTCTGCATTTTTTGCCATCAGATCTGACAGACTTTGTACAGCGGCATCTGTTTGGTAGTAATCTGTCTTCTCCGCTCACGCGTTCAGCAATCCACAATGCATCACAGGCCGAGACGTCCTTCAACAGGTAAGTGCACTTTTCAGTTTCAAAACCATAAAAACACTGTTTAAAAAAAATAAAAATATATGTATATATAAAAAGCCTCAAAAATATATCCATTACAGTGTAGTGCTACAAATGAGTTTCCAGAGTTGTCCAGTTGTTCTCTAACTGTCCTGTGGTTTTTGATGAGTTAAAAGCAGCTGCTGTTCTCACTTTGTCTCAGTGAATCAGTAGGTGAGGATGAAGAGGAGGAGCAGGCTGCTGCTGCTGCTGAAGCTCCCCCGGTGTTCACCTCCCAAAAATCGACCACTTCTGTGACGTCCTCAGAGCCAAGTGGCACAGACTCCCGATGTGAGGAAGACTGCTACAGACACATGCACATTAACAGTGTGGCTATTAATGTTAGTGCTATTTTAATCTTAACACATCATCTCACTTTTATGTTTGCACTTTGTATCTCACAGCTGTCGTGAGTGTCAACGATAGTGAAGAGCTTTCTAGCCCTGCATCTGATGATGATGAGGAGGAGGAGGAAGAGGAGGAGGAGTCTGAGGAGGAAGATGAAGAGGAGGAGGAGGACGACGAAGACTCTGGTAGTGAGGTGGAGATTATTGAGGAGGTCCAGGGTAACGGGCGGCTGCCACCCCGCCAACCCAGTTCAGTCTTTGTGCAGCAGGGACACACACACTTCCTGCCAACACTATCAGAGCAGGAGGCTGCAGAGTTCTCTCTGATCACACCCGGTGCGGAGATGAAGGTAAAAAATGTAGACCTGAAGCTATTGAATTAGTACATTTTCTGGAAAATTCACCAGAAACAATTTTAATTAGATGTACACTCTTTGCTCCAGCATCACTAATGTGAAGATTTGCTATTTTTCTCCGTTTTATTTTGTTTTGTAAATTGATTATCTTGGGGTTTGGGTAACATTTTGCAAAAAATACACAAACTCTGCATGTTTGCTTCTTTTCAGATAGTAGAAGAGGACATGGAGGGTGAGGTGGTGATGGTGAGACTCGGGGCAGACGACGCGGGGCTCGATCCAGATGAGGACGTAGAGCAAGGATCATCATACATGGAGCTCAAACCTTCTACCACTCTCTTGCTACCCTTGGAGCTCGTGGAGGAACCACACGGCCTGACCCATAGCGCTCAGCTGGACCTTCCTGAGCTTCAGCAAGCCATTGTGGCACATGACCCGCAGACTGAAACTCACAGCAGCTTCTCTTTGATGCTGGATATGGACGAGGACAGGGATAAAGAGGCCGGCACCCTACCTGCAGAAAATGATCTGCAGTCCTCTGACCCTTCTACCCAATCTCAAGTAGAGGATGCTATTGATGCCTTCTTGGCCAAACCTGAGGTTATTCTGTTGGGCATAGGTGACCATGATTATCCTCAGACTGGAGAAACTTCACAAGAGGACAAAATGAAAGAGATGGAGACCTTGGATGGAAATGATGATGAACAAAGGGAATCAGAAGTCCAAACTGACCTACAGACTGAATACACTGAAGAAAAGCCAGAGACAGAAGATGCTAAAGAGCTGAAGGATGTAGAGTTCATCATGTTGGCTGTAGATCATGAGTCTGTCACTCTTTCTGTCTCTGAGCCAAGTCCAGCAGAAGAAGTCCCAACAACTGTGGATGACACAGACTCTGTGGAAAAGATGGAAGCTGCTGATGAGGAGGATAAACTAACACCTGTTGAAGAGCAGGAGGAGCCTGAGGAGAATGGGCCTGTGGATATAGACACAGATACTGTCCCCAGCATAGAGCCTGCTGAGGAGAAGCACCAGGAGGAGGAGCACCAGGAGGAGCAGCAGCAGGAGGAAGAGAGACTGCAGGAGGAGGGGCTGCATAAGGAGCACCAGCAGGAGAAGCAGCTGCAGCAGGAGGAGGAGGAACAGCAGCAGGAGGAGCAGCAGGAGGAGGAGGAGGAGGAGCAGCAGGAGGAGGAGCACCAGCACCAGCAGGAGGAGGAGCACCAGCACCAGCAGGAGAAGCAGCAGCAGCAGCAGGAGGAGGAGGAGCAGCAGGAGAAGCAGCAGCAGGAGCAGCATCAGCAGGAGGAGGAGCAGCATCAGCAGGAGGAGGAGGAGGAGCAGCAGGAGGAGGAGCAGGACCACAGTGCATCAGCGGAAGCAAAACAGGAAAATACTAAAGATATTCAGGCAGAGATAGAAGCTAAAACGAGAGCAAAGGTTATCCAGACAAAAGATGAAAATGATGAAGAGCAACCTGTGCAGCAGGTTTTGAGCTCAAATATTCAACTAGACGAAGCACCTGTACCACAGACCCCCACCTCTCACAAGAAGAAGGATCCTTCCACGCCAACACGGATGACGACAAGAGGGAGGAGGACGGTTACGTTCATCTCTGCCCTACCAGAGGAAGCAGATGAGTCGGAGGAGGATCGGAATGTAGAGGACATTGAAACGAGCACCCTGGTCCCTGCCTCACCCAGTCGTACACCTGGAAGAGGTAAACGGGTGACAGTCCAAGCCAGCACACCGCGAAGAAGTACCCGCAAAGCTCAACCAGACCCTCCTAAAAACGAAGTTGAAGAGATGGATAATGATGCATTAACCTCCAAGGCCTCTTCTCCAGCCAGACGTTCCCAGAGGGCGACTGCCACAAGAACCAGCCAAAGGACCCAAAGTAGCAGTGAGGAGGTGTCTGCAGCCACGGAAGTTGTAATCAAAAATGACAAAGACCAAGAGGATGAGGTCACGGATGCAAAAGTTGGTCGACGAACAGGCTCCAAGACTCCGACCCCGTCCAAACGCAGGGCCCCTCAGGTAAACACTCCCCGGAGGTCCAGCCGAAGGATATTGAGTGAGGCAGCGCCGACGCCGCTTGAGATGTTGACAGAAGAGAAGGAACCTGATGATGTCTTCGCCCCCCCTGTAAAACGCAACTCCAGAAGGATGAAGACGGAACCATCTGAGACGTTGCCAGCTCTGCTGGACGAGGAGCGGGAGCCCTCCAGCCCCGGCAGGACAACTCGACAATCCAATCGGATCACCCTAAATGTATATCCACAAGTAAGGATTCAAAAACCTGTCTTTGCTTAACAAACACTCAAAAGCTGAAAGTAGTTGATAACGCATCCTTTATTTAATTTAACACCAAAAATGAAGAGCCATGTGCATCATGTTGTTCATCATCATCTGACATTAGCAGATATTAAGCTTTTGGTTTTGGTTTTTACGTAGAACTGCTTTTAAGACATAACACTACACAAGTAGTTTTGTTTTCACAGATATGTTTGATTTTCATCCCTGATTGTCATGCATGCTTCATACATTATTCAATATTCAATGTTTTCATCTTGACCCATCCATCCATTGTTCATTGATGACATGTACTGCTCCCAGGTGAAACTGGTTCCTGTATCCCTTCCTCAGAGCATAAGGAAGACGAGGGCCGAGCCAATCACTGAAAACACAAAAGAAAGTGAAGATCTGCTCGAGCCTGAACTCAACAGAAATGCTCCTCAAACCAACTCCCGTCGCCTAACTAGAAGCAAACTTTGGTACCACCCCGAGGAAGATCTTCCCCTACTGGACTCACCATTGGAGGTGGATTCTGAAACCCCCGTTGCTGACGCCCTCATCAAGAGACTCCAGGATGAGGAAAAGAAGCAGGAGGGTACGTACGAGGCCACGTTAGACCTAAGATAGCGCTGTGTTGCGTAATGCTGCAGGAACCAGAGTTAAACTGACACGCCTGTGTGGTAAATTCAGGACATTCTTGTCAAGAGTCTCGGGTGCGAATCAGATGGGGGAGGGGGGGTGTCAAGTTTTGTTCAAGCTCCTGTGTAAAAGTGTAATCTCCTAACAGGCGGTGTAGTCGTTACAAAGGCGGTGAGAAGCAGCAGGAAGACTAAAAGGTCACAGGTTTCTACGAAGGACAGCCTTGTCCCTGAACTTGAAGATGACGGCTCCGGTCCAGGCGAGCACTCATTCACCTACTCCCTCTCACGAAGGAGAACACGAGGTGAGCTGAGAATCCATCTGTTCACGTTTATCCAGCCACCCACGATGGTTTTAACCCGGTTGGTCTTGTGTGTGTGTGTGTGTGTGTGTGTGTCTCAGCTCAAAGATCAGAGTCTCCTGGCCCAAGTGAAGAGTCTGCTGCACCCGTCACTCGCAGCAGAAGAGTCAAAGACGATTCTCCAGAGGTAGGCGCCTCTTATTATTAATCTAAAGGGCCGTTCTTCAAACCTGTTGCGTTTCTGTCTGGCTGTGCACGAAGCAGTTTTGAGTTTTTCTATGAAATTCTTTCTCTTCATGAAAAAAAAATGGTGTAACGCTTGTTCTCACTGAGACCAATGCAATAATTAACCGTATGAAACCAGTTGCAGCATCGCAACTTAAGTGTCATCTTTACACTTTCTGTTTTCCAGTCATTCACTGAAATTGTTCAGTGCATTTGGTTTTTAAATACTCGTCTTTCTGCGGTCATCCGGTCATTTGTTTTTCTTTGAAACAAGACGTTTGACACGAGACGGACGAAGAGCCTGATCCACTGCTCTGGAAAGACGGGGCCTGTAACTCCATCAATAAATCAGAAATAATCATGTTGATTTTGAGAAAGCAATAAAATGAAAAGTCTGTTGAAGAATAGTTTTGTTTTTAACATCACGTTTTTCTTTTTTCCAGGATGAAGTTGCTTCAGAAGACGATCATGTAGAAGTGGAGAAAGCAGCTGCAGGTGTTTCTAAAAGCAGAAAAACAGGCAAACGAACAGCCAAGTAAGACTTTTTACAAAAGAAATATTTACAAATATATCCTATACTACACGGGCAATTTCTTAGTTGACATAAATCAAGCGCGTCTTTACATCTTAAAGATAATAATGTACGACTTTTATTTGTCTTCACATTTACAATTTACTCTCACAAGCTGTTTGAGCTTAAAAAAAAAAAAAAATCACCCATGTTAATTTTTTGTTTGTTTTGCCCCTCTTCATCGTCAGATCCAAAGCTGCTGCGGAGCCGCTTCCCATCGCAGAGGTGGACCTGATCTCCCCTCTGCCAAGTCCAGCTGATCCGCTGCCGCGATCACAGAGGAGGATTCCAGAAAGAGAGGTCCCGACCACGAGCAGGAACCTTCGACGCAAACGCGTAATGGACACAGTTTTCACGAAGCCCGTCAGCCGCAGGAAGAGACTGTAAGGAGGTTGGTGGTGGGTTGGACCGGTGAACCTCAGACCGCCACCTGAGGAATTGAACCAACTCACTCATGAGCCGTCAAATAAAAACGTACGCCTAAACGCATGACCGTTCCACTTGCTCAAATGCCTCCCAGAACTTCAGTTTATATATTGACTTTCCTGTTGGAAAATAAAATAGAAGCCGTGTAGGCAGGAAAATATATTTTTGGGACAAAACACACTGGTGGACAGCAGTGTGAGAAAGAGGACTATATTTTTGGAGTTTCCACTTCCCTCTCATACTAACTTGATATCACTCGATATTGTATCTGTGGCCCTTTTTGTTTTGGACTTTCTGCGACGCTGGTCGACTTGACTCTCGGCACAGAACGGGACATGGGAAAGCAAGCGTGGCTTTTTAGCAGTTCCTTTTAATTCAACCACAGACTGAACTAAACTTGCCTCAGATGAAGAGATTTTATTTACATTCTCTCTTATTTCAATTTTTTTTTTTGTTTACTTTTAAAATTTCATGGCCTGCTGTTTTTTCTATTTAAGAAGAAAAGCAACCAACCCAGCAGAGATTATTTCTACTGCTAAATTTGTATATAGTCTTTTGCTATGTTCCGAATAAAGTTGATAGATAAATCTTAAAGAATTATGTTGATTTAGAATTTTTAAGTGTCTCTCGAATGCGTTTGATCATATAATCAGACTGCCTATGCCATAGTCTTAAAATTGAACTTGATTTTGGGGGCTCTTGTGTGCAAAATCACACTGTTGTTACCAGATTTGGACTGTTGCTTTATGTCACTGGGATGTATATTGTGAAAGAAAAAAAAAAACTTGCACACTGGTTTGAAGATAACTCGATTTGGGACATGTTAATAGGCTTGTTTAATTAAATTAATGGCAACCACCATCTGACATATAGGCTATTTTCTGATGAATGTATGTAGAATGTCTTATTTTTGATGACTGCTCTTTGATAAATATGGAAAAGCTTGCATACTTGTTGTGTTGTTTCAATTTCGTCTCTTGTCTTAAGTGCATATGTTTGTTAGTGTGCAGTCAACCACTGAAAGGAGCTACAAGCCTCTAATTATCCTTCACAAATAGCGGAGACCTGATCCTGTCGGTGCCTCGGGGATCATTCGTCCAGTGGCTTCGAAAGCATCCGGCTTTAAAAGAAACCGTTTGAATGTCAGATCAGGTTATGGTTCATAACCAGCACTTCAGATATTTAGTGTGCAGTTCCATTTCAGAGAAAGTCACTAAAATGTTGACATAAACGTAGCTGTAATCACGTGTAGTGTTCAGTATAAATGTGACTCTCCCAGGGCGCCGAGTCTCTTCTATAATTCATCGTGTTAGACGAGGTGAAAGTGAAACCAGCGTTATCTCCACTGCTCCGCTTCACAAACAAGGACAAGGGGAGGAAAAAGGAAATTAAAAGCCCATCATTTCCCTTCTGTATTAGATCTGGGGATGATTGCTTTTATTGAGCAACTAATCAAGTGGTCATGCTGCAGGTCAGTAGTTTATTTTAATGTGCGGCAGTGTCTCAGTACAAAGTACTGTGTTTCCATTTGGAGTCATGTTTAAAGTTGGCGTCCACCTCTCAGCCTGACAAAGTAAACCATCTTGTTTTCAGTTCAACCTCGTTTCCTAACAGGCTGCTGTGCTCACCGGCGTCCCGTCGGTCTGCTGCTACCGAGTCCATGTCATCATGTAACTCGACACGCCGCCGTGTGGTTCTGCGTGAGGCAGCTGATCACTCAGTCTGCCCGTCTCCTGTGCCGATACCTGCCTGCTGCACCATGAGGGCTAAAGCCTCAGACATGTACAGCAAGGACTGTGTCAAAGTGGCCGTCAGAGTCCGACCCTTCAACAAGGTCAGTGTGCTGCCTTTTTGTGGGATATCTATGATTTTGCTCCTGAAAGTATCCACTTCATATCTTGGACAACTTCTCTGTTTTCCCGATGTACATATATTACAATGTATTGTATTCTTAATGTATGACATATTACAATATACTGTTATATACTATATAAAGTATACCTCGATGAAACCTACCAATTCACCAGTAACAATTGCAGAGAATGCCTTGATATAAAATGTGTAAAAATGGATTAATCTCATAATAGACACCGCAGTAAATATTACCTCTAGTTTTTGTTTATTGATCTAAATAACAGGGTGATTGATGGTGAATTTATGCACATTTATATGATGGATCAGAAAAACCCATGCAGAGCTTTTCAGCAGACTTCTGTGTTCCTTCTCTTTTGCCAAAACGTCCAGAATCTACGAACATACAAATATTTTTAGTTTCAACTGTTTTGTGAACACAAGACGTGTCCTGTTTCAGTCCATTCTCGGTGTATACGGTTTCAAGTGTTTTCAAATTCCCTACAACATCCTGTTCGCCTCTAGTCTGCAGTTGTACTTGTGATGTCACAAACTTCTGCTGGCACATCCAAGTGTTAAACTCGGATTTAAGTTGCATGCAGAGAAGCGTTCTCCTGTAAGCAGATTAAATGGAAAATATCGGACTCATTTTTGACCGGATGCAGACTATAAAGTATTTACTATTTACTCTGAATTATCAGACATTCTGCTCAAATAAGATCAATCTCTCTTGCCCTTCCTCCCATCCCCACATTTTCCTGAAAATCCCAAATAAATATGCTTCTGAAAACTTAAGTCCTCCCACAGCTTTGTATTTCCTTCCTCTCCTCTCCTCCTCTTCAACTTCCTTCCTCCTCTCAGAGAGAGAGGGATGCAGGCAGCCGCTGTGTCGTCTCCATGGTGTCGAGCTCTATCACCATCCAGGACCCGCGTGACTCCCAGAACCGACGGTCGTTCTGTTTTGACTACGCCTACTGGTCCCACAGCGGCTTCACGAGAGACCACAGCGGACTCTATGTGCCTGAAGAGCCGGGGGGACGATACGCTGACCAGGTCAGCTCCAGGGCAACCTGGTAGAACAGCCATTTTCACTGTGAATACATTTGACAGAACATAGTGAACCCCATACTACAAGAAAGGAGTAAATCAAATGTAGTAGTTAAAAACTGAACGGGGTTAAAATGTGCATAAGTATGTATTTGCAGCTCACGAGAGCTCCTCCATCCACAGGACAGTGTGTTCCAGGACCTGGGAGAAGGAATACTGGAGAACGCACTGCAGGTAACAATCGCCGAGTCTTTTACTTGACTGTCTGTGGCACATTATGTCATCATGCTCTGGTAATGAATTTACATGCTCCAGTGACTTTCTCTGAAACATTCTCTGGTAATGAATGTCCAGAAATAACCTCTGCAGGGATACAATGCCACACTGTTGGCCTACGGGCAGACCGGCTCGGGGAAGAGTTACTCGATGGTAGGCTACGGGCCGAACAAAGGCCTGGTTCCTAAACTCTGTGACCGACTGTTTCAGGCCATCAGAGAAAACCAGGAAAACAGACAGTGTCAGGTAAAATAAAAAGACGATACTGTTATGTTTAGTTGTGTAATAGTTGGTGACTGAAACTTATGAATGTTTTTTTTCTGCGCAGGTCTTTTTCAGTATGTTGGAAATCTATAATGAGCAGGTAATGTTGGGGGGGGGAACTAACTTCACTGCTGTCATTGCTTCTTGTATAATGTCCCTTATTACGTTTTTTTTTTTTATCAATCCAGCTGCAACTCAGCAAGTTTTGTGGTCATTTTTCTTCCTCTCGATATCACACTTCCTACAACGCCATTACTTTGGTAGATGACGCTACGGCGCCCGCTGCTGTGTTGTGTTTTCCTCTCCTCTCCGTCCAGGTGGTTGACCTGCTGTCTCGTGGGTCTCGTACTCCCGGCGGGCTCAGAGTCAGAGAGGAGCAGCAACGAGGTTTCTACGTGGAGGGTCTCCGTACTGTCCCCTGTGAGACTGCAACCCAGGTAGAGATGGATGGAGAAGACGTGGAGAGAAATACCACAGAAATGTCAAGTTAAACAACAATTAATCAACTGTAAATAATTCACTGGCCACGGTCCGAGTCTCCTGCCTAAGTTTGCACTCATGCCACTGTTAGAATCTTGAGGAAAATGAATGAGGATTTCAAAGGAAACAAAGCAGATGCGCTTCTGCTGCATATTCAGATTTCCATAATGTTCCTGTAGGTGGAGCAGTTGATGGAGCAGGGCACCAGGACCCGGACCACAGCTGCCACCCATATGAACGCCAATAGCAGTCGCTCACACATGCTCATTATCCTCCAGCTCAAACAGGTGAGTGCTTCTGTTCACACTTATGAATTAAAAACGAGCAACACATTTATGAGAATACACGTCGGTTTGTCTGACCTAACATCATCAAGTCAAATATATTTCACATTATTTTCTCGTTCGGATCAAAGCCCAAAAACTTCAAATGACTATAACTTCCTGTCAGATTTTCTCAAAAGAGAGCATCACAAAGCAGTCCAACATTAACCTGGTAGACCTGGCTGGCAGTGAACGTCAGCGGTCGTCGGGGTCGGAGGCTGACCGACTCAAAGAAGGCACGGCCATCAACCTGAGCCTCACCACCCTGGGAAACGTCATCAGGTCGGCCTGCTGCTGTTCGGTTTCATCCCGTTTTCATTTGGGGAGGTTTATCAGCGTTTCTCACATCCTCTCCTCCTCTTTCCTCCAGCGCTTTGGCCGACGTGGCGCTGGGAAGGAAGGTCGTCCATATTCCTTACAGAGACTCGGTTCTCACCAAGTTGCTGCAGTCGGCTCTGGGAGGAAACAGTCGCACTGTCATGGTAACTCACACTTTGGAAACTAGTGCCTACATGAACTAGGTTTGCGTAATGTTGATGTAATGTAGTTCAGCACTTTATACAACGAAATACTTAAAAGAAATAGCAGTTATATAAAGTTATTCATAATTTCTGCTCTTTATTTTCAAGATTGCCACGTTGAGCCCTGCCGATATCTGCTACGAGGAGTCTCTCTCCACCCTGCGCTATGCTGAGAGGTACAAGAAATCATTTGCAGTTTAAACCAGTGTGAATGTTGCCATCATAGTAAAAAAAACAACAACAACACACACACCTTCTCCTCTGCCCTACTCTGACACATCTACCCACATTTTCTGCATTTTCTTTAATACTTAATGGCCTCTCCTTCTGTTTCAACTACACCTCTCACCCCCCTTGTCCCTCAACCTCCCCCTCTCCTTCAGGGCGAAGCGTATCCAGAACCGGGCCGTGGTGAACGAGAGCCCCACTGAGCGTCTCGTCAAAGAGCTGAAGGCGGAGAACGCCAGGCTGCTGCAGCGACTGAGCCGTATGGGCCAGGAGGGGCGCAGGGCCAACGACGAGACCAGTAAGAACCGGTGTCGGAGCAGGATCCAGCAGGCGACGGCGAGTCAGGTCAACACGTGTGTTTGTGTGTTCAGAGGAGCTTCGTCAGCTGCTGACCCACAATGAGCTCCAGATCAGAGCCATTCAGACTCTGTGGGAACATCACCTCCAGGAGGCGCTGAAAGACTGGGAGCAACAGTACGCTAACATCACACAGGTACGCAAGTAAACAATCAGAAACGTGCACACTCAAGATCCCCGGAAAAACACCAATGTAAATACACTTAGTGGAGGTTGATAATGTCTTTGTATACAAGTTAAGAGCAACTTTTTCAGCTCTTGATGGTCTTTTCCTGTCTCCTCTTCCCCACTTTCAGGAGAGGAGGATGATGCAGATGCATCCCTACGTGCTGAACATCAACGAGGACGCTCAGCTGTCGGGGGTGGTGAAGCTTTTCATCGAGGAGGGTGAGTCCGTCTGAACCTCTCGACATGCGGGTAAGATGTACCACTCCGTTACCGCAGTTCAGTTCACCTTTTAGAGGAAGACGTTGAAAGTGGAGAGTGACAGAGGGTCGGTACGTGATGTAACAGTCATACTGTGACAAACCAATGTCTGCAGGTTTAAGCATGTTAATTACTTTTTGTTTTTCCAGGTGAATGGGACATCGGTCTCTGCGACTCCTTCCCAAGATCGATTGCTATCAAGGGCTTAGGGTGAGTTTTCATCACAACAAGATCATATCAGAGAATAACAGAACATCACAAACGCAGTCAGATAAGATGAGAGACTCTAAATAGCCAGAACCCGATGTCTTACAAGTGGATGTAAATGATTGGTGATCCGTTTCTGTTTTTTTTTTTTTTTTCTTCCTGTATTCCACCTAATGCATGCTGGGATACGCAGCAGGCCACTTGACCCTGTATTTGTATGAGTGTAGGCTCGTCTAGCAGCTGACTTATGGTGAGATAGAAGCGTTGCATTGTTCGGTCGCGTGTTTGCGTGTCAGGATCCAGGAGCGTCACGCTGTGTTCAAGAATGAACAGCGCCGGGTAACACTGATCCCGCGGACAGGGTCAAAGGTCATCGTAAATGGGACCGCCATCTCCCAGACAACTGAGCTGCAGCACCTGGTAGGTCTTGACACGTATGGCAGTTCTACGATGTGGGCGTGATGTTAAAGTACGCGCACGATGTTTTTTCGTTCTTTTGTTTTTAGGATCGTCTCATCCTGGGTTCTAACTGTACCTACCTGTTCGTTGGTTTTCCATCCGAGAGGGGCGGCGATGACTGGAGCCGCTATGATTACGATTACTTCCAGTCTGAGCTGGCTGCTGCTGAGGGCATCCACCTGGGTGAGCGGGAGGATAAAGCTCCAGATGTGATGGGAGTTTATTTTTTGGAGGGAATCTTGTTGGCTTCTATTCATCTGACTGTGTTTAGGTGAGTCCAGTGCTGGATCTAGTCAGACAGACCCCAGTCTGCTAGCCGTCTTCTACGACTACGTCAAACTGATGCCCATGGTGGCGGAGGCCAACCAGATGAGCCAGGAGCTGAACAAGGTAGCTCACGGCTCACGTTGACTTCCTGGTGTTTTTGCTGTTTATATTTCTCATTGAGGGCAGATACGCTTGTAAATCAAATAACACGCATGTATATTTAGTTCTATGGTTGTTTAAAAAACAACCACAATCGCTATGGCTGTTTAAAAAAATAAATTTTTTTTTTTTTTTTAAATGACCCGCTCTTTATTGTCTGCGGGGGTTTCAGGAGGTGGAGTTTAAGCTGGAGATCAAGAACCTGGCGCTGTCAGATTCCAAAGGACATGACCTGGAGAAAGCCATTGTGGTCAGAGTCACCGCTCAGGGGAGCAAACAGGTTGGTCTGACTCCGTATCTTTTCTCTCGTGTAAATTTTTACATTTTTAGGATGACATTTTTCATACTCGCTTCTCAGGTATGGATGTGGTCCAAGGCCAAGTTTGTTAACCGCAAGTTTCTGATGGAGGAAGTCTACCAGCAGCATCAGGCTGAGCAGTGTGAAGACAACGTACGTCAGTTGAATTGCGTATGTTTTTCAGACTGAAGAAACTTTTGACAAATCTACAGAAATACATAAAATGCACTTCTGTTTTTGCTGTTCTGTTAAGCTTGAAAACTTGCACAACCTACAAACCCAGTTCAGAAATTGTGAACACAACATCTGAAAAAACATACGGAATCTGCAGACATCTGAGAAAGTGACAGCACCTGCTCTGTATTTAATTTTCATAAAATAAATGCATGAAATTCATTAAATTTGACCAGAGAATGTAAGGAAACACCAATATAAGTTTGAAGGGCATCAGAAGAAACTCACAACTCCACAATCCCAGAATCACAAACTGTATCTCTGACTTAGAAAGTCTACAATAAGACATGTACAACGTGCCTATTAATTCCTGTATTAATAGGTTCACATTATAGAGCAGTAACGATGTTTATTTGTTGACTTGTCTTCGCTTCCTGCTGTCAGAGAGTAGAGGGGCTGTCAACACTTGCATTACCCAGAGATAAAGACCCATTCTGGGATCCAATTGAGCCTCTGCTCCTGGGCACTGCTCACCTCTGGCTTCAGTCTTTGGCCTTCCGCATCCCTCTGGAGGAACAACTAGAGGTACAAGCACAGATCAAATAAATGCACACCCTCTCATACACACACACACACACACTCTCACACACACACACACACACACACACACACACACACACACACACACACACACACACACACACACACACACACACACACACACACACACACACACACACATCTCACTCTACCAGTACTTTCAGATGATATCTGAATATATCATCTCTGTCTGCAGGTGTTGGGGTCAGAGGGCACAGAGGAGGCCATTCTACAAGCACAGCTGGTCCCCTGCACCCCCACTGGACTGTATGTCTCTCACACACACACACACACACACACACACACACACACACACACACACACACACACACACACACACACACACACACACACACACACACACACACACACACACACACACTTGCATATACCAGTAACTGAGCATTCTCACTGTCCAGCCCTCTGGGGGAAGACGACATCCTGATTGACCCGACTGAGATACTGGGTCGACGACTGGACTTCCAACTTGTCCTGGATCAGTGTTGTGGTCTTCGCTGGATCAGAGAGGCCCGCAACCGTGGGGTCCAAATTGGGTGAGACACGTGAACCTAGAGGACAAAACAGGGTACAGTAGAACATGTACAGGGTACACGCAGGGAGCCGTTACACTGGATTTGAGCTTTTAGCTTTGACAGACGGTGTACAGCGCCGGGGGACTTCTCACTGTCCTCTGGATTAAAGAAGCCACAGTTTACATACTTCCTTCTCATTTCCCCAACTGTGGTAGGTTCAGGTTGTTTGACTGCTGCCAGCCTCTGTACACTCCAGCTGTGTGGCACAACGTCAATCCTCTGTTGGATCACAGGGTCCACTTCGTGTCCCTCCACACGTCCCAACGTCTGCTCGACTACCTGCAGAGCAGCGCTGTGGTGCTGGAGCTGTGGGGCCTTCAAGGTGAGGATAAACACATGGGGCGAGGCAAGAACACACAATTCCTCGAGGACAGATGAGTTGAATAATTAAAACAGCTACTCGTTGTTTGGTTTTCTGTCTCAGAGGGCTGCACTCACTTGATGTCGTCTCTGGAAGCAGTGAGGATGACTACAGAGGGCATCTTCATCATCGATGAGTCAGGTCCAACAGAAACAGCAGTGAGTGTGATGCTAAGGAATGATTTTTCATTTTGACTCCACAGAGCAGCAAGAAAAGATGTGGGTTCGTTGAGAATGTATCTTTCAACGCCTGCAGCAGCACAAAGAGACGCTTCTTAACTTTTTCCAAATTTCTGTTCAGTCACTGAGTCCTTTGATTCGGAGACCTTTCACGACAAAAATGCCAAACTCTTTGTGTGTGTGTGTTGCAGCCGGTGAATTCTGCAGAGCGTAGCCGTTCAGTCCGAGCTCTTCAACAGGACCTGGAGGAACTAAAGGGTGCTAATGCTTCGCTGAGGAAAGAGAATCATAGTCTGAGAGAACAACTCAACACAGTCAGGAACGGTAACTGAAACATGCACACGCTTATGGTCAGTTTGTTTCCATTTCCTCAAATTGAAAACACTACTTCTACCCAGACTGTGTATTTCCAAGTGTTTAACTTGCTCACTCCTACACCATCACTCTCTCACACACACATACACCTTTCCCCTGTCTTGTTTCAGGTGGGGAGGGTGTGCGTGGTCGCTCGGTGCGTCCCAGTTGTGATGCAGAGTTTGCTCGTGCTTTGAAGGTTTTCTACCACAGTATGACCTCGGTGAGAGGTCAGCTGCAGCGCCTGCGCAGACACAGGCCCAGTGTACGTATCCGTGTGTCTACCATGGTCGCTTCAATGTTTCTTTAAAATACTATTAAAATCAGAAAAAGTCAGGAAAGAGTGCATAGAAGGTTAGTTTTTATAGTCCATATTCGTTTGATAAAATGAGTTGTAATTAAGACAAATGATATTATTTGTAGCTGGTTTCCATTATAACAAAACAAACTGTAGAAGGACCAGGAACAGACCGCACAAAAAGTGGTTACGTAGAGGAATTCAGGGCCGTGGAAATGAGGCTCATCGTATGCCTCCACGCCCACGATAGCCACAGCCAGGAGCATTGTGTTTTTGAACGAATGAATGCGATGTCTCCGGAAGGCCTTTAACAAATGTATTCAAACTTAGCAAAAAAAGATTCACACGGTACGAAGGATGTTGTCTTGATCAAAGCGTGTGAAAGCAAAATTAGGGACACCTGGGAAGGACTTTTAGAATTCAGAAGGTCAAGGTCACATGTGAGGTGCTCACATGTCTCCTTTTCTTATGTAAATGATACCTCAGGAACACTTTGAGGGACCTTCTTCACATTTGTCACAAATGTTCACTTGGATGTAAAGATTACCTGATGGGAGGTCGGTGGTTAAAGGTCAAAGGTCACGGTGACTTCACGTCATTCTCATTGACCTGTTCCACTTTTTGTAATACGATCTCTCAGGAACACATCGAGTCGATCGCTTCAAATGTGGCACAAACAATCACTTGGACTTAAGGATTGCCTGATGGGAGTTTGGTGGTCAGAGGTCACAGGTCACGTTCACTATGACCTCGCAGCCATCCTATGTACCCATCCTATTTTCGTGAGCACGATATCCCAAGAACACTTCCAAGAGAATCTCTTTAAACGTGACAAACATTCCCTTTGGACTCGAGGATGACATGAGTAGACTTTGGAGGGAGGTAGGGTCAAAGGTCAAGGTCACTGTGATCCCACTGGGATTTATTATCATGTGAATGATATCTCAGGTGCACCTGGAGGGAATTTCTTAAAACGTGGCACAATCATTCATTTTGCCACAACGGGACATTTTCTGTGGCGACGTTCTAAACTGTTGTGTTGTGTTGTGTTGTCCAGGACGAGTCCGACCAGCTGGGGCTCAGGCTTTTTGTGGACGAGCAGAGTCGTCTGCTGAGAGACTTCTCCGAGCAGCTGGAGCAGAGCGTCTCCGCGCTCAAACACGATGTGGCCGCCATCGTCCGCAGGAAACGAGAACGATCGGGGATCTGGTCTTGACCGAGTAACCGTTTATCAGTTTTCACAAAGTATGCAAAAAGGTACAAATGGCTGATGCTTTCTTTTACAATACAGTAGCTACTTCTGAGACGGCGTGTGAAGTGTGCAGATACTGGGCTTTTACATGCACTGTAGCTGTTCCCATTATTGCAGCTTCTACAAACTACACCACACACACTACAACATTCTTTAATTGGTCAAATGTGGTGAATGAACCGGACCATTACATGTTAACGTTTGCAAAGTCCGACAGAAGCATGAGAAATACTTACAAATATTTTTATGGAATTCACGACCACAGAAAACTGCCAATACAGTGTTATTTAAAAAAAAAAAAAAAAAAGATTGTCTTTTGAGCTTCTGTTGAATTGTGTGATTTTTGACGTGGATTTCTTTCTTTTTTTTTTTTTTACTGAAGGAGTTTCTTGTTTTTGTGAAAGAGCGGGTATTCATATGGCTTTTGTAAGCGCTCCACTTCATGAGGCCTCGTGTGAAGATTATCCAGTGAAAATAAATATACATGTCTAGTATAAACACGTTAACAAAAAGTGACGTCTGTAAAAGTTTATTAGACTGCATGTAAAAGAAGTCATCACAGTTCCAAACTGCAAATAAATTAAAAAGGCAAATTACGAGTCAAGTTTCAAAATTCACAATATTATAACGTTTTCAAACCATCACTGAAAATGCATCAATCCTATTTTTTAAGCTACGGTCGTTCACTCTGAAGCTGCAGCACAATATGACATCAGAAATCAAGGAGGACTCATCTTCCTCATGTCTCGCTGTTGGGGATTTTATATTAATGTTCACAAGAATGAGATATTTACTAGCTGAAAAGGAGCGAGTTTCTCTTTCACTGTTTAATATTCACCACAGCAGCTCGAATTATAACGTCCAGTTCAGAGGTAAAAGCACAACGGTTCATGTTTGTAAGCGGTCACGACTTGCGAGAGTACAGACAGTTGCTGTAGGTCCACAAAAAAAAAAGAGCTAGCGTGGGCACATGTACAGAAGGAGAGGCAGAAGGCAGATGTGAGACAGATTAGTCAGCACACAGTACAGAAAGTATATGTACAGCAGGTATGCAGGCAGACAAACACAAGACAGACAGAGAAGGAGGGAGAGGCAGCAGTAAATGGCAGAGTTAGCGAGGCTTGAACTTAAGAGGTAGACTGGAAAGCCATCGTTGGGACGGACAGACAGCTAGCTACAGGTAACCGACCGTGTGTGAGATTTTGGTTAAATTATACATCAGTTAAGACTCCAGAAATAAGCACCACCATTTTTTTTTACTGAATTGATAGTATGTGTTGAGGTCATGACTATTTTTGTTTTACTTTCTAAAAAGCACCCAATGATGTGTGTGTGTGTGTGTGTGTGTGTGTGTGTGTGTGTGTGTGTGTGTGTGCGTGTGCAGGTACAGAGAAGGCTGAGTGTACAGGTGAGGTAGGTTAATTGGGTCTCGAGGGACAAAACACAAATGATAGAAAATGTAAAAACAAATTTTTTTTTACAATACACACTTCCTGTAACATTTAGTTAACAAGTGTAAAATAACGTTCAGAGAACATAAAGCACAATGACTGAATGTTTTTCTCTACAGTTTAACTGCCAATTGTCTGCAACTCTTTGGGCAAGTTTGAGTTCCAAGTCTAAACCACGTAAACACGTATGATCACAGAGCATGTACAGTAGCAGTTTAGGTAAATATCAGAATATTACATGAGATAAAAGCACTTCCTCCCCTCAGGAAAACCTCTCCGCTTCGTGTCTGTGAGAGTTTCAGAATAAAAGCAGTTATCCGTTTCCATTTTAAAATCACAATCCCATCTAAGCAGCCAGGAGGTTTAAATGCAGTGATGGATACCTGAATCGGTCACAATATTATGGTTATCAGCCAAATATTATCCTAAGGTTGTATAGACGGTGTTATATGTTGTACAGAATGTAAAGCCGTATGAAGCAAATTCTATATTTTGACCTGACTGTTCATCTGTTTACTCTTAAGATTTCATTACAAAATACTGAACATGCAGCGATTGCGTAAACAACTTGTTTGGAAAACGGCGCCATCGTTCTTTGACAAACTGAAGCTTCGGTGCTGAAGGGGCAGCGCCTACATTGTTTCGGGCTGGGCTGGAATAAATGTCAATGCATGTAAGTTAAGCGCATTGACGTTATTCAAGATCATTTCGCACAACAATATCCGTATTATGTCACTGTATTTCTGACTCTGAAACAACCCTTTAAATCTCTGGCTCAGAGAAGTTTTCATCTCTGTGCCCTTCCTCACGCTCAAGGGGAGAATTAAAGATTAAAAACATCACCACTTGAAATCTATACTTTCCACATTCTCTCTCACACACACTCACAAAGATGCTTTCAGCAGCACAGACAATTTTCACAGTATAAAAATATTTCACTAAACCACAAAGAGGTCCACGATTTCACGTTAGGCCCGTATTTGTCAGTCTCCGAAGCCACGCAAAGACAAACGTCACTCATTAAAGAGCGGAAGTGGATAGCGGACAAGCTATTTGTTACAAAAGCAATGAATGGCAGTGTTCACATATTTAACTATATTGATGTAGGGCCTGCAAAATTTGGAAATAATGCCACTAAAATAGGAGTGATGACACATTCAAGACTAAACTGGTGTTCAGCCGGCTCAATCATCTGAGTGCATCTACAGGAGTTTCAGTCTCAGGTACGCTGACATTTCTTTCCGTGTTCTGTCGGTCTCTCGTCTCTGCTAGTTCTCGTTGTTCAAATCTTTCCCTGAATAATGTCTCGAGAAGTTTCACGGATGTCAACAGAAGTCCAGTTGGCTCGGCCTGTCTTGAGTCGAGCGAAGGGGAGTAAACTCCCATTTAAATTCAATGAAGTAAACAAACTTGTCCAGTTTACCGTGAAATAAGTCACGTTCACTGACTGGACTACATCAGCATGCGGCCACGCTGCTCACCGACGACCACCTCCGCGACACTCCCTGGTGCATTCACCATCTGCAGAAGAGAAAACACACTGAGCAGGATGCCGTGGATCTGTAGAGGACAAATCCTCCTCTAAAAGGGCAGCGAAGCCTCATATTCATTTCCTGTGAAGTTTGTGACTCGTCTCAGGCGCTGGTGCCGTCGTTCTTGGCAACCTGGCCGTCACTTGCTGTGGCTCCGTGTGTGATGAGGGTAGGCGGGGCCTCAGATACGTCCCGCTGACTGCCGTGCCTCGAGTGGTCGTCTAACTGATGGAGGCTGCTGTGAGTCGAGAGCGGGTGGTCGATACGTGACATGCTGCCATGGAAACTGCGCTCCTCTGTTCCTCTGTAAACCGTAGTGTCGCTCCTGAGAGAGGAGACGGAAATGAGAATGATGAGAGGAGAAGCGGCGGGAGGAAGGCTCGGCTTCATCTGGCTGGTTTCCTGCCCTACCTGTCCTCTCGGGTGCGGCGCAGGCTGCCGTGGTAACTGGCCTTGCTGTGGACGCTGCTGGCCTTGCTCCTGGAGGCGGCGTGGCCGTGGTGAGTTCTGACTGGTTCGTCAAGGTCGTCTAGAACAGCCAAGTGAGTGGAGGAGGCGTGAGTGGAGGTGCCCTGCAGAAGGATGACAGGCCAGGTACATGAAATGCTGTAAGAGCTGCCATTAATGGCAAAAAAAACCATCAAGTAGTTTTATTTTCACACTGAAGGTAATGTGTATGATATAATAGGGTCAGGCGACATCTTGTTCATGATTGTACACACATCCCCCCCCCCCCCAAAAAAAAAAAAAGTCCTGGACTGTATTTAACAATATATGGATTGTTTTGCGAGAGCTGAACGGTAAAGTGCGGAACAACAGATCAAGTTTCTGAAGTGGATGCTGCTGCTAGAATTAAAAAAAAAAAGCTTCAGCGATGATGTGGCTGAATCAGAAATCTGTAACGAGGAGATATGCAAATTTTGACTAAAAGTAAAGATGCACACGTGTCAGGCCTGTATGTTTGCGAGTTGCGATAAAAGTTAGGTGTTCTTCCCCGGAGCTCCGAAGAACACTGCTACAAGAACTGTGCCCCTTAATGCTCCCGCTCATCCTGCTGCTTCTGCAATAATCGCTTCTGATACTTTTCTATCACCGGTGTGTCAGTCCTACCTGAGTGGATGTTCCTCTGGACTTCCTAATGATGGGGGTGTTGGGTTCACGCAGCAGAGACTGCGCAAAGTCTGGTTGCTCTTGCAGCACCTGGCGGGACTCATTCACCCCACTGCTGCAGAGAGGAGAGTGTGTGAGAAGGAGAGAGAGAGTGTGTGTGTGTGTGTGTGTGTGTGTGTGTGTGTGTGTGTGTGTGTGTGTGCGTGCGTGCGTGCGTGCGTGCGTGCGTGCGTGCGTGTGTGTGTTTAAGAGGAGGACAGAGGGGAAAGGGAAGACACTCGGGATGTGAAAAAAAGGAGCGTCGAGACAAAGAAGAGGAGGTGTCAGCAGAGAGGAGAAAACAGAGGAACAAGATGAGGGTGTAAGAGGACACAGGTGTCCCCCATAGAGATTAACGCAGTAACGATACTAAATGTCCTACATGTGCTGTGATACACTTGATTTAGTTCTAAGCTTTAACAGCGACAGAATCAAAAAATGTCAACAAGGGAGGACAAAAAGGACTGAAAAACAAGTTTCTCCTCTTACTCTTTGCGTCGGCGTCCATGCAGGAAGTTGGCCCATTCAAAACAGGTCTTCTTGCTGCCCACCCAGAAAACGGAGGGAATGCCCACCACCAACATCATCAGGTATTTAATTAGGAATAAAACCATGGCTGGCCTGCTGGTCTGCTCAACCTAGGAACAGAAATATGAAATATTAACTCTACAAGCATACAATCAACACAGCAATCAGAGGGTTTTAAAAATATACACTGAAATATAGAGGAGCAAGAGAGAAGAACTTGGGCTTTTATTAGTGTGAAAGTAGACTATTTAAGTGGTGGAATATTTTCTAAACATTAATACTTAAAAAAAGATATACTAAAGCCTAGGATTCTGAAAAACTACTTTCAAATTAAGAGGACCAAACGTATTCAGCACTGACAAGAGGTTTCAGCCCGGGGAGTCATTTTGAATGGTGGAAGAGAAGATGTAATCCTGGAAAAAAAACAAACAAACAGCTGCTTCAGCAGCTGAACTGCAGTTGGGTTGGGCAACTGTTTCCTCCTCTTTGGACGTGAAGTTTGATGCCGCTGCCAGCAGAGGGCAGGAGTTCACAGCATTTCTGGGTCTTGGTAAATTGTAACTGTGGCAGGTTTGAAGATGCAGAGAACTGGAGTGAGTTTAGAAGCACAAACTGAAAACAAGGTCAAGGAGTCTACAGTTTATTGATGGTTAATCCTTTGTCAAGATAAAACTTAACTCTGAGGAACACAGTTATATGTCTTACTCACACAAGTCTTTTGGGGTAGAAAACTTCTAGTTAGACTTCTAGTTAGGGGGCATTTTAAGATCTCTAATTTTTTTCCATTAAAATGAAGATAAAAATCTGCCGTAAAGATGTCACGGACAAAAGTATTTTAGCACTCTTGATATCTCCTCCTAAGAGAGGAGGACTTTTGGCAAGATTAGGTGTTTCTTGGTTTTTAAAGAACCGGTGATTATCTGTTAATTATCCTAAATCCATCTCACCCAGACTGAGATTAAATGTCTCAGATTTAGGTCCAGAGATAAAAAAAAAAGAATCCCTGGGCCTAACCAACCACAAACACACGCACGCACGCACGCACACACACACACACACACACACACACACACACACACACACACACACACACACACACACACACACACACACACACACACACACACACACACACACACACTTAAACTTGAACAATGCCCACAGAATCTTCAATTATCCAGAAACATGAAATTGTACCCTCTCCCACTCATGCAGACGTTTGCACGTTAACCCCCCTCAGGCCCAAAGATCCAATAACACAAGCAGTAGTGAGATTCCAGAGCAACAATGGGACGTAAAGGGGGTCTCTCCTCATGTGCTCATACACATAAATAGAGCAACAGACATAAACACAAAGACTAACAAGTAACATAAGATGGCGCACCTGCCTCCACCCTCTCATATAGTCTGTCAGTCACGATTTAGCCGACACTTCTCTACTACCAATCCACCGGAAGAGCGCTCTGATTTCATCATCATAAGAAATGGAAACATAAACAAATGACATGAAGGAAACGGTTTTTTTTTAACTCTTGTGTTTTACGTGTCCAACTGATGAGACGGTTTCATTTCCGTGTGTGTACTTGTGACAGGGAGTGATGGAGTGTGTTTGTGTCGGCACTGTGCACATTTGTGTGGTTATTAATTTAGCAGCAGACTGTAGAAAACGCCACATTTCCCACCACTCTTCATAACCGCCACAAAGCCCTCATAGAGTAGAGGCAGCAGAGCATGACTGAGCAAGCCCTCGGAGAGACACCAGCACAGAGGGAGAGAGAAGGAGTAGAGACCGAAAGATGGAAGTGTGTGAAAACCAGCTGAGAGAGTGAAAAGACAAAAAGACAAAGGAGCAGAGCCAAACAAAGATGGTAGTTTGGTATGGAGTTGGTCTTGAGAGCTGTATTAGCCGAGCTAATGATGCATACTGCTCTCTGCTCTGCTCCCCTCCTCCACAAATACTTACCGACACGCACACGCACACGCACACACACACACACACACACACACACACACACACACACACACACACACACACACACACACACACCCGACCAAGCAATTACAGTTTAATAAACCTGGCTCTTCTTTTCGGTGGTTTCCAGGGTCTATTAGTGATAGCATCACTGCCTTAAGTTGACAGGTGAGATATGTGACATTGCTACACCAAAGGCAAGAACGTATTTGAAAGAGAAAATAAAAAGCAAAATTGTTAAATTATTGCCAAAATGGTTTGTTATAAATCTGGTTGAGCTCCCTGACTCAACCTCCGGTTAAGAGGTTTACCTTCACGGTTGTGTGAAAATAATTTTTTTTCTGAAAAATGAGTGATTTTGCCTTTTCTTTTATTCCTCAGAACAACGTGTTTCACATAATCTAGCTGAACTGTTGGTTTGTCTAAAACCTGCCTGATGATTTAATTGTGTTTCTTGCCCCCCCCATCAGACTTAATTGTTTTCAGATCTCAGAAATTTCACTGACGATCGCTTAACAAGTGGTTGAAATGATGGTCGGATCTACAATAAGGCTCAATTTGTTAAAAAGCTGAATTACCCTTTAAACATCCTGTGTCCATTCTTGAGTATTTGTGTATCTGTATCAAGTCTCTTTACTGGAGAATAATCATTTATTGGTATGTTTACCAAGTTCACACACACACACACACACACACACACACACACACACACACACACACACACACACACACACACACACACACACACACACACACACCTTTCTTCTCATAAACATACAACATCTCAGTGTGGCAGTGTGACAACACACACTGAGTGTGAGTGACATGCACAGAAGTGTGATGGGAATACAGCTGGATGTCCTGGAAAGTGTGTCTTTGTATTTTGTTTTCAGTGTCCAGCTGAGACGACAGACAGTTGATCTGCTTTCAGACAGACGAGCTAAGCAAAAGCCATATCTGTCTTGTGATACCACAATATTTTAAAGATGATCTAAGTGTACAGTTACACTACAACTGACTTTTAAAGTGATTTGTATCTGCATTGTCTTCACAGGCACCAGCGGTGTCTTTTCTGAAGTCTCACCTTCCAATTACGTCACCCATGAACAAATAACACTATTTTTCCTTGAAAGCAGAGCACCACCAAATCATACGTTCTCATATCCATCTGTCTTTACCTTGTATGGGCAGGGGATGTGATAGCGCCTGCAGTTCTCCTCCATCCACGTCTTTTCCCAAATGCTCCGGTAGGTGTGTTCATATATGTAGCACCCAATCACAGTCAACAAGGGGACCAGGTAGAGCACAGAGAACACTCCCATTCGGATCATGAACTTGACCAGTTTGGTCTGGTTCTCCTTCTCCAGCGGGATTTCCATGCGCACCCGGTTCAGAGCGACAATACCCACTAAGAGCAGGGAGACACCGACCTGAAGAGAGATAAATGGAAAGTCGACACTCGGTGACAGATCCCCCCCCCTTAAAAATGAATGATTATTTCATAAAGAGCTGGATGACTGACAGGCCAGAAGACGTTCAACCATCCACCCATCTGTATACTTATCTATCCATCTCTACCACTGCACACACTTGTATCATTTCATCACCCCATTAATCTCTTCACCCATCCACCCCACTCATCACTTCTTTCATCCACCCACTCACTCATTTATCTTCTGACTGTACTCACCGCCACGTTGAGGCAGAGCGGTGCCAGAACAAACCACCTCAGGGCGTCTATGTCATACAGGCCTATGAAACACACTCCACTGATCCCATCTCCCTCAATTTTATTCAGGGCCAACAGGGTAACCGTCAGGGCCCCTGGGAGGCCCCAGGCAATGGCGTGGAAGAGGAGGGCTTTCTTCTCAATGGCCTCGCTGCCCCATTTAGGCACAGCGGCCAGGAACCAAGTGATTGTCAGTATGACCCACCACACGCTGCCGGCCATGGTGAAGAAATACAGGACCATGAAGAACAAGGTGCAGGCCTGAGAGAGAGGGGTAGGAGGAGCGGTCATTTCTAGATCAATCGATCGCGTGGCGGAAGTCGCAAATCTGTTGGCTCTGTGATGACACTGTTTGTGCCATGATTGATAGGATCTGATTGGTTTAACCAAGATATTCAATGCAAGAGAATAAATCCTGACACGGTAAATGTGTAGCAGTTTAAAGAAAGAACCTACTACTCTAATAACCATGAGATAGATCCACATTTTGAGCTGTGACGTAAGTATGTTTAACAATTGCTACTTAAACATCTGTCAAACTCATGCTGACCAATCAAATGAGAATACAGATGAAACGTATGACTCATCATCTGAGTTTTCAGTGCATTAAATCTCAGACAGAATTCATGACAAACCAAATAATCATGTATAAATGTGCAGCAATAGTAGACTGAATCAACTAAAACGCTCACCTTGTTGTGTGAACCCTGTGTTATTGAAGAAGCTCTGAACTGGGAAGGGCTGACTGCGTTACATGCGACCCTGTCCTCCAACAGGAAGCCCAGGAAGAAGACCAGCGACACCATGACGTAACACACAGCGTAGAAGATGATTGGCCGCTCAGGGTATCGGAACCTGTCGAGGAAGATAAAACAACATTGATCTCCACTTTCCTTTTAAATTTATTGTCGAACTTTACATATGTGCAATTACTATACAAATCATATGCATTTACATTTTATATTCCATTTTAGAAAAAAAAATTTGGGGGGGGGGGGAATATTTACAAAATCCTTTATTTTTATTGAGGTTTAAAAGTCTTCAGATAAAAAAGAAATATCAAATAAGATGATATCAGATACCAGACAACATTCTGCCGTTCTAACCTTGTAACATCAATGAGGAATGTTAGGAAGGTGAAGAGCGTTGCTGACAGACAGACAATGGAGACGACTCCGACGAAGTATCGGGTGAAGGTCAGCTCCTGCTGGTTGAAGAACATGGAGGGACACGGGGCAGAACAGTCCTTCCTGCCCATAAAAGTGTAACCCAGGTCTGGGTCGACTTTGAGCTCTCTGGGGCACCAGAAACCGTAATCTCTCTGGACAGTCATGGATGACTGATCAGTGGGTTCAGAGCCGGTTAGCAGGTCCTCCGGGCGAGGATAGGGCTCGTCGCAGGCTGGAAACCTGGAAATCAGTGACTATGTCAGACAATGCAGCTTGGTCTCAGTTTTTCTGAGACCTTTGCTATAATTGAAATATTGGAAACGATTTCTTTGTACGAGCACAATACAGCCTAACCACAGCAGAAAAAGCAGCCTCCACGATTAAGGTGAAGGCTGCAGCAACACATCCCTCAAACAGTTTCAACCAAAAACTGAACATGAATTCATAAGTTTGCGTTAAATGTATGATATTGCAGATAGAAAACGGACAGAGAGCTGAATTCAACCATTTAAAAAGAAAGTGAGACAGGAAAAATAAAAAAAATAAAAAAGGTTGCTGTATGACAGGAAGGGAAAAGTAACAGAGGTAACAATCAAACAAAGTATAAACGATTAAGCAAAAAAAAAAAAAAAACAACATACTGCAGTCACTGTCATGTGTAAATTCACAGTATCTACTCAAAATAAACAACCGGAATAATATTCCTAGCTGTATAGACCTCTGGCACTTCAACAGCCTCCCAGTGAAAACGCTGTTTATATCATTGATTTAAAATGCAATGCACTCCTACCTGCCACACTCCATGTCGTCTGGCCAGGCGACACCAAATATCTCCATGAGTTTGTGGCACTCGTACTTGGCCCGCTGGCAGAGCGATCGGCACGGCATGGACACCCGGCCGTACTCGGTGCACACCGGGGCGTACAGGGCACACAGGAACATCCTCAGGTCAGCGCTGCACACCAGGTTTACCATTGGATGAAAGGGCTTCGGAGGGGACAAAAGCCGAGAGGAAGGAGGGGAACAGGATTTCAATTTGTGATCTGTGACACGAACTGAAAACTCCGGCTGGTGCAGCGTAGTGTAGCACCGTCACACAATGGTCTCCGAACGTCACCTGCACAGACACCCAAACATTTCGCTTTGCCAACGTTACAATGTTAAATGCTATTATGGCACACGTGAGGAGGCTTCATTTCTAACCTGAAATAGCCATCCAAGAGGATGGAGGGAAAGGAAGAGGGAGGACAAGTGTGTTCCAACTCTTCTGCCGCAACTTAGATTGCTACTCAATATACCATCAATATTTAGAAGCTCATGAAATATGTATAGCGGCAATCATATTACCAAACATCGCTTTGAAGTAGGGGACGGCAAAGACAGGCCGCTGAAGGTTGAGCCACAGCTGTGTGCCAAGACACTGAGCGAGCAAACAAACAGCAGGGCTACTCACACACTATGGATGATGTACTCCTTCTTGTGGTGGGAGACTAAAGGTTAGAGAGAAAGAAGTGTGACCTTAAAGCTGCAGATTAAAATCCCCAAAATGATTCGAAAAATGTGTTTGATTCAACAGCTGCTGCTGAAACACCCCTGAACAATTACTTAAAGTGGGGTTTCTGTGAGCTTTTATTCATTTTTTTTTTTTTTTAAATTCTGGTGACGGCTGTGTGGAGTGCAGAACGCAAAAACGCCACGGTAGAGATGAATTCACTCGAGCAGTTGTGATCACTACTGTAACATCTCATTTCTGTTGAGCAATTTCTTCTTAGCTAGTAGTTTACTTTTGCAGAAGTGAATTATTGATCAGTTTGTTCCAAAAAAAAAAAAAAAAAAAACTTGCTGTACCATCAAAACGAAATCAAGGCTTGAATAATGAAAATGCACCGCAGGACATAACACAGGACCAAATATGAACTGAGATTAGTGCTAGTACACACACATCTAAAACCTCTCAAACGCCTCTATCTCCCTCTCCTCTCGAGTCACGGCCTCGCTTGTGAGCTGTTTTGAATACCAAGAGTGTCCTGATGGGCAGAACAATCAGCACCTGTCGACATGACACCCTGTGAGCAGTTGGAGTTCTGCGACCTGCAGCTATTCCTTTATTTGAAAGTTGATATCATCCGACTGCACGAGAGCCGAGCTTTCAATGCAGCGTTGGCGAGCAATAACGGAGAAATCAGAGCAGAACCCCGACAGCAACGAATGAAGACGATAACAATGAGACAAAAACACTTCAGCTTGACTGCACACCACGCTGCACTCTGTGAATGAATGAAACATGTGTACATACGACACAAAACAGTGCACTTACACTGATTGCTTTCTACAAAAGGTACAGTACATGCTTACAGACTGTACGGGTGCATGTGTGCAAATACCCATGCATTACCCATGTGTGCGTGTGTGTGTGCGTGTGTGCGTTTCTGTGTCGAGTCAGGCCTCGTGAGCATGTTTTGATCGTTCGCAATTGCCGTGTTCTAGATTTGCACGTCGAGATGTTCCACCAGTAAATGTGTGCAGCGGTGCATGAGCTGTGTGACATAGTTTTGAGTATTGCACAGAAACACATGTCAGCATTCTGCACACACACACACACACACACACACACCACTCAGCTTCATTCAATAATTCATTCATTTTATAACTTGCAGTTTTTGTGTGTTGGATTGGGCTGTATTATATAAAATGACGAGAACCACGAGCTTTAGTTGCAGCTTGTAATGACCTGCTGTGATAACAATGTGTTGACTGAATCGTGCGCTAACCTGCATGTGAGGAAATGGTGAGGAAGTAGTGCTGCTTCCTTAACCGTTTACCAAAATGCTTTAGTAGCCAACTGTACAGGACTGTGCCTGATTTTCCACCTGATCTGAATCGCATACTTTTACAATATAGGTACATTGAATGGGACATCGTCTCAGCTACATCTGTGTGTGTGACAATCGAGACTAGCTAATGTAGTGTGAGCACGAGTGCAATTAAGAGAAAACATGAATAATGAAATATGCGATCACGTGTCCAAATGGAAAGTCATTTTAACATCAGTTCAGATCTGGAAGTCGTCTGTTGTCTTCAGACTCAACAAAAAACTGACGTGTGCATCAATCTGAAATACCATCTCTCTCCCCGTCTGTCCACCCAGCTCACTCATACTTTTGGTACAAGCCTCAGGCCACACTTAAGAGTGTATGAATGTGTCTCCCCGCCCGGAAGAATGGAGGCTTTTCTTCAATGTCTCCTCATACTAACTCCACAGCAAAATATTTGTGTGACGCCTATTTTAACTTGTCCCCATTCTACCCATTTGTACTGTGCATGTGGGTGTACGCATGTGCACAAATGTGTGTCTGTGTGTCATTGTGCGCGTATTCACTGTTCATTCACAGTTATTGTGTTTTCAAGCGCGTGTGTGACTGAGCGAGGTTCGTGTGCCCGTACAAGTCATCGCATGTGTGCAGATATCTGTGTGCAATTATTCTGACGGTCTGGGCAATTGTCCCCCATCTCCAACCGCACAGAGAATATTGATATTAAGTGGCCTAACTGTGCCACCCAACAAGAGAGGAGGGGGATGGCAGTCAGCCTTCCATGGAGGACAAGTTCCAGTGGATTGCCTGGCATTCTGTATGTCAGTCGTGATGGACGAACAGGGAAAGGAAAGCGGAAAAGCCCGCAAACCTGGCCTGAGGGTGAAAGCAGCCTCCTACTAAAACATGGAAAGATGTGGAAGAAATACATACGGGTGGAGAGAAGAGGATACAATGCGAGATGTGGATGTGCAGCGCATCAGCTTCCTGCAATCAATCTCTCTCTGCTTGTTTTCTCTCTTTCCTTCGCTCAGTCTACGGTGGACTGAATCGCCTTGACAACACAGGACAGAATACGTTTCCAGTCATTAAAGACGCCAGGCAATGCGCACACTGTATCCGAGTCCTGGAACAAACAAGAAAAAACAACCAGCTCTACAGCACAGCTGTGCTGAGACCAACAACCCAGCACATAGACGGAGCCATCACATACAATCAAAGGGAATCTTTTTTTTTAATTTTTTTATGGTTGGTTGTGATACTGGAATATCACCAATGAATGTGACGGCTGCACTTCATTTGAACTGGGTTTGCATAAAATGTGTGATTATATAAGACACTGCCATAAATTAATGAGCAACTACATTTGCATTGAAAAAGCACGACCCTCACCATCCATCGCTGAGTGAGTGACCACCATTTAAGACCGTCAGCACAGAGTTGCAGCTTAATACCGTCGTCCTTCACAAAGGCAAAGTGTTTGTAATGTGGTGTGCTTCTTTTTTTAATTAGGGCCCGAGCACCAATGGTGCAAAAGCCCTATTGTTATCCAAGGAATTATTATTCTAGTTCCTTATTTTTCTCCGCAAACAACTGCATTTTTGGCGGCTTTATCGTATTCAAAAACTCATGAAAGTTGGTACACGCGTCTGTCCCGGCGAAAGATTTCGTATTTTAGTGGAGTCGTGAGTGGGCGTGGCCAAATGGCTCACTAGCGCCCCCTAAACAGAGGCCCCGGTGGCTACATTTACCTACATGCACGAAATTAAGTGGACATGTGTATCACACCTAGACGTACAAAAAAGTTCCATTGCACCATTACGTCAACTCAACAGGAAGTCCGCCATTTTGAATTTAGTCACCATTTTTGGCGATTTGCACATGTTGTATTTTAATGAACTACAAATTTTGTTGAACCGACTTGAAATTTAGTCTGTGCACTCTTAACATGTTTGGAATTAAAAGTTATCAAAAGAATTTGTTTTCTCAATGGTTGTGCCCGTGGCGTGGGGGCCAAAAAGTGACCCAAAAGTCATACTATAACATGTTGTCCAAAAAGAGTGACCGAAAGTCATATTATTATTATTATTATTTTGGTCACTTTTTGCTATAGTATGACTTTTTTTTTTTTAAGTCCTGACAAAGGGGGGACTTGAACCGCTGAAAGGCAACACTGCACCACCAATCTTCCCAGGAGATGGTTTGCATTGTAATAAATCTTTAGCTCACTGCAACCTATAACTCCACCGTCCACAAATATTCTTTCAAATGCGACCAAAACTGCTGCAGACATTCTTTGGATAGTAGATATACATGTTTTCAAGGGGGTCTGCAGTGATATTAAATATCTTCCTGTAATGTGTGCATGCAAAACTTTTTCAATTTCTCAAAACGTTTCAACTTCACAAAAAGTTGAATCACCATCAACAGGCCAAGGTGGAATCTGAACCATTAATAGCAACCTTGGTGAAGTAGAATCTTTTACCTGTTGAGTTCACCAGACTGTTGGTTAAGTCACTGGAAGCGCTGAGTGAACTTCATGAAACTCTTTCGCCGCTGCGACTCCTTCTTCAGCGCTGAAGATAGTACAGTGGTCTACTGTGCTGCTTCAGAGCTGGACATGACTTCATGAGGACGTGGGTTCAAGATAATCCACACGGTTCACGGAGAGCGAGTCCCACACGGTTTCAGGTTTGCTGACATGCTATAGTTTGACTTTTTTTTTTAAATCATATTTTGGACAACATGCTATAGTATGACTTTTTATCATATTTTGGACGACATGTGGTGCAGTGGTTAGAGCAGTCGCCTCAGTGACAAGTAACTGGGTTCGATCCCCACTTGAGACATACATGTCAGTTCAGAAAAAGGTAGTCATACTATAGTATGTTGTCCAAAATATTCAAAAAAGTCATTAATGTCGTCCAAAAAAGTGATAAAAAAAGACATAGCATGTTGTTCAAAAAGTGACCCAAAAGCAATTTTTGTATATTGTACATAGTATATAGTATTGTACATAGTATATAGTATTGTACATAGTATATAATATTGTACATAGTATTGTACATAGTATATTGTATTGTACATAGTATATAGTATTATACATAGTACATAGTATATAGTATATAGTATAGCCAGGGCAATGTGGCTAAGTTTGATGTTTCAGTGTGACACAGAAAGTTAATGTTTAACCTCACGAAACTTTGCACATGCATCAGGCACTAACTTTCATGAGGTTTTGAAGATGTTAAAGCTGCGAAGAAAAGGATTTAAAAAAAAAAAAAAAAAAAAATTTTTTTTAAAGAAGAATAAGGAATGAGATCGGAAAAAAAAAAAAAAAATTAAAACTGCAAGTGGAAATATGCGGGCCCTTGCACGCTGCACGTCGGGGAGCCGGCGTCCCCGACCCGCTGGATCCCCGACATGCTGCGTGCAAAGGCCCGCATATCACTGCTTGCAGTTTTAATTCAATTTTATATTTCTTTTCAATATAATGACATAACAGATAGCAAATTGCTGACATAAAATCAGGTGTAAATAAGTGTCGATATGGCAAAACCCATTTTGTAGTGTACATACGTACAAACACAGCCAGGCTAATTGTGAAGAAATGACTCTACGTAGTAGTCAGCACTGCTGCATTATGTCACCATGGTGGACTTAACTTAGTGGGTTAAATTAAAACTTAGGTCAAAACTGGGCTATTTAAAAGTAAAAACTAAATTCAGTGAGAAATGAGTTGAACTAAACCTAAATAGAGCAGAAATTAAAATCTACTATTATCAAAATTCTCCATGCAAACCATGGCTACCAAAACATCATCCATCATGCAATACTCCAACTTGACATCTCCCCCCACACAGATTTAAATGGAATGAATGGCGACCTGACCTTAGTCATGGGACAATACTGTATACTTGCGAGAAACATTTCAGAGTAACATTTGAAAATCAGCTTTCATAAGTGCCCTTTCTGCAGTATGAGTGCTGTTGGTTTAACTTCTGTGCATGAGAAGGATTATGCTTTATAAGTTATGCCATCCCACTGCTATCATTAGAGGATGTCCCTATTTTAACAAGTTAAACCCTTAGTGTCAAAGATATTTAACAACTACCATTTAAACCTCTTCTTTACAATGTTTTTAGAAAGAGATGCTGCATTTAGTAACTATTCAGCAAAATATCACAGACAAATGTCACTAACAGAAAACAGCAAATACTAATAGGTTAAGGGACAATGCAGGATGAAAAATTAAAAAAAACAAAAACAACATAAAAAAAACCCTCTTAATTGTGTGTGTGAGCGAGAGCTTTTGAATTCAGCATTTGGAATGAAAAGAGGAATGAGGAGCGGGGGTGCTCTTTTTTTGACACGGGGGTGGGGGTGTGGGGGGGGCAGCCCTGACTGGTCCACCTCTCATTCAATAGAGGGATTAAGTTTCTGCTCTCTCCAAAGAAACCCAGGGGGAGGGAGAGAGAAAGAAATAAGAGGAGGAAAAAAAAAAGCTTTAAGTAAGAAAATCAACAAAGAAAAACGACATGAACGACAGAAAGTAAGAGGCATGTGATTAACGGTCACGTAACGCAAGTAATTCTACTTTACCAAACCAGAGATAGAAAGTAATAACCGCAGTAAAGCTGGCGGCAAAGAGACAGCAGTGCAAACAAACACTTAAAATACTAGAAGGAGTCGTGCATGTGGAAACTTTTTGAATCAGTTTGCTGTTTCCTACCTAGTGGTCCTGTTTACTGAGTGTGTTAGATGAAAGCTCATAAAAAATATGGTGACCGTGTGACAGGACACTGTTGTACAGTATACACACGGCTTGTTACGCTGAGGAATGCTGTCCAAAGCTAAAGTTGAGAACTGCTGACAGCTGTCTTCGCCTACACCTGCAGGCAAAGGATGAAATTAAAATGTGATTGCCACAATTTCGTGCTATAATTTGTACTTATTGCCCAGTTTCTTTTTATTTCACTTACAACACAATAATTCAACGCTTTGGGAAAATCAAATTCCATTTTTGAGTCTTCACGACATGGTTTGCTACTTCAGACTTTAACAGTCGGCAGTTCTGCGCACAATATTCTCTCACAATTGGCTGAACCACAAACTATGCTGATGCCAGTGTTAACTTGCAGTCTAATATCCCTAACTAATCATTGAACTAATTACATTTTTCATTGTTGAATTCCCCCTTTTTCCATCTTACACTTCTTCCTTCCTCCTTGCAAATGCAGTGCACTGATTCTGGTTCATATCCAAGGCATGAACACTTTGAATGTGTAATATCTTCGAGTAGTCTGTTTATCCAGTGGCTGTGTGTGTGTGTGTGTGTGTGTGTGTGTGTGTGTGTGTGTGTGTGTGTGTGTGTGTGTGTGTGTGTGTGTGTGTGTGTGTGTGTGCGTGTGTGCGTGTGTGTGTGTTTGGTTTGGTGCTTAGAGCAGTTGTAGAAAATCCAGTTAGCCAACTCTGCAGAAACTCATAGACTTTGTCAAGTGTAGGAGGAGGAGTCGTGGAAAAGCAGGGAGAGAGGGAGGGAGGGAGGGATGAAGGAAAAAAGGAGAACACTGGAAAGGAATGGAGAAAAGAGTGGCGGTTTCCCGGTGGATTAGGGAGTCAAATGGATTGCAAGGAGTGTTTAGACTGTGAGAACCTTCGACGAACACACACGCATACACACACTTCCTGAAACTGTCACCAGCTTTGTGTTGTGGTCAGATCAAGGTGACAGGCTGTTGGGTCTAAGCCTCAAAAGAAACAGCTCCTGAACGTGAGGCAATGCTGTCTTCAGATATCTCTGACACTTTCCCAAAGTAGTCCAACTCCCTGTTCCGAGGTGCGCGACTATAAGATATATAATTAATATAGTCCTGGATTGAAACCGTCTTTTACGTTCCTGGAGATTATCAGTGATTTTTAGTGACTGTAATTTGCGTTTTTGATGGTGAAGTGTTCTGTAAAGTGCTTTAAGACCTCAGTCATCAGTCAACATGTTTGTTTAGACTGCTATAAATAACAAGATATGTATAAAGAAAAGTGTTTTAGAAATTCAAACATTTTTTCGTCTGGCAAGAAACTCGTGGACTGTGTGTCTTGCTGATATGTGTTTTTATGGGCTATCTATATGAAATGACTCTATCAAGTAACCTCAGTCTGCTGAACCTGTAAATTAAAAATCGATCTTTTAATGCCCTCATAGAAGGTACCATTACTTTCACCTGTTTGTGACAGATGAGGAGGAATTAAAATGAGAAGAATCTGGCTTTTTCCTCAACTAAACCTTTGCCAAAGTCCATCTGGACGCATCATCCTCTCACACTATCCATTTATTTTCCTTCCTCTCCGTCTCACACCACAACTCTCTCAAATTAGTCAGTGATGCCCTGCAGCACAAATGCTGTCAGACCACATCAGCTCTACTTCCATTAGCCTGCTACAACACAACATCGTCTCTCCGCCAGCTACGAGAACGACATCCTTCTCTCTCCTGCTGCGAAAATGATAATACTCCTTTTTGCTTCTGCTCTCCTCCTGCCACTCGATCCCTCTATTTCTCCTTCGCACTATTAACTGCATCCTCCTTTATTGCGTCCATACATTAGTGGCAATTATTCTTTCTCGCGGCCTGCAGTGTAAGAGAAGTGCATTGTTGCATTTCACAGTCATGTAATTACATGATTGCTCCATCTCTTTGCACCAGCTTCTCCACTCTTACAGGCGAGATTTCATCTCAAGCAGCATTTTAAAATTTCTCTCACCAAAATGCAAACACGACAAATGTGTTCTTAGACAAATTCACACCCCAAGACACACACACACGCACACACACACACACACACACCATAAAACCAAATTCTTTCTTTCGTATTCACATGCACACAAAGTATAAAAAAACACGAGACCACACTTAAGCACAACAAGCCTCGAACACACTCTCTCTCTCTCTCTCTCTCTCTCTCTCTCTCGCCCTCTCTCTCTCTCTGCCTCGTCTCCTCTCTCACAGGCGCTGTCCATGAATAGATGAACTGCACACACGATGATGCTCTCCTCCCTAATCTCTGAAAAGACAGTTAAGAAAGGGGCACCGTTCTCTCACACTCTCTCCCTCTTTCATTCATTTGTTCATTTATCCGTGTCCATCCATCGTTCAGTCGGGAGGCGCGGACAAAGCCTTTAATAGCATTCCCCTTCACGTTCACTTCCCCTCCTCCTCTCTTCTTTCTCCTGTATTCATCTCTTATTTTTCTTGCCTCCCATTTACTCCAGGCAATTACGCTGACATGCTCTTGTCCACCTCCACTTCTCTTCTCTTTTTTTTTTTTTTCCTTTTCCAACATCAGCATTCATTGATTTCCCCTACTCTTTTTCCTCTCATTTCATGTTTGACAAAAACGACTTAGCCACACTATCAACATACTTTGTCTCTTCTTTATGTGCCAAATCCAGTGCGTTGTTTTTCCACCGTCCTCATCCCTGAATTTTTTTTCAGTCTAAGAAATCTTTGAAAAAAACCCGATCAACACGCATTTCTCCCTTTGATATCCAGTTTGTTTTTCACAAAACTCTCAATTCCATATTTGAACTTTCTGGTTTAGCTCATATATAGTTTTGTCTCAAAATGCCTTCTCCACATGGGGAAAACATGAGACTTATTGTCCATTTTAAAAATGTGTCATATAAACAGCCATACTTATTCTATTTGTAGCCTAACAGACAATCTTATATTCCCAGTTATCCCTACCTGAATCTGGAAGTACACGTTAAGAAATGTTTAGGCCTGGTTAAATATGTAGATGATAAGCTAATAGCATGATCTGCTGTTTCTCTACATTTTTGAAACTTATTAATTAAATCTCAGCATTGTGGATGTAAATCAGGTATAATTTACATCTACAATGATCGATTTTCCCTCCAATGTATTCACTGAGTTTGAGTGCAGAGTTTTAGGTTGGTTCCATTTCAGACCCTTGATTTTTTGCTCAAATCTAAGATTTGTCCAATGAATTATGTAGATCTGGTGCCAATGCGAATGGAATGGAGTCATCTTCCTACATGCCTAACAAGCTAAATTAAGGTCAAATAACAAATACAAGCTAATGCAAGTTGATTTACAAAAATAACTTATGTCAAATTAAGTAAGTAATCACGACTGCAGCTTCCCTATTAGCCAAAAATGGCATTGGTGGGCCTAACTGGCTGGAACAAAACAAAACATGTTCCCTTTCCCAACGAGAAATCAGCAAACATGTACACAATGTCAGGATGGATGGATGAATGAAGTCACACAAAATTGCAACTCAGTCTGAAGCTTTGGAGAAAGATTAAAGATTAAAGTTATTAGCTATGCTAAGAAGAGAACTGTCAATCATCTATGATACAGTCTGAACTCACTTGAATGACATCTTTCTTTAGTCAGTCATGTGTGCCTTTGCTACACAACAATGAACAAGGTTAAAATTGTAGGGTGACTCTTCCAGGCTGCTGCGTGTCTTTGCTTCACACCTGTATTAACAACAACTGAAGCCTTCTTCTCACCGGTGCAGCTGCAGAGCTTCAGCTACACCGTGTTTCTCCATGACTACTCTGATCTACTATCACTGGTTTCTAAGACTTGTGATAACTCTTCTAAACAGCACTCCAGAGTCGTGTGCATTTTTTTTTTCAACCAAATGACTTAGTTACAAGTATGAATCTCCTATTTCCTCTCTCTCCCTTCTATTTGCAGTATTTTCCCTCCTCCTTCTCTCCTTGATTTATTCCAGAACAAGCACTCATCATCCAATTTCCCTCCCTTTCCCTCCCCTCCTCTGCCGGTCTCCCTCCCTCCATTGCTCCCTTTCCTTCTCTGCCTATTTAACTACCATGGCAACAGGTGATGTGGAGACTCTCACAGGACCATGTCTCATTGAGGATAATGCAGACACACATGCACCCGCACTCACATTGTGATAGGACTCCTTTAATGGGTGCACAATCCAAAAAAGTATAGCAAACATGTTCGCACCGAGAGCAGCACAGAGGAAGTGTGAACATGAGAATAAAAGAAACTGAGAAGCGTAGGAGAGAGGGTCAAATGAATTGATGGAGATGTAGATGGGGAGCCAAGAGTGTGACAATAGCGCTGAATCAGATCACCCACACACGTCCTAACACCATCCAAGCCGCCTGTGCATATCCATCTGCTTACCACTTACATATTCTGCTACAGTCAGGGGGGAAAAAAAACACTCTTTCTAGACTCTAAGGAATCAGGATTTTCTGTCTTTCATACTGTACACATTTGAAACAATCAGATTACATTACATTTCAAAACAATATACTGTATTGCTACTGTACTGTGTAGATTTGAAACTATAAAATATTATATTAATATTAATACAAATCTGTTCATTTTCAGTTCAATAAATAATAAACAAAGGACCTTGTACAATTCACTTTTAATGCTCAGATTTCAATTAAATCACATAACTATCTTTGTAAATCTGTTGTGTGTTTAGTGTATACTGCATCTCCTGTGTTTATATTAACGCATCACAAAATCAATACATACTGCTTCTTAACACAAAGGGTATATTCGCTCTTTATCCTCAGGTAATAAAATGAATGAACACAAGAATCACAAGAATAATGATTATTGTGCATCCATGCTGATCGAAATGGATGTTACAGATACAGTTCACTAATAGATTCTGAAAGCTAGAGAGGGAGCCTTACGAGGATTAATTGTGCAAGTCACAGGATGAGTGGGATGTTAGGGTTGGACAGTGCAGAGAGGGAGATAGAATAGATCGAAGAGAGATGTACACAAGCACCACATGCAGCAGTGCAACTCACTGCCTGTTAGCCAGAGAACATACTCTTCGATTTCAGCAAAACATTGAGAAACTGTCATAAAACATGCTGTTTTATCTGTTGGACATCGTTCAGTTTTTAATGTATATATAAAGCAAGAATACAACTTTTTGCAAACTATGCCAGATGGAAGTTGTTGCAGAGGCGACAATACAAGCGACCTTACTGTCTGAAATCCCAACAAAACAGTTCAAATGTCAAATTGTAGTCCAGTTATTCACTGTTGGTACTGATTTGTACTGTTTAAAAGCTCGATGTGCATTTATGTAGGAGCTATTTTGGGAGAGTCGAGAGCTGCATGTGGCTCGACGAGTGCACAATTAGTGGCCCTCGAGCTTTTAAATCTGATGCTGGTCCTATGCTTAAAATGTTAGAGCTGCCTTGTGTTGAGTGGCTTTGCGTGAGAAGGGGATCAATGATTGTGTGTGTGTGTGTGTGTGTGTATATGTTTGTGTGTATGTTAGTGCTAAATTGGGTTTAGCAGTAAGGGTTAAACATCTCTCACCACTCACACACACACACACACACACACACACTACCACAGAGTTCCCAGGCTAGGTCACGGGTTCAGATTAAGACCATAAGACATGAATAACCTATATTTATATGTTGTATCACTGCTGAACACGAGGGGCTCCACGCCAACTGAATGTGTAGACCACTGTACAGAATACATACTATATGTCCCACAGACTTAGGAGGGGGTGCATGGAGGTGCCAAAGCAGGTTGGACATTACACAAACATCTAAAAAAGAGAAACAAGAAACAGATGAATGACATCAATACTAAAAGCTTAGAGAAAGATGGATCTTCACTGTGATCATTACATCACTAAGGTCAGGACACGGTGGAGGCAAAAATAGATAGCTAATATACTGTACCCCAAAAGGCTTCACAACTCCACGCTATGCATTAGTGCTGAAAATAAGTGATGAGTCAGAGCGATTTGCAGCAAAGATATTGACAATAATTGACACAGTACTTCTAAACAAAGCACCTTTACCGCACGTCCTACATCTGTCTTGTGTATTCTCACCATCACAATCTAATAAAAGCAATACCAACAAGAAGAAAAATGGTGCCATCTTAGTGGGAAGACTTGCTATTTTTTTTTTCTTTCATGTTATCGTACTTTGAGCATCTGTTTTTGTTTTGGACAGTTGGTTGAAAAGAACAGGAAATTCAAAGACGTGCAGTTTAGCTCCAAAAAAAAAGAGTGATGGACAATTTTCACTACTGCCCGATTTTTATTATCACTTGCACTCCTTATACATTTTGAAAATATGTTTGAGATTCAAGCGTGGTTTAAAAAAAAGAGGATGGTAGAGGGCTGGTGTTACTACGGTACTGTACATTTTTACTGGTTTTAAAGCAAGCTGACGATACATTTATAACACTGAGAATTGTTATTAGGTGAGGGAATTCAATACAATACACCACCGCAGGCTCGAGAGCAGCATTTCAGCAAATCTCTCCAATCTCTCCTCAAATCTCTCTTTACCAGGCATTGTGAGGCTGGATAAGCGGTGGTGGCAGCGATGTAGATGTGAACAGTCTGCCAAAAAAACAGCACCAGGCAGTGCCTTTGTTCTGCGAATAAATAAATGATTTCTTCATTTGGGCTGGCAGCTTCGATAGACTGTCAGAATAAGATGGATAATCAAGAGTTCAACTGAAGTAAACAGGAACTTTTAAACTGAATGAGGACCCGTCTGTCTGTTACAGAGTGAATAGGGTAATCAGCCTCTTCAGATGCGCACACACACACACACACACACACACACACACACACACACACACACACACACACACACACACACACACACACACACACACACACACACACACACACACACAAATTCTTTCTTTCGTATTCACATGCACACAAAGTATAAAAAAAACCCACAAGAGACCACACTTAAGCACAACAAGCCTCGAACTCTCCACATTTGTCCCACATACAGACTCTGTTGTGGGGACCTGGTGGCCCCGGGGTGGCCCTTCTTAAACAGAGCAGTCTTATTTTGAAGGACAGGACCCCATGGTGAGAGAAACACAAACAGCGGAGACAGTAGATTCTGAAGACTTTACACAACCCGTCAGTCTGTCAGTATTTTCCTCCATTTAGTCTCTGACATTCTTTCTCTGCTCTACTGGCCCACACATTTCCTTCTTTTAACACTTCATCCCTCTACCTCCTATTCTTTTTGTGACCGCTACGGATTAATCCATCTTCTTCTGCAACTCATAATACTGAACATTGACTTTCTTAACCACAGTTCTACTCATTCTGTTATTCTCATATCTAATGAACATGTGAAATCATCTCAAATTGTAATGAGTTTCACAAAACAAACAAAAAGCAAACGAAATGGGTAGCACTTAAAATGGCACTTACTGATAGCACTTTGTAGTTTGGCTTTCTTGAAGAAATTGTATTTCTTGATTCCTGTTGTTCTGGGTTTTGTACCCTCATGGTTGAAATGCACTTATTGTAAGTCGCTTTGGATAAAAGCATCAGCTAAATGAAATGTATTTTGATTCCATTGTTAAGCATGCGTAAAACAGATTTCAAATCTGCTTCCTTTCTGTAGTGGGTGGAGTTATATAATAAGGGTGGTTTTGTGGGATAAAAAAAAAAAATCTCTCAAGCATCTTTTCACAGTGATTAAATATGCAAAGGTCGGCCTATCAGTTTGTCATATTCCATTTTTGTTTTTCAACATGGCGATGAGGACCACATGACTGCAGATACGAGTCTTCAAAAGATCTTAAGTATGACAAATAAATCATAATACAAGTCTCAGTAAATCATTTTAAGAGCTGCACGAGGCATCATCAAAGAGAAATATGGATTTAAAAACAATGTAGGAGAATGAATAAAGTGTTAAACAACCCGCAATTAAGTGACAGTTCTTATGATTGTTAAAACATTTTAAAAAAGGAGTTCAAGAGAAATCAATTAAATATAAGACAGATCCATGCAAAAAACAAATCTAATTCCTTGGTAATAAATATGAGTAACGCAATTCTTTTTGTGGTCCATAACACAAGTGAATAAACATGACTTATGACAAGGACAGTATGGCTGCGACTGAAGTGGAGTAAACTAAGAAAAAACAAAAAACAAAACACAAGTAGCAGTGCTTAAATGTTAGTTTAATACAATAAAAAAAAAAGAACTGTCTAAATGACTTGATGTCAGCAGCTGAACACTCAAAGGAAAAACGGTGCACTCTACAGCTGAGCCTGTTCTTCTGTTCTTCTCAGTCTGAAAGCTGCATTAGCAAATGGATGGGAAATAACCACCTTCGGGCTCCAGTGTCTTTTATCTCTAATACATTTAAACTGTCTGCACTGGCTTATAAATGTAGGCGGCTGTTGGGAGAAAATGCAATAACTGATAAGCTGCAAAGGTGAGTTATATAGTACTCGGGTCATTGCAGTAAGAAGCCCTCACAATCCTCCCTGAAAACTCTTGCCAAAACCTGATTTTGAGGTGGCCATGTAAACTTAGTGACTGACGGCTGTCTATTTGCTTTACAACAGTGGGCTCTATTCTCTAAACTGAGGGTCGGACCAGAGGCTCCGCAATGTCTTTCACTCCAGGATCCAAATGACAAAGACTGTGCCAGAATTGTCCAGACAAACATCCTGTCTTCTGTGCCACCTTTCCCACCAGATATTCTATACACAAATATTCTGTTTTTTTCTTTTCTTTTTTGAACTAAATTATATTATCTTTCTTACATGTGAAGCGTGTTTTATTAAAAAAAACTTATTAACATACATGAAGCATCAGGCCAGCTGTCATTCAAATATAAACTTGATCATATAATTTTAGAGGAAAAACTTCTTACAATAATCTTTTCTTTTCAGGAAAAAAAAACAACAACAAAACATTAAATTCAAGCCGTGTGATCAGTTCTGACACACAATCCCAATGATGTCATGAAACTAAATCTCTGTCTAACATGCACAGACCGTTAAGTAATGTCACAACCTACTGCAACATCGTCTGGGAAACATATCATGCTGTAGCAGATGGACGATAAAGATCATTATCCTACAATTCAGCCCCAAAAGTATGCAAACATGTAAGTGCACACAAAAACATTCCCCAGGAAATATTTCCACAAGTTACACAATCTCCTCGCCTAAATTCATCTTTCTTGCCTTTCACGCCCCCTCCCCCCATCTTATGTTTCAGTCCTTCTCACCCTCTCCCCTCAGGTTTAATTGACTATTGTGGCAGATGGGGTGGTCGATGGTCTGTGGGAATCAATGTCATCATTGTGGAACTGAGAGAGAGATTAACAGCTTGTTAGCACCAGTGAGAGATGACAGCTGGCACCGATAACCTCCCCTGCCACTCACTCACTCACAGGAAGTACTAGAGGAGTTAGCACTTAGCTCAGCAATTCCACACAGGAAAAAAACAATACAGCGCTGTCCGTCGAGTATGTCACTCAAACGCTAAATCAGTGTGGCCTAGGACGATAATCACTCACTCACTCTCTCTCTCTCTCACTCACTCACTCACTCACTCACACAGACACACACAAAATCACAATCACAATCAAGCATAATCAATTTTGGGTTTAGCTAGTCTTTAAAAACAAAAGACAGAAAAAGGTGAAATTTCCAATGTCAGTCAAAACTGAGGACTCACTGAAGGCACAACAGCACACTATTAAAAATGTGTTCAAATCCACGGCCTAAATATGTCTCAACCTATGACAACAAAAATAAAAGTAACATGACAGCTCACTGGAATAATCCATCTACTGAGCAAGAGAGCCAAGATATGAAAGCTTTGCCACTGAGACGGAGCAAACATTCATCATGTGATGTGACGACAACAGCTGACTCCATGGCTCCAGTTTCATTAAGGCATCTCAAATGCTTCACGCTGATTTGGCAGCAGTTGTTTATTTTACATTTTATTTCAAGAAAAATTCCCACACAGAAACACACACTCACACTGATGTTTCTGGATGAATCGCCGAATCACTACTGGGTTCAATGGTAAAAAAAAAAACTTCTGGACTTTCTCACAACAAAGCTATTCTATTGGAGACCATCCTTGAAACTAGAGCTGGTTCCATCAGGCTGATCTTTAATGTTAAAAATGATCTCATACTATGAAGGGATTTAAACCATAACACTGTCCCAATAACCAAACACAAACAACTGAGTTAGGCAGACGCTGACATGGTTCGAAAGCAAAACAGCTCTTTATTACCTGCCAAACAAATGCCAATGGTTTGCTCCTCACATCCATTTGTATTTGCAATAGCTCTATAAGCTCAATAACGCCTTCAAACATATCTAAGCACACGGTGCCAAAATCTGCTTTGTACAAGAAGAATTTTGTTAAGAACATCCACATGTTAACCCAGATGTGCTGGATGGCAGCTCGGACTTTGTGAGGATTCAACTGATGTTGCTAGAACACAAATGGCACAATAACAAGGAATTACACATCTTAATTGGCTGTTAAATGGCTTTTCAGATAATTCCCTATTGACATTACTGGGACAAAAGGAATAATAGCTTCCTGTCTGAAGGTAAAGTAATGCTAAATTCATCATCAAGTCTTGATATTGAACATATTTGACAATAAGACAATAATTACAGTTGATATTGTGTTGATATAAGTGAAACAAAGTGTGGGATCTTTGCAAATAAGTACCCTCTTAAAATCATAATTTGGAGCTCAGTTTGAGATTTACTTGAACTCTCATACGTCCAAATAAACTCATGTGCTTGCATGTGTATGTTCACACACACACACACACACACACACACACACACACACACACACACACACACACACACACACACACACACACACACACACACAGGTTGGTGTTATGCAGCCGTTGTCGAGTGGGAGATATTATTAAATTTCCTGCAGGGTTCCCACAAGGACTACCATGCCTGGTCAAAGCAAACCAGAGCAGGAAAACTAACAGGGCTCATGTTGCTACTCAACCATCTTCAGAAAGCTGTCTCGTCCATGACTGGAGGGACTGAGGGTGTCAGTTACTTGGCTTCTTCTTCATCTGGGTCAAATCAAGTTCAACAACAGACGCTTCTTACAATCGCTGACACAGCGTGTTTTGACATGACTCTGGGGAATTGACTTGATTGGAACATTTGCATGGTGCTTAATGTGCTGAGTGAGTCCTCCGATTATAGGACTGATAGCATCCATTCAAAACCCACTGAGCAAATTCAAAATGCATGCCTGTCAATCCAAAATAAAGCTGTTTTTCTTAATCCCTCGACTTTCTAAGGGGAAAAAAATAAAGCGTGCGACAGCAGCGATAATGACAGAGTCCCGCACTGAATATTTTGACATGGAAAGATTGTTAGAAATCCCTTTCTGTGATTAAATATTCACAGAGCCGAACAGAGAATTTTAGCTTGATCTTTTTGCTGACAAAAATATGGCTTTGACATGGGAAAATATGAACCAAACATGAACTAAAAATAAAAATCCCCCAAGGTTAAACATGCAACAAGCAAAACAAACATCGACCATGTCCAAATTCATCTGCTTTTCAACCAGGGGTAATTTAATATGCCAACTACGAACAGCTGGAGGCAGATTTAATTCAACTGACTGTATCTGTTGCTCTTCTGTGCTCTTCAAACTAGAAACCGCACTTGCAGGGTAGCCATAACATGGACAAAACTATCCCAGTCAGCATGTGTCGTGGGACTACCTATAAACCACGAATGGATGAAGACATAGAAACAGGACAACTAAAGGTCTGGAGACTAAAACAACTCAACCGGACTTTCCAATGAATACAGCTTGGGCCTTGCCTCTAATGATTTTGCCTTTGTGTTCATTGTTTGTTAGGAATAAAAAAATAAATTAAAAAAATGTATAGTCAGGAAATGACGAGGTAGACCAACAGTACTTTAGTACAACCACCCAAACACGTCCGGATCACAGTTACAGTGCCATACGTTGCCTGTGGCACTAACAAATACTTGGCTGAAAACAGGTAATTACAGTCCGGTTATTGAGCAACACCTTGCTCTGAGCCCTTTCTCGCTCTCGAGGGAGTAACAAAGGAGTAGGAGAGAGCGGTAACATGATATAGATGGATAGTGTGCGTCTACTATTGCACTCAGACTGAGTAACACAGCCCTTTTCCTCCTCTGTTGCTTAAAACCAATGCCCTGACACAAAGACACGTTTCTCTGGAACAATCAATCACATAAGCGCCTCATTGAAATATGTTTTCTTCCCTCTGCTGCTGATCAGATAGCCTCTTCTGTCTGTCAGCTACAGCTCGCATTCAAATAAAAAGGTCGGGAGTCCCTCGGTGAGCACATCCACATCCATCTGTGTCTACGTGGGACAGCAACATGCAGTGAGAAGATGGAGCTGTAACATGAGGAGCGTAGATCGGCTATCAACCTTTCTCAACTGTTTCCCTGCTCCTGTTAAATCTTTGATATTCCACCCCTGCGTCCCGTCGTGTCGCCACCAGCCTGTAGATTTTGAGTTTCGAGGCAGCGCTTTAAAAGAGCTACCCGTTTCTTTCTCGGTGTAAAACAAGGATCCTCCATTTTTTTCCGATGCAAACCATCTTTGTGTACACTGACGATAAAGGATATGGGTTACTTTCAACAATTTTGCTGGTTATGGGCTTTTATTGCTCGGTTTGCAAACATTAGAATAAACTAAAACAAGACTACCTTGATTAAGTAAATGAAATCACTAATTTGCCCGGGGAAACTTTGGGATTCCCCAGGAGAAGGTGGGAAACACTGCCGAGGAGAGGGACATCTGGACTAACCTGCTTAGCTCGCTGCCACCTGACTCTGGATAAACAGCAGAACATGGACGGGTGGATGGATAATTTGCCTCAGGATTAATTCAGGCTACGCTAATGAGAGTGCAATGTAATCTGATCTTGGCAAACAATATTTGTAGTGACATTTTCCATTTCAGATACAATTATATGCGAGTTATCCTGACACTAACTCTGACACGGGCCGCTTACACGGTATATGAGGTTCTTTTGTCCTTATCAGGAACGTGACACCACAATGTTAAACTGCGCGAGCTGTTCCTTTGTAGATGTTTACTATTTCTGCACCTTGTCACCCAGACAAAGACCTTTGCATTTTGTATGGTGGTGAGGAGTTTAATCCTGAAAACACATTTCCATGCACTGTACACTAAGAAACGACAACATATAATTTAACCTTTCTCATTCCCTGCAGCAGCTATCCAATTTCCCCATAACACACACCCACCCACGCACACGCGCACACGCACGCGTTGCCTGAACGACAGGCACAAACAACCTACCTCCATGGCGAGTGCGGCCGTTTGCTGGTCGTAGTGATTCAGGAGATTGGGCATGAAGGTGGTGTTGTAAGGCAGATCCTGGCACATTCTCAGTCTAATGGGCTCACAGCTGAACTCACTGTGGCTCTCTATAAACTCCATATGAATGGACAGAGCGGGCGTAACCAGAGAGAAGAGGAGCAGGAAGAGAGGGATGAAGAAATAACCGAAGGGGATTTTTCGTCTGCAGTTGATTGTTGCAGATTTTGGAAACCCGTCTTCGACAGATCCTCTTCCAAAAGGGGCTTTCATCTTAATGTTAGACATTTCTCCACAGGGTCTCAGAGGGATGATATCGACTAGACAGCCACTAGATAGCCAACATTTGAAGCAACCGAGTCCATATTTTGCAGCAGTGGTGGCGTTCAAAGCAATAAAGCCACATGAAATCAACGGAAATCCACGAGGCGGGTACACTGTACATGCACCCTGAACTGAACTGAGGTGGACTCCCCATTCATGAGTAGGCTCTTTGTGTCAGGCTTCAAATTCGCCAGCCATTGTAGCAGTCGCTTGTCTCGGGGTGTGCCGGAGTGGTCCTTTAAATGCAATGTCCGACTTGTTTCTCATCTAAAAAACATTACATGGTTGCTCTCCACCTCCCGGCACTCCAAAACAGCTCCCCCCCGCCCCCCACTTTGCTCCATCCGCAAACCAAGAGGACGCCCCTGAGATAAAAGCTCCACCATCGGCCATCTGTTGGAGGTGTCCTCTCCGTTTCAGCGTTTCTCGCTCGATTTCCAGAGATGCTTCAAATAACTGACACAACGTGTCACGATCATCCAAATGATGTTGCAAAGACGCAAATTCGTGTGTTTTACATCAGACTGACACACTGGGCTGGATCCATGAAGCAGGTCCTGCAGGTTTGAAACACAAAGAAAGGCTTAATGGTGAGAAAGGGGAAAAAAAGGGGGGAAAAAAAGAAAAACGAGTGCGCTTGGATAAAGTTTAGTGTATCTGGTATTGTGCCTGATCAGCCACACCCTCCTCTATACAAACAGAGGTGAGGATTAAAATATTTTATGAAACCTACACCATGCAGTCTGACAGACACACGACAAGACTTTAGACAAATAGTCTGGGCTCGCCTCTGTGCCAGATTATCTTCACCATTGAGGGTCACGTTGTGGACTACTGAAGAGAAATTCAAAGCAAACCGCAACAACCAGTGTCGACCGCTGACGGTGAGCGTTACACCTGCGGATGATCGGAGTCTCCCCCCCGGGCATGTTTGTGTGAGGCTGACCGGGCAACGACTCAGTGGCCTTACAACTACTACTACACCGTAAACTTAAGAAATACGCTCGAGAAATAACACCATTTAAGTAAAAAAAAAAAAAAAAAAAAAAAAGAGTGTCCATTAATCGAGGTTTAATTTACAAAGTGCTCTGAATCGGCACGCGCCTGCAACGCTGGTAGCGAGCTAACGTTGTCGAAATAACTAATTAAAACAAACACCTGTGTAACGGTGACCGTGGGGGCACCGACCTTATAGTTATCTCTCTTTTCCTCCCGGGGAGGAGAAGCCGGCTGGTTGTTGTTGTTTTTTTTAGAAACCTTTAAATGCCTCCTTCAGTGGAGGTATATTGGCTGTAGTGAAGCAAGAACCACACTCGGTGACACGCCAGTATCACCGACCATCAATCTCCGTGTCACCGCAGCGTCTTCAGCCGAGCAGCAGCAGCAGCGCGCTGATTGTGCGCACGACTCCCTTTAAACCATTTATTGTCCAAAGCCTGCCCTGCCCTGCCCTGCCTTACAATACTGAATTAAGGGGACTGTACTGTTCCGGTGGTCTAACATTACAGTATTAAAAATGCCTTACCTTGTGTGAGGACCAGAGCGCGGTTCGGGTGGTCCTCGGCTCCGCTCACTGCAGCACTTCGTTGTTCCACTGTCGGACGCTGGTTTGCCTGCAGCGTGCCGCCGACACGTCGGGACCGCGGATTCACCGTGACCGCGCAGAGACGCGACAGAATTGGCCGCACATGACGCTGCACGCTGAATTACTGTATGTATACATGTAGAACTACAAAGTAGGCGAGGCTACTGTAATATAAATCTCCTACTGACAGTATACAAATGTTTGGTTGTTAGCTATATAGGCCGAGGTACGTTATTATATTGACAAATTGCCATTATTGTGGATCAGGTATACAAATTGTAGTCTTAAAAGTAACTAAAGCTGTCAGACGAATATAAAGAAGTAAAAAGTACAATATTTGCCTCGGAGATGTAACAGAGTAGAAGTCAAAATATATGGAGTGCAGTACATTTATGAATGGACTGTAGCCGACTCAAGATAAATCTCAGACATGGGACACCTGTTCCTTCACAGCACTCTACAGCCGTACCTCTGGACGCCATACATCCAGAGGAGCTTCACTCACAGTGTATTTGACTAGTCCTTCAGTCGGTTGTTCCAACATCAAGTCCAACCTTCCTGCTCCCCCCTCCATCCCGACCAGTTTGTGCATTAGGTTTTGGCAAATGTAATTTATTTTGGGCCATAATTTTCATGAGGCATCTCAACACATATGTGCTGTTTGTAATGGCTAGCCAAGACCACTCAAGTTGTCATCATTAATAGCAGTTTCTTATATTTCCTATTGACCTATATTATAGTGAATAAAAGTCTGAAACAATGCAGCTTCTGCTAATGTGAGTTATGATGTGAGGACAAAGGGCAGAAGGATTCACATCCAATTTTTTCTCTAAATTAATAAGATGTGTTAGTCATTCACCTTGTTTTTTCAAATTTTATTTTATCCAAATCAAAAAAATTAACTCATCAGTTTACATTCTGCATGTAACTTACTTTGCAATGCAATAAAATGTAAAAAAAAAAAAAAAGGATCAACATAGGATAATTTTTAATATCATGTAATCTTGACTAAAATTCAATGTTTCTAATATTTTAATCCACATTAATATTCTTCAAATTCATCTTGTGATTTAAAATAATGTCCTAATGTTTTAGTGTAAGATTAGTGTCATCCACTGTCTTGTTGTGATTGTATCAGTCAACACTGTCAATATTTATCCTTCATGGCCTCAGGATGGTATGATTCCCTTCCACAGGATTGAGCACGGCACTAGATTAACCATTTCATGACTGATCTGATCTGATCTGCTCTGTCCTCGAGTTGTTTGTGTGTGTGTGTGTGGGGGGGAGGGGGGTGTCTGCGGCAGCTGAGGCTGTTGGCCCACATACTGGTTTAACTCTCTAATATGACCCCACTTAACAGTCACCAACAGTACTGTACATGCAGAAATCCACTCAATCCACACAGATTTATTTGAAATCCACATTATTTTTAATTTAGAGTGTAATTCCTAAACATCCTCTTATATCCTCATCGTATATAATTGTCAGTGATGAGGGCTACTTGTAATTCTGGTTTCACATGTACAAATATTTGAGCTTCAGACTTCAGTTTCTCTGTCGTTTTGATATTGTATCACTTCGAATGATAAAACATAAAAAAACAAAAGAAATTAAAGTAAAAAATGTTCAGAAAGTACATGAACTAATGAAGATGCCACATACTGCAGTTACCTTTATAATGATCAACTATTATAAACCATTTTCAAAAGGTGCAGCACAGAAGGTCTAGATTAGTTTCTGCATAGTTCAGTACAGTGGAGTGGTTGAGAATCTGGACAAACAATAAAATATCAAAAACATTATAATAAAATAGGTTTTGCTGAAATGAGATGTAATACAAGCTAAAATATACTTAAATTTGGTAAAAAAAAAAAATGTATTTGCTAGATATGCAGCATATTTTCTTCATGAACACAGGTTTCTTCATACTGAGAGACATGCTTGGCATGATATATTAGGTACTACTGAACCATAACAGTTGAGAAGGCATACTGATGAGACAGAAAGGATAATTTACATCTTACTGTAGCTTTCACACACGTATACAGTGCACACACTACTGTCTACGTGAAAGGCTTTGCACTTAGGAATGCAACAACTGATATATCCATGAGTTTTGTGATGTGTGTCACTGGAAATCATTTTACCATTGATGGGTTTGATTTAATACAGATACACTGGATGAAATGAACATTACTGTAATCTGCTCATATCTTGAACTCATTCTCTTCCTGTCCTGCAGTGACACTCACCTAACTGACTGAAGGAGGAATGTTTCAGTCTGTAAACAGATGCAGTGAAGCCTTTTGGGTTCAGCTGTCCTTTGTTCAGTTATGCTTCAGGATTCAAGTGCTGTCCAATCAGGCGTCGGCTGCGGGGAGAGCACTCAGCCTCTTCCTCCAACTATAAGAGAGAAGGAAAGAAAATCATAGGGAGGGTGTGTGTGTGTGTGTGTGTGTGTGTGTGTGTGTGTGTGTGTGTGTGTGTGTGTGTGTGTGTGTGTGTGTTGGGGGAGGGGGGAGAGGGAGGTAAGTGTGAGTAAGTTCTATGTTTGAGTTACGAGACCAAGTGTGTGTATACGTCCAAGTCAGGCAAAGATTGAGACAGACATACACCACAGTTTCACCCCCCAAGCATATCCGCCTGCCCCACACAAAGACACACACCTGCTCTTTGATGTAACTGTTCCCACAGGGTGCCAACCCTCTGAGAGCCAGTCCAACGATGAAGCACCACACTGACAGTCCAACCTCCACTGCTGCCAACACAGCACACGGGACCCACAGAGCCATGGTGGTGTCCTGAGAGACAGGAAGTATGAAATAAAGCAACACTACAAGGCTGACCATTTCTCCAGTGATGCTTTTTTATCAAATCGTATACTGAAAAGGTTGTAACCACAAAGAAACTAGGGAGAAAAAAATGACAGTAAGGAGCAAGAACTTTTCAAAGAGAGGGAAATGTAAGTGTTTAGACTCACGTAGATTCGTGTAGTATCAAATGGACACTGGGCACTGACAGGTGACCGAGCATTGATGGGGACCTGTGTGTTGTTGCATCCTACCATCAAACCCTGCCCATTGTGGGCAACAGTGATGCTGATGGCCAGGATGAGTCCAGTGCAGCATGCTGCCGAGAGCAAGATGTTCAGGAATGACGCAATCAGAAGTCCGATTTGCTGTAAAACACACAGGCAGCATCACGTAGAGTACAAAACCAAGGGGAGGCGCAGAGTGAGAGAGTGAGCATGTCAGTAGCTGAAGTCAAATTAAGTTCTTACCAGTTTCAACACATGAAGGTTCCTTGATACCACGATGGCAATGATCCCAGTGGCGATACTCTGCAAGATTCAACAATAAGATGATTCTCTCAGTTTAGCATATGTAGGGTTCATCCGGTTGCATGCCACCAGTAGAATGTGATGCTGTAATTTTAATTGGGATGCCGGTTAAGAAGAATTCAGACAGAATGACATCAAGTGCAGTAAGTGAGAAACATTAAAGGGGCACCAGTGCTCGTCAGATATATTTTGTAACTTGTACTCGTAACTTCCGTCTGTTTTGTCTGGTTAAAAACCTCAAATATCCTGTATGGATGACCTTCAAAGAAGAATGAAAGTTAACACCATCTCATTGCCAACAAGTGGCAGTTTATCTGATACATGAATGTAATGAAGCCTGCCCTAGAGGGACCAATAACTGGTTTGAAGAACCTGCTCCCTTTTAATAGGCAAGTTCAGTCTTGATTGCTGCGAAAAATAGACAGCACTGTTACCGAACTAAAGGAGAAAATCAGCTATACTCTATGTGAATATGGACTTGTTGCTCTGATTCACAGGACGAAGAGAATTACTCAGATGAATGTGGTTAAGAATCAATGTGTGTCATAAAACATCAGCTTCAAAGTACATTTTTTTTGTGATAAGGAGATTAAATTGCTTGGCTTTAAGGTTAACTTTCAAACATAATAGTAAAATCTACCAACCCACCAGCAGGCCAGAGGTGACAGAAATGATGTTGGCTGCAGTGTATTCAGTTGTAATATGTTGGCTGGGTTTGGAAATGTGGCGGAGGACGCTGCCATGGATGATAGCGCCAAGGATGAAGTTAATATGACCGACCAGGATGAGAGTCAACCCCTTTTGCATCAGCCTCCTTGGCCCTGTGTCCTTATCTGTACGACAGACATAAGAGATGGTTTCCAGAATCAAATGCATGAGCAAACGTTTGACACTGGTTGATTAGAGGGTTACTATAAAGTCTGCATGACGTGCCTACATATTCTATATTGCACACGAAGTAAACACAATTTACACTTATACAACACAACATATTTACTTTATTTTTTTGAACCGACACCGAGTTATTTGAGTTTAAAATAATTTATACCAGTACATTTTTAAACCCAAACAACCTTAATAAGGACCCCTCATTTTTGTGTTTTAAGTAATTGTGGCCAATGATACCAATTTATCAGTTAATCCTTCAACTTTCCAGTGCTCTCTGGTGGACAAACTAAGAAACATAAACATTGTTTTTATAGAATGACATATATCTACTGACAATATATATATCTGCAATAACCTAAACTCAGTAATTTATGGCATTGACCTGACTGTCAACTCTTGTGTGTTTCGGACACTGAGGGAGTCTACAAACATAGGCCTACATAGCCTTCTTTTATGTACATTTATCTATTGATATTGCATATACATAGCCACTATATACTTTTTTCACCAATATCAAATATGAAACTGAGTTATTACGCTATGGTAGCATCATATGTTAGGATTTGCGTGTGAAAAGGAAGCCAAATAGGCCTTCAATTCACATGCAAACCTTAAAAAACATACAGAACTGCAGCCGAAGAATATGTCTGAGTCTTCATTATCTTTTTATTTCGGTCTTTCTTTAACATTTGTTCTCCGCTGATGATTATTTTTGATAAAAAAAAATATACTTACATTTCTGATTAACAGATTTAGCAACAGTAGTTAGTTTTTCCGAAAACATTTGAATCCAGTTTCAAACGTTGGGATGGACAAATATATCTGCAAAGGCTACACTGACCGTCGGTGGCTGCTGAGTCCCAGAAATGGGAGGAAGCGGGATGACTTCTACTTTCAGTTTATTTATTGATCTCTTGTTAGTTTATTTTGAGTTTCGAAAGGTTGTTTTCTCTGGTAATAAACCAGCATAATTCATTTTATACACGGACTGTGTCCTATAAGCAAAGTTTTAAAAACTAATCGGTAGGCCCGTGATCAGTTCCATCCGTGGAGGGAAAATAGTGTCGGACATAAATTACATACAATTACAAGTTGTTTTTCCGTTACAGCGCCAGCACGTCATCTAAAAACTACTCACCAAAACTGCACATCTCTCTACTCGGGAAAGACGTTCTCCTTTCAATAAAACGATGTCCGCAATCTTGGAGCAACTTATTCACACCACAGAGGAAGAAACTCCAAACCTCACGGCTGTCCCTCTGTCCACTTCCTGTATGACGTCACCAAACTCACCTGCGAATTACCTGCAGCTCGCTGGACGCTGAGGGGCGCAAACAGACACTGTAGCTGTGAACACAATCTGAAAACCTGCTTCGCTAATGGCTGTGAAACACAAATGCAAAACAAGTAAATCTCACTAAAAAGTGAAGCAAGTCACACATTTATTTGCAATAACAGGCACTCTTTCTTTGACAGGCTACAGGTCTCAGGAAAGACACACATTAACTGACATTCATGTCATGTACAAAATATAAGAATTTCCACATCTAACCAAAAGCTCACATCATGGAGTAACAGGCTAAAGCTGCCCACCCTGCACGATTATTTAATAACCAGTTTCATCACCACCAATAAATTGGAGTTCCAAGAGAGAGAAAGAGGGGAGAGTCAGTGTAAAGCTCTGGTGATCACAAAGGTTGGTTTCACCCACTTCTCTACACTAGAAGTGGTGCATTTACATTCTCCTGGCTGCTTTGAGAACACATCTTTAGAAAATACAATCTTAGCAGTTCACAAATAGACATAAAGAGGAAAATAAAGGAAACATTGCATTAAGATGGACTACATATGTACAGAAAAAAAAAGTAGATTGGGAGCCTGAATACATTTAAAAGAACACTTCTGATAAACACCAGTGGAATCACTGGATTACTATGATCTCACTGGTAATGTGTACAGTTTAATATAACTCAACAACCAGCAGCAGAGTAAAGCTTAGTCTGAAAGCACAAACAAGTCCTTTAACTGCTAGAGTTATTAGAAGACACTAAGTATAATTTCAGTGCATTAAATGGGAATTTATTGGATCTAACAGTATCTGAACTGTAGTTGTATTTTTCAGTAAGTACTGAAAATGTTGTCTTTGCACTCTTACTGCCTGTTTATGGTCCTGCATTGTATGAGCTTTCAGACACAGTAGTACCAGAAGTCCACGAAGAGTTCTGAGCCAAAATGTTACCAAAAGGCCACAGACAACTCCCTGATCTCAATACAGATCTAAACAAGACCTGTACAATGTACCTGTCTGCACTCTGAATAATAGAAATCCTCTAGGTCTGTTTTACCAAATCATCTTTAGAAAAGGAAAACAAAAGCAACAGTAACATTACAAGTTGTAAATTGGCTCAGACTCCCTATAATGTGGACTCTGTGTAAAACCACAGTAAAATAAAAGGCTAATAAGTAAAGGAAAACACGGTATACAGTATCTGTAACATAAAACGCACACTGATCTGTCAGGTAAAGGCTTGGTCCTCTTTCTACAACATATGGCAGCTGAGTTCAGTACACAAGTCTCACATGAATGAATTTTAAAGGCAGAGTAGCATGTGTGAACCCAACAAGCAGCAACTGGTAAAACTGAATAAAATAGTAAAAACAATATGAAAAAGAGGACTGTAAAGTATGTGTGCCAGCAATAAAGCAAAATCTAAGAAACAAACACACAAACAGAAATTCAGCAACACTGATTTCACAGTACCTCAATGTAACCAAGTGATCATTTTTCAGAGAAATTGGCAAGATAACTTCCCAAAATGTGAAATGCAGTAATGCATACATTTTGTTCCGCTTCAAAGGCTCTTTAAATCACAGATATTTTGTCAATATAAAAGTCAACTGAGAAAGTTGCAGGTCTGCATTCCAGTTTTCAAACTATTCCATAAATTGAATCTAATTAAGTGATTAGCTGGTCAAACAAGGAAAGTCAAAGAGCTGGGAACTATCTGTCATACAAAAGAAAACAAAAGGGGAACCGAATGAGAAGGAGAGCCGCGTAAATGATGACCGAAAAAAGGATTGACCTTGATAATTTTGTGAGTTTTTCTTTGGGTGGAACCGTATCTCTCCCTGGAAAGGAAGGGACACAGTTTTGCTGATTGTCAACAGATGTAGATCTTATCATAAAAATTTTGAAATACAACAGCGGTGAGTTAGTTGTGTGAGATGCCAGTGAACGCCAGAGTCTGTCTTTGATGATGTTTTAAATTGACTCTTCCCAGGACACAAACAGGCCCGGCAATCCATCACGTAAATACGTCCTATTGAAGTACAACTGTGCGCTTCACAAAAAAGTGGGCTTCAATGTGATCTTGTCAGTGTCACTGGTGTGATCAAGTGTCTGTTGCAGCACTAATGAAGTTTACCTTGCAATAGCTAACTCATTCAGGAGAATTTCACACACATAAGTTTTTACAATAAAACTGTGTAATTAGTCCAGGTCATTTCTTTGGAGACGCCTGGCTTTATGTTTAAAGTTTTGAGTGCTTTTAGAAGTTTTATTCCCTGATGTGAGGGAAACCTCACTCCTTTGGTCACATTACCACCTAAGGCTTTGGAGAAAAGACATAAAATTTAAAAAAAAATAAAAATAAAAATCACTTAATACAGTCACTGTTTTGAGAAACCAAAAAGAACATGTAACAATGTTGAGAGTGTACTTAGTAACATGGTCAAGGAAACAGTTGCTAATGAAAAGCTTGGTTGAATGCTTCTTCTAGTAGAGAGGCTACTTTATTTTGGTCCACCTGTGGAGAGAATAAAAACATTTTCAACAATCCAAGATGCTACAAAAATATTCTAACCTGTGTGATAGTGGAGCTATTGTCCAACAATGTCACAAATAAACAAGTCAGATATAGCTGTTTATGAATACATTAAGTCCATTAAAACGCTGGAGTCATAAAGTCCAAAGTCTACATATACTCTCGCCCACAGAAAGATGAAGTGACTATTCAACATTAGTGCGGGACTGTGTGCATGCCTGAGTGAGTCAGAGGACATACGATATCTAACAGTAAATGTGAATAAGGCCCTTTGACGCAGATGTGTCAGTATGTTGGAGGGTTCATACGCCCATGACCTTGATCATGATCGGCTGCCATTTTAAAACACTGCAAAAATAGACAAACTCATCTGGTGTCACACAAAAACAGACACAGACAATATGAATCGCTTTTTAAGACACAAAACACCCACCTCGCTGATTAAGCCCAGCTGCACCAACTCTGCTGCCAATTCTTGAACATTCTCATCTGAAACACACACCAGCACAGTTCTCAGCAGTGATTTATGGACATATCGCGGCACTTTCACTTTAACTCTTCCTCACACACACACACACCTGCAGCTGAAAAAAAAGCTGAGGCTTAGCGTGAATACTGGATTTAGAAAGAATGATCCAAATCCCACTTTAAATCACCTACTGTGTTACCAACTACTGTGGTTTCTCTTTGCTTCTCTGAACTCATTTTGCGCGAGGCTAGTGAAAGTTTTATATTCCTGTAGACATTTAGCAACACATTCCTTATGAGATATCCAATACAGTTAAAAGTATGAGAGTCCAGAAAGAGCTTCATCCAGCAGGATTGAAACACCAACATGTTTCAACCAGTATAATCTTCATTAGGATACGATCTGTTAAAACATGTTGGCTGTTTAAATATTCCTCTTTTAGTTTGCTATGGACAGTCCAAAGCTCCTTCTTTCCTCAGTTTTAGAGTGCCCAGAATTTTCTATCTTTATATTTACATGATTTTTTACATTGAGCTCTGTATTTGTCGCAAGACCCTTAATTTACCCCTTACTCTTCAAAATGTCATACCCTTTTCTGTAGCCACAATGAAGTGTGACTGTATAAAGTTTTTAACCTAAAAGTAGGCAGCAAATTTCGGGTTTCTTTCAAGACTCAACATTCTTCAACAATTACACAGTAACAACTCTGTCTCAGAAAATACATTTCTCCACCAGCAGTAGTGTCAACAATGGATGCTGCAGTGAAGCTGCACAACTTCTGGTGACATAAAACAACTCCTTGTCCGGACTGTACTGTGCTTCCGACTTTCTATGTTACATGAAAAAAGTCTAAGAACTCACTACGTTTGCTGAACAAGAAAAAGGCAGTTTTAGGAAGTAGTTCACCAAAAAACTGAACTACAAATAAAACCCCAAGAGCTGTAAGACAAAAGTAAAATATATGCAAGATTTCCCAAAGTATGGAAACTAAAAAAATGTAGGATGCTGCTACACTAAAACTTTGGGAGATATGTTGAGAACAAACCAGAGTGGCATATTTTTATGTATAATGTTGAAAAATGTTGATGCCCTCTTTTCGTTACACCTAAATAATCCTGACCTATTATTTTAATGCAAGTGCTTTTTTTTTTTAACTCTTATTTCACTTACTGCCCCAATTTGAGACATTCTTGGGCTGTGCCTAATAAGCAGAGGAGTTGTCATGGTTTACCAGTTTTTAATAACTAAGCTGTCAATATACAACTACACCAGGAATGTGGCTGGGACAACCCAAGCTACAGGAAGAAATATAGCACCAAAAAACTGACCCCCCCCCTCTCCAAAAAAAGAATACACCAATAGCCCACTGCTATATGATGAGGGGATTGATATTAAAGTTAAGGGTGAGACTTCATTAATTGTTTGCTTCTTTTATTCTGAAATAAAATCAGCAAATCAAATGAGTGACTGTTTAGTTTTGATGAAAAACTATTTTAAATTGTGAATGCACTGTAGTAGGGTCCAAGAGAACCATGCAAAAGGTCAATGGGGTGAAATTTGAGTGGCTCAGTTAACCAGTGACACGCCACAGTGTGACTTTGGACTTTGGTGCATTGATAAGGGAGGTTCTAAAGCATATCCCATGATATCAGCAGGCAGGTCTGTTTACAAAGAAGACAGGGTGTGTTTGCGAGACTGATTAGTGTGTATGGATGCACATGGATGTGAGTTACAGTATGTACGTAACTGGAATTAGGGCGCGAGTGTCCAAGAGAAGACATGATGTGAGAAACGCTGGAAGAGAGAAACTGCAGAAGAGATAAAGTGTCTGGATGTGAGTGTGAGAGATACCGAGTGTGCGTGTGAATGAGAGACAGGGAGTTGAAAGCCTGGGAAGAGATGGTCTGAGGAGGTGACAGCTGTCAGCTGCGGCCTTTCACAGGCCAGGCATTCCCCACACGCCTGCAACATTATACATGCCTACCATACCTGTGTGTGCATGTGCATATTAGATCATACTGCCTACAGTATTCGGGCCAGTTGTTTGTTATGTTCTCATTCGCAGCCTTTCGTAGGCCCTTCTTGTTTTATACACAGCTATAAAATAAAAAATACTGATTTCTTGGGAAATCATTTTGGAACAAATAAGTTAGGATTTGTAAAAAATCAATCACTGTTGTTTTCCCAGAAAATGATCAGATTTACTGTTTTTAGGACATGGTGTCCATTAACATTCCTGATTCCTGAAAGTAATCCAAAAACATTTGTCAAAATAGAGGTAGAAGGTTTTCATGACACATAAGCGACAGTCAGTCTCCCAGCCTAAAATAGTTTGCATACTCTATATTGTGACACCATTTACGCTCTCTGGAACTTCACTCTCGCTTTCATACTTGCTTCAGCACACACACACACACACACACACACACACACACACACACACACACACACACACACACACACACACACACAGGTACAGTATATTAAAACTGTGTTGACATCTGAGGGCGTTATGAAGTAACTCAAACAGACATAACCTTATTATTTAACATCACCACCAGTCAAATGTAATTCTGACACAAACCCTAAATCCCAGCTGCAGACCTAAACCATTCAGGAAAAAAAACATTTCCAGTAAGTAATGACCACAAGTAACCTAATTCTCCTCATTCTGAAGTCTGAATTAAAAACCTTAGAGACAAACATGTGTCATTCCCTCACCTGTCCTGTAAGGTAAGTACTGAATCCTTTCTAGTATTGCCTTTTTTTTTTCTTTTTTAAAAAACAAACAAACAAACATGTAGATGTGCTTGTAAAATCAAGTGATATCGAGTGACTTGCCTCTAATCCTCTTAGGTTCCCTCAAGCTCACCTGAACAGGACATGCCTTCCACAATAATGTCTAATTGCAGGAGCCACTGTAATATGGAATGGTTGGAAATGTCAAGGGTTGTTTCTTGTCATTTAAAAATATTCTCCCTTATTTCTTTTTAGCACCAAATGTTTGTGTAGGGTGCCCAAATCCCACTTTTACCTCAAAGCTCATTGGTATTGTATGGGAACTACTCTGAACAGCATGTAATTTCGAAACGTGTGATAGAGCTGGGAATGCGTCTTTAAGTTGACTTACACAAGTATGTGTCAGTGTATCATAGAGAACTGATAAGAAAGAGTTGAACTTACGAGGTAACATGTCACAGCTTAGATCTCTATTCAGTTTATCCTCCAGTTTCAGCAGTAATGTTACCTATAATGAGAGAAGATGGACAAGAAAAAATACAATTTGTAACTTTTATCTCCTGTTAGTTTAGAAAATAACAAATTGTGGCAATATTACCATCATGTAATATTAATGTTGCATTTTTAATTAGTTAAACAATAAATAACCATCCTGTAAATGTTCTACCAGAGACTCACATGATACTTTGCACCCTCCTCGACAGGCTCAAAGTTACACTGCATCTGAGTGACCTGCAGAAGAAGTATAGGAATCTAAACATGAATGGTTCTCAACTAGTACTAGTACAGTTTCAGAACAGTAGTTTAAACGACTCCAGAAAATGTGCAGTATATATCTTGTCTAAGTGACCACTCATGAAAATAAGGAAACACTGGTGTTGGTTGGCTACTTGTGATATGTCCATTATACTGTGTTTGTACTATGTAGTACAAACTGTTGTACCCACCCTCCGTGTCTCGAGCTCTGCAGGTTCAGGCGTGGGAGATTTGACCAAGGGGATGACAACGGGCGATTTAACAGTCTCACGTTGAGCCTGCTGTGGACAGGGCAGCCCGAACGCCGTCATTGGATAAATACCATTCCTGATCCGAGGATGGAGGGAGAGAAAGAAAGGGAGATGTGGAGAAAACATGATAGAAAGAAGGAGAGGGACGGAACAAGTTCAAAATGGAGTAGGAGCTGCATGAATCAATACTAATAATGATAAATAGTTTGCTACGACAAGGTTCCAATTACAACACTGGAAGGTAAAAAAAAAACATGGAGCAGAGAGAAAAGTAACAACAGTGGCCAGAAAGCACGTGAAAAAAAAAAAAAAAACTTACTACAACCACAAAATCAGTAAAGAGTTCAGGATAAATGTTTTAGGAGGGAATTGAACCGTTTAGATGACATCATAGTTTAAAAGATGAGGGAGGAGACAGTCAGATGGTCCACTACTGCCCCCATGTGGCCAGACAGTGTTGTATCATTAGGGCTCAAGGAAATTGAGTTTACAACAACTGAACTTGGTGAACTGAGCTTTACAGTTTGCTTTGCTTCTTACCTCACATCCTCCAGGAATTTATCAAGTTCCAAGGCAGGAAACTGAGAAAGTCTACAGAAGAAAAAGAACACTACTTGATGCTACTGTTTGAGGCCTTTAAACCACCGTGTTTAAAGTAAGATAACATAATGTTTCCTATAAACTTAGAAAATGACAGATTTATATATATAATGCAAAAAAAAACAAAAACTAATACAATCAAACAGCAATAATATGACGGCTTGTTGGACAATTTTAAATTGTGACTGATTTTCACTTGTGTTTTTTTGTATTAATAAACATCTGGTCTTGTTTAACACATTAATGAAGAAGGAATACAAAAAAAAAAAGGTCTTTCTATTAAAATAAACCTTACATTACTTTTACATACATTGTTATGGGATTATTATCGTGTCTGAAAAGGCACTGTTATTTTTCTGCTGTATTTAATTAATGCTGACTCATTAGAAAAGGGATAACATCTGGCACTTACTTAAGCTGAACATCCTCCTTGGTCTCGGCGAGAACCAGGTTGGGGTCAAGGTTCTTGGTAATTTCCTCCAAGGCATTCTCAGGAATCATGTCTGGACAATTATAAACATTGGTGACTAATTAGATGACACTGGATAATTTATTTTAAAAATGATACTTGCTAACATTTTCAGTGGCTGTATTTGACAACGTGTGAGAGCCAGGAAATGCTTTAATTAGGATTCTAGTACGAGCCCGGGATGGCCCGCTTTAGCCACACTGAGCCAAATTGTTCTGATATGCCGTACAGGCGAAGAAAGATGCGCTCAGCTTTTCCTCTGGTGAAGTGTTGACATGCTTTTATTGTGTAGAAGCTATAGGAAAATGGCACTGCAACGTGTTTATTACATTATAATAACCTGTACTGATGCAAGATAGCCCTGCAGATGACAGCCTCGGTACTTCGCTCTCTTTTTATGATTTTGTTTATTTGCGTGGTTTTCTGCTCTCCCTCTCTGGTCACATACACCAAGGAGGAACTCTTCAACTTTAGGGTATCCTCTGGTCAAACGTTTCCTCCAGTTTTCCCCGAACCAGAACATTGTACAGTTATTAGTCGGAGGAGCAGCAGCTCTCTGTAGGATTTGCCGGAGACGCCGTGGGAGGCGAGCTGGAGCTCTCGTTAAACTGAGACCGCTGGGTTTTACAACTGCGCTTCCATCCATACATCTGGTGAATGTCCGAACTATAGACTGGATGGGCAAACTCCCAGGACGCCTCCAGTAGTCTTGCGAGGGTAAATAACTGGTCCACTGGTCCACGACCGGGACAAAATCTGCACTATCCTCTTGAATCTGAGGTTCGACAACGGTCGGAGTCTCCTTTTCCAGCACCCTGGCATAAGCTTCGCCCGGGAGGCTGAGTATTGTGATACCCCGATAGTTGGAGCACACTCTCCGGTCCCCTTTTCTTTTTTCTTTAAAAAAAAAAAAAAAAAAAGGGAACCACCACCCCGGTCTGCCAGTCCACGGGTGCTGTTCCCGACCACCATGCTACATTGAAGAGGCGTGTCAGCCTGACATCCCGGACACCCTCCACACTAAACTCAGTAGGTGAGGCTGGGAAACTTCACATCTAGAGTCAGGAAACGGGCCGGTAGCATCTCTACAGATCCATCCCACCCTGGGCACCCTCTGTTTCAGCTCCTCCCCTCTGGGAGGCGCTACAGAGCACTGTGCGCCAAGACCACCAGAAACATGAACAGTTTTAACTGCAGGCCGTTACTCTGCTCAACACTTAACATGTTCAATATCACTGGACCTTTTGCACGACACCCACCTGCATCAGCACTAATTGCACTAGGTGCAACTGCACTGTCTATTTATGTCTGTCTGTTTTTGTATATTGAGAGAACAAGTTACAACCGGAGTCAAATTCCTTGTATGTGTTTACATACCTGCCCAATAAAGCTGATTCTGATTATAACTGGAGCTTCATTAGCGGTTAACAATGACAAAGTTATTGTAACGATGCTGTGGCAACTCACTACCAATGTTAACATCCAGCAAAGACAGAACATCATGAGCATTCACGTGGACTTGGTCTTTTGATCCACCTGATTATTCAAAGTCTAATTCTTCTATGTTGTAGTCTCCACTAACTTCTAGGACAAATATCTGCATCTTAAGGCTGCAAAATGTTTAACTTTATTCTCCAGCTTGTTTGGCTTTGGTGCTGTGTTTACATGACAGACAGTTTTCTGCACTGCTTTAATGTTTCAGCAGCAACTCTTCCTGCTGTACAAGTTCATGAGTTTTAACTTTTGCTCAAATCACTAGTTTAGTCCGTCTTCTTTTTACTATTTGAGCCTGATACAACTTTGTTTCGGTTAAAGCAAATCAAAATGTTCCAGGATCATTAACCATGCATCTAAAATAAAAGGCATCATTCAGTTTCGACGACAGTATGTGATGACTATTCTGGTTGGATCAAACTTTTGACATTCAGTGTCTAGTTTTATGTGCGTGTATTACAGACTCACGTTGGTGGCTGACAACACAGTGTGCCGCCAGCAGTTTTAAGAGGGGTACTTCAAAAAGAGCCTGGTTGAATAGCAGCTCCCGCGCTGTAGGCCTTGTGCTCGGATCGCACTCCAAGCACTTTTGGATTAACTCCTACAAAAATAAACATCTCGGTTACACGCGTCTGGACAAACATCTTGTATACAAAAATGGGAATTTTAAATAAACACTAAGACAAATGAATAAACACACAACGTTTAATGTGGTGTGTTATTCCAAGCTACTTATCAACATTCAAACACTCAGTGCACTCTCTACATCTCACCCTCTGCAGTGGGTCCTCCAGTAACTGAATAGCATTATTGACAGCCTCCTGAGAAACATAAGAGGATTCTCCGTTCCCCTGAATCTCCAAAAGCGCCATCTGCAAAACATTGACTCACGTTAACAGACCACTTTGGGAAAAAGATGAGGCTATTATATCGTGTACTGTATCGTGGATTCCATCTCACCTCTAAGGCACACATGCCAAATGAGTAGATGTCTACAGCCGTGGTAACGTCCTCAACAGCTAAAAAGAAATAAGGTATTTTCAGATGTTATGTCATATCCAATTACTTACTAACGACTGAGTCCTAGAGATCAGAAATGCCAATTTGACATCACAGCAGCTGAGTGAATCATGGAGATATTCACAAGCAGATACATGATCCTGATCTGATGGCTTCTTTATGCTTTGTGTATTGAACCTAAATTACATTAAACTAAAATGTGTCCTTTGACTGAGTTGAGACACTTCGGTCAGTCTCTAAATCTATTACTTTTTGTTTGACAAGATAAGTTATGAATAACATAACTTAAACAATTTTATTTTTTGTATAGTTAATTTTGTAAAAATAAATTGCATTACAAGGCTTGTCATATTTTGTTAAATAAACCAAAGGGTTTTGCAGTATTTAAAAAAAAAAATACTTAGCTACTGAAAATAATGAATGTATGGCACTGGTAGTAAAGCATGATATCCTGCCTCCATCCTATTGCAGTATGGCAATATATTTTAAAATGTTATGAGGTATCATATTCTTTTAACGGTTCAAATTATGATATTGGCTATTTCTAACATCAGTGATATGTTTCAACATCTTTTCCAAGAAATCTTCATCATCCAGTGTACTCTGAAGGTTGAGAAACTGTCAAAATCAAAAACAACAGAGGGAAATGATGCAAATCTCATTTTGATCACGTGTACCTCCATATTCTGGGGCAAGAAAGTGCAAATTCTTCTGTTCCTCATGACACGTCTTCACATGGTTGTTGATGGTGTCTGGAGCAACTGCAGATGAGAAAAGAGGAGAGGAGAGAATGCAGAGAATATAAAGTAGGACAAAGAACAGTGAAGGAAGTGAGTATGGAGTAAAGAGAGAGAATACACAGACCAAGGAAGTAAAGAACCACAAAAAAAAGTACTTGATAAAAGGGTGAACACGAGGCAAAACAAAATTGGGAATACAAATACTACCTTGATATTGTGTAAACTATAGTGTGGGATGTTTGGAAGCTTTGTAGCAGGACTCGAGTCACTGTGTACATAAGGGAGGCTGTGGCTCAGTTGGTAGAGTGGGTTGCACACTAATTGGAAGGTTGGTGGTTCGCTCCTCCTGTCCACATGCCTAAGTGTCCTTGAGCAAGACACTGAACCCTAAAAATTGCTCCCGATGGCGTACCATCGGTGTGTTGTAAGTCACTTTGGATAAAAGCGTCAGCTAAATGTAATGTAATGTAACATATAGCTATATGTACACACACAACACTGGTTTTCTATAGATCATGACTACACACCACCATCTTATGCAATGTGCAGGGTTGCTTCATTCAAGAGAAAAGCCATAATGCCACCATTTTGTATCACACAAGAAGTTGTGACAGTTCACTCAAAGTGCCAAACAAGATTGTTCTTTTTTAACTTGCAGTCAAAGACATTAATTGTACAATTATGTGAAATTTCTAGTCCTTAAATCCATAATTTAGTACAATTTGACTCCACCAACGTTACTACAGCTCCACTACCTAAAACACTGGGATGAAACAGGAGTAATTCTATACCTGATCCGATCTTGATGAGCCCGTTGTGCTGAATGAAGACAGTGTCACAGGTCAGGTTGCCATGGATGATGGGTGGGTCACATGAGTGGAGATAACTGCACAGCAGAGAAAAAAAAAAAAAAAAAAAAACATTCAGAAATATATACAAAGTACATTATAAAGGGTTTACACTGAATTTAACATTATCTCTATAAAAGGGAACCAACCTGAGAGCAGACAGGATCTGTGTGCACCATCTCTTCCAAGCCTGTAGGACCATACACCTTGTCAGAGCACCTTCTATCTGATTTCCAAAATAAACTCACTACGGCTTGCACCTTGACATTTAACTTTGCTCAAGGAAGGTACAAAGAATATTTGTAATTTCTTTACCTTTCTCTGAAGAATCCAAATGCATAATATTTTTTACTGTAGTAATAAACTACTATTTCTTCTAGAAAACCATTCTGTACTGAAGGAGTGTTACTTTCCACATTTAAAGAAAACTCTATTTATCACTATTCTACTCAAAGTGCATTTCCATACAGTCAGTTACCTTTTCATTCATGGCCTTGTGATTCTTCTTTGTCTTCTTCAGGAACTGCTTTAAGCTTCCTGATGACATATATTCAGTTATGAAAATCACCTGAAGAGGAGAACGCAAGATTCAAATGTTAGTTGTAAATAGTGATACTATTTATGCAGCTGAAAAAAAGATTCAATAATGACTTGCAAGGCCTGAGACTCACCCTGGCCCGGTTGTCCTTGGCGTCAGCCCAGTACTTGTGAAACTTGACAATATTAGCATGTTCCAAATGGATCAGATTATCAAATACAGCCTTCACTTTCTCCTAAAACCACAAGAAAAAAGATAAAAAGTAAAACATGTTAATGAAAATTCTACAGTAATGCAATGACTTACGGGAGAATAGTGGTGATGTCACTTTGAGCTACAGTAGCACATTAATGATATCACAGCTCTGCTGATGATATGGGGAGCAAATGCAGAAAATCAGTGATGTTGTGAGCTACAGTAGAACATTAGTGATGTCACTTTGAACCACAGTAGAGCACGAGTGATGTCACTGTGAGCTACAGTAGAGTACTAGTGAGGTCACTGTGAACTACAGTACAGTACTAGTGAGGTCACTGTGAGCTACAGTAAAGTACTAGTGAGGTCACTGTGAACTACAGTACAGTACTAGAGGTCACTGTGAGCTACAGTAAAGTACTAGTGAGGTCACTGTGAGCTACAGTAGAGTACTAGTGAGGTCACTGTGAACTACAGTACAGTACTAGAGGTCACTGTGAGCTACAGTAAAGTACTAGTGAGGTCACTGTGAACTACAGGAGAGTACTAGTGAGGTCACTGTGAACTACAGTAAAGTACTAGAGGTCACTGTGAACTACAGTAGAGTACTAGTGAGGTCACTATGAACTACAGTAAAGTACTAGAGGTCACTGTGAACTACAGTAGAGTACTAGTGAGGTCACTATGAACTACAGTAAAGTACTAGAGGTCACTGTGAACTACAGTAAAGTACTAGTGAGGTCACTGTGAGCTACAGTAGAGTACTGTGAACTACAGTAGAGTACTAGTGAGGTCACTATGAACTACAGTAAAGTACTAGAGGTCACTGTGAACTACAGTAGAGTACTAGTGAGGTCACTATGAACTACAGTAAAGTACTAGAGGTCACTGTGAACTACAGTAAAGTACTAGTGAGGTCACTGTGAGCTACAGTAGAGTACTAGTGAGGTCACTGTGAGCTACAGTAAAGTACTAGTGAGGTCACTGTGAGCTACAGTAGAGTACTAGTGAGGTCACTGTGAACTACAGGAGAGTACTATTGAGGTCACTGTGAACTACAGTAAAGTACTAGAGGTCACTGTGAGCTACAGTAAAGTACTAGTGAGGTCACTGTGAACTACAGGAGAGTACTAGTGAGGTCACTATGAACTACAGTAAAGTACTAGAGGCCACTGTGAGCTACAGTAAAGTACTAGTGAGGTCACTGTGAACTACAGGAGAGTACTATTGAGGTCACTGTGAACTACAGTAAAGTACTAGAGGCCACTGTGAGCTACAGTAAAGTACTAGTGAGGTCACTGTGAACTACAGGAGAGTACTATTGAGGTCACTGTGAACTACAGTAAAGTACTAGAGGTCACTGTGAGCTACAGTAAAGTACTAGTGAGGTCACTGTGAACTACAGGAGAGTACTAGTGAGGTCACTGTGAACTACAGTAAAGTACTAGTGAGGCCACTGTGAGCTACAGCAGAGTACTAGTGAGGTCACTGTGAACTACAGGAGAGTACTAGTGAGGTCACTGTGAGCTACAGTAAAGTACTAGAGGTCACTGTGAGCTACAGTAAAGTACTAGTGAGGTCACTGTGAACTACAGGAGAGTACTAGTGAGGTCACTGTGAACTACAGTAAAGTACTAGAGGTCACTGTGAGCTACAGTAAAGTACTAGTGAGGTCACTGTGAGCTACAGTAGAGTACTAGTGAGGTCACTGTGAACTACAGTAAAGTACTAGTGAGGTCACTGTGAACTACAGGAGAGTACTAGTGAGGTCACTGTGAACTACAGTAAAGTACTAGTGAGGTCACTGTGAACTACAGGAGAGTACTAGTGAGGTCACTGTGAGCTACAGTAAAGTACTAGAGGTCACTGTGAGCTACAGTAAAGTACTAGTGAGGTCACTGTGAGCTACAGTAAAGTACTAGTGAGGTCACTGTGAGCTACAGTAAAGTACTAGTGAGGTCACTGTGAGCTACAGTAAAGTACTAGTGAGGTCACTGTGAGCTACAGTAAAGTACTAGTGAGGTCACCTTAGAGAATATGTTTCACTACTATTCCAGTCCATAGTATAAGTCAAGAAAATATGTCAATCATTGCATAATACACAAAGAAAATATCTTTAACTGTTTTATTCCTACTCTATGACACCGAGCCTCACCTCCAACTGTTTGAAATTCTTCCTCTCTGAGATCATGACTTCATTCCAAACTACTTCCACCCCTTCCTCTGTGTCCATAGCCAAGTACACAGCATCTATCCCAGGGACATTTCGCTGATTCACCTACATTTGAGGGAACAGAAAAATGGCGTATGAGATAATATATTTTAATAGTGAAATGAAACATCAGTTAAAACAGTTCACAAAAGAATAAACAGATAAACTTCATAGGCATCCTCCTTGTTTCAGCTGACATGGTACCTGTTTTCATCTTTTTAATGATTATATTTTTCTTATTTTTACCCCTTTTTGTCTACAGTACGATCTTTTCATCTCTTTGTTTTGTCTCACAGTAAAGTAACTAAGATTAAAATAACTCCCATGAGATAAACCCAAATTTGAGGAAAAAGTGTTCACGTTTTAGAGCGATCATTAGCAGAAGAGGAGTAATCCTTTTTTGCCCTTTCTAAAATCTATTGATAGGATAAGGAACTGGCTATTTCTAAGGCAGTGTTGCCTTGACGATACTTTATAATGTTGACTTATGAAGTGCCTCTAATCATTAACATGAAAAAATGCGATACTGACAAAATCAAATATCATAGCTTGACTTAATAATGAATTCAAAAAAAAAATGCATTACATTTTCATGCAACATGAATGCTAAACTAAACCATAGGCCACGACTCCGATCCAGAGGTGCAGCTCCCTCTCTTACCTCCTCTCTACGTTTCTGCCAGCGGCCGCAGGGACTCTCCTCCAGGATGTCCGATTCATCTTCACTCTCCTCATCCTCTGTTGCCGAGGTGGCCGGAGGCTGCATGGAGGCCACGGGCGAGGCCGCGGGCGAGGACGCGGGCGCCCCGGCTTGGACCTGCTCGGTGTTACCGGACACGTTTCCCGCCGTGAGCTCCGGGTTCTCCTCTGCCTCCGACATCGTCTTGTACGCACACCTACTTCTCTTTTACTAGGGGGGGGCTGATCCCGGGCTGCAACAAGAGACGGTGAAGCCTCTTCTCAACCTTTCTCCTCTCTTGCGTCTGAACGTGTCACACGTCCATCAGGGAGGGGGACGGTCTATAAACAACGACATCTATTTAGGCAGCGCGGCTTCGGGAGTGATGAGATTACTCTCTTGACAATAAGATTACATCACCTGGTTCCTGATACACTCACAGCGATGTTAACCCAAAGTTACTGAGAGCCGAACTCATGGCCCTGTGTTTTAATGGTCGCTTGGACCGAGAGGACATTTCTGTTTGCGGACGCAGAGATAAAAGTCAGTCAACTCTCAAGTAACTATCGCAGGTCAGCTGTCTTTATCTGTTCAGGCTCTTTGCTGGTGTTCAACACCGACGTTAGCTCGGTGAAGTTCAACCACCCACCCCTGAGCTAACTTTCACCCGGCTAACAGGCTAATGAAAGGTAAATAAACAAATTGCTAGACTAAAAGTAAAAGAGCGGATACATCAAAACAAAACAAAAAAATATTACCGTGAACCAGAACACCGCCGCCGAAGTTTTAACTTTGGGTTACATACTGATGAAAAAGCTGTAAAAGAGACGTTCAGAAAGAAGAAGGAGAGAGAAGAAAAAAAAAAAATGCTAGTTCGTCATAAAAAAATGTTGTAGGGGTTTTCAAGTGTCTTTCTCTGCAGAAGTGGGAGGGGCGGAGCTAAGCTTGGGGAGCGCTCGTTTGCGCACAGAAAACGCAGCAGCGTGGCCTCACCGCTCACCCGTCCGAAAAAAATAGCGCCACGCTTGGGTTATAAATGACATCATTTATACTGTTAAACATATCGTTTATTACCAGGCCACGTCGTATTGTCCTCAGATGATGTTTAAATTTAAAATGCGATGCTTTGTAGTTTGTTTTTCACTCCGGTGACTAAACTAAACTAAAACATTACTGAAATCTTTTTTTTTTTTTTTTTTTTGGATGTAGGTAAATATGTACTCTACAAAAGTTTAAAAAAAAATTAAAAAAAAAAGTAACGTTTTTTTTTTGTTCTTTTAAAAGCATATTCGCCTCAGTCGTGCCTAAAAAAAAATAAAAATAAAAAAATAAATATATATACAAACGCACTCATATGAGGTCGCGATGGTGAGAAAGTCGAAGAAGAATCAAGATAGTTCCCATCATCCGAAATACGAGTTTAGAGGGAGAGGTTCGCGAAGGAGCGAGAATTACGTAAACGTGTGTCGATATCTCACGTCAACATTTCGGTAATTTAATAAACACGCGTATTTTATGTCGTTTGACTGGATTTAAGTATTGCTTTTTTTAAATCAAAAAGAAGAGTTGACGAGACGTGTTTCCGCGAAGCCGGAAATGGTCAGCGGGGAACTCTCTTGTAAACGGACCGTACAGCTGTTTCACGTTGCTAAAATTCTGCGCAAGCTGATATCCGCGATTTATATTCAAGGCAGTGATGCAAACGAGCCCGCTGGAAAATAAAGGGATTCTTGTTAGGCTGCCTTTTTGGATAAAAAATAAATAAATTAATTAATTAAAAAAAAAAAAAAAAATACCGCTGCCTCTTTTCGTCCACTATGCGGAAGCTTAACGACAGAAACGCAGTCCACATCGGTCCCATATAAACTGGTGTTTTAATGGACGAGGCAGCGGCCGTGAGGCTGAGGAGTCGGGGCATCAGCTGGGGGAGAGCAGCGCTAGCAAGCTAGCCTTCGTGACAGAAACGATTATAACAGAACCGGGACTTCTCCGGACAACAACTCGCTGGTTCAGCTCAGTCATCATGGCCACGAATGGGAACAATTTAACTGGGATGGGGGAGATCATCCAGTTAAACGTCGGTGGGACGAGGTAAGCTCCGTCAAGCAGGACACCTCGGCAGATGATGATGATCATCGTTTGGGAAATTTGAGCTCTTGGCTACGTGTGTGTGATAATATCTGCATGGCCAAGCAACCATGGATGTACCTGAAAGTAGACACGACAAACAAAGGTTGTGTACTTCATCATTAATTCTTACAAACAGGAGTTTCTGAATAATTTTAAGTGTACACACTAAACATTTACATTCTTCATCAATTGTTTTACTCGAGCCACATTAGTGAGTGTTTTCAATAAAAATGTTTCATAAGACAGACTTTGTAACAGTGGTGGAAAGTAAATGCACATTTACCCAAGTGTTGTACTTAAGTACACTTTAGAAGTACTTGTACTTTACTTGAATACTTCTATTTCATGTATACCTCAATGACACTATATTACAGTGAAAAAACTATAGGCTACTGTATGTAGGCCTATTTTGTACTTCACCATATTCGCTTCACAGATAGTTAATAGTTACTTTTTAGATTATTGTTATACACACACTATATGATCAGTTTGTAATATATGACTTGTTATAAGTAGATTAAACTACTCAACAGTATCACGTGTTGAAATTTGCGCTGTCATTTTGCATCATGAGTACTTAGTACCAGTGATAGTACATTCTGCTGACTTTGATATACTTTTACTTGAATAAAATTCTGAATTCAGGACTTCTACTTGTAATGGAAACTTTTTTTCATTGTGGTATTACTACTTTTATTTAAGTAAAAGGTCTGAGTACTTCTTCCACCACTGGTTTGTTATAATCGTGTAATTGTGACTTTACAGGTTCAGCACCTCCAGACAGACTCTCATGTGGATCCCAGACTCTTTCTTCTCAAGGTTGGTGACATTTTGCCAGCATTTTGACTCTTTTCAAAAGCCTCCTTAATACGTCCATGCCATTCCTCCTAATGATTAATAATAATAATAATATTATATGATCTTCTGGATGCATTGTGAAATTGCAACTGCACTAATGCTGCAGTATGTAGGAGTCAGATGAGCAAAGACTGAGTAAAGGCTCAGTAAACATGCTACGTTGCACTCATCACTCAGTAAAAATGAAATTTGTATTACATAATTAATGTTAAGTAGGTATGTTCCATTATCGCGTCTCTGTTGTGCCTCGTACTTCTACTATTCTGGTGATGGAAAATATCAGGGGATTACAATTACACTCTGCTGTTACTGGAAAAAGCTTTACAAATTTAAGTCAGCTGCTGTACTTTCACAATAGAATAACTTCTGTTTTCCAATTGTATTGTGGTTAAAGTCTTATATCGTGTTTTCAATCAATATTTATTGTGAACACTGTGAAAGTCCCCTTTCTGGGGTTTAGAAACAGTCCTTAAAGTACATTGACTAAGAAAATATGTTTGGGCCTAAGTGTGTTTTCAAATGTTTTTAGTGAGTAATTTAAATGTGATTGTACCGCTAGAGAGGAGCCAAAGTTAAAGTAAAACAGCCAATTGGGGCTGTGCAAAGACCGCAGTTGTAACCAACTGAAACACTGGACTGAGCTAAAAGTTTGACAACAGCTGAGCGAGTAGAGTAAATGCTTGTCAGACTGTCTGCCAGCGCACCTGTCTGCCTGCCTGCCTGTCAGTCAGTCTCTCTGCTCACAGCTGTCTGCAGTTTACATTCATGCAGACATTTTTCATACAGACTCTTGAATCTGCACAACCGTCACGGTTAACAGCAACACATACTGGTGTGGTAACAATGTGGACTAGAGCGTCAAACAGGTTGGCAAAGTATTTGTTAGTAATTGCAGGTAGTGGTTACACAGCTGGTAAATGGAAACGGAGAAGTACTTGTGCTAACTGGAGAACTCTGTGTGTGTGTGTGTGTGTGTGTGTGTGTGTGTGTGTGTGTGTGTGCGTGGGCGCGCGCTTTCCAGTTTACTGAGTGGAAGGATATCCACTCTTCGGGATGAAACTGGAGCTGTGAGTATCCTCCGTTACTTCTTTTTCCAAAACTAGGACAGTATGTGCATAGCACATCTGACATCAGAAGAACTCTCTGAAAGCTTCCAGCTGAGACATGACATTTATTCTGTTACTGCAACTTCCTGAAATATGATGCACGATGCTAAGATGACATGTTGACAAGAACAAATAAAATTAGACCATATGAGACATCATTAAATTGATCTACTTGTTTTTTGTTGGATGATGCACTGTTTGGTTTGGAGCTGCAACCTCTTGATTATTCCCTTATTTGTAAAAACTAAATTGTGACATCTAGAAAATATTTGAAAACAAAAAGAAATGTCAATCACAGCTTCTCAGCGAACAAGGTGAAAAATTGAGAAATGGATTACCTTTAAACCATTAATCTATTATTTTAAAAAATTGCTTGTTCATTTTAAGTTAATTCCATTCAGCTGGGCTTAATGTAAACAACAGGATTTTAAAACAGCAGCAATAACTCTTTCTCAGTTGTTAACAAAATTTCTCACTTTCAGATATTTATTGACAGAGACCCTACAGCTTTTGCACCAATTTTGAATTTCCTCCGAACCAAAGAACTGGACCTCCGGTAAGGAGTCATGACAAGATTAGGAAAATACCCATGACTGTTTATTTCAGGGTGAAATTATGTTGGTTCGTAACCAGGGCCTTAAAGAATACATATGCTGCTTTTGTCTCTCTGTAGGGGAGTAAACATCAGCATCCTGCGACATGAAGCAGAGTTCTACGGGATTACTCCTTTAGGTATGTTTTAAGAGGAAATGGAAGTAGCAGCTGTGTTCTTAACACAAATAACGATGCGTATAAACATTGCAGAAACCGTATACTGCACCTGCCTTGTATCAAGTTTGTTCTGTAGCCAGTACATTTCTGTTGCAAGATTTGTCAGCAGTCACTGCGTGTCTACAGCATCAGCAGGTATTGGATAACTGCTGAGTGTGTGGGGTTTTTTTGGGAACAGTTTGAACCGCTACAGTGAAAAGAAGCTTCTGCCGTTAAAGGGAAAGTTGTCCTAAAATGTTACGTGTTGTTTGAGCTTCAAATTCAACGTGGCCGAAGGCAAAACCTCAATACCGTTAGTTCCATGTGCTCTAATTTTGTTTTACATCCTGTTTCAGTGTTTGTAACTTCCCTACATTGTCTGCCAGTTGAATGGGAAAGTTACCTTTGTGTAACTTATCACCTACTTACAAAGCCTAAGATGCTATTATGCAAAGTAATTACATACAATTTCAACCATAGCGGCTTACTATAACTCAAAGACAGAATCTAATCACTCGTGTAGTTTCTCATTGACCTTGTCAAAATAAATGAAGGAAATAAGTGTATGAGAATTAATATAAATAATCAATAAAATAATAAAAAACAAAGAACTTATGATAATATTCATCAACTACAAATCTGTAAAACACTCTATCAGCATCAGTTAATATAGTCATCCATTAAAAAAAAAAATCATACTTTGTTTTCATGTTTTACAGTTATTAAAGGTGTCACTTAATAAAAATAAAATAAAAAAAACTATCAAGTTATTCTGATCATAATAGACTGATTGTTGTTTTCATGTGTGGTTGTGTCTGTACCTGTGTGTGTGTGTGTGTGTGTGTGTGTGTGTGTGTGTGTGTGTGTGTGTGTGTGTGTGTGTGTGTGTGTGTGTGTGTGTGTGTGTGTGTGTGTGTGTGTGTGTGTGTGTGTGTGTGTGTGTGCAGTGCGGCGCCTGCTGCTGTGTGAGGAACTGGACCGCTCATCATGCGGTAGTGTTCTCTTCCATGGTTACCTGCCACCTCCAGGTAAGGACATGAAACCGAGCGATGCAGAAAATGAACTGATAATAAGTGAAACAATTAGTTATCAAAACAATACTTCTATTGAGGTTTCACAAAATAATTTTCTGAATGGAAAATGAGTCACAGAATAGTATAAAAACAAATCATCAGAAAAAACGAATTAATAAATTCGAGCGAATTTTTCTTTGACAGCCATCCCCGCCCGGAAGTCGAACCCTCCCTCAGCAGCCTGTGATGAGCGGCCGGGTCCGAGTGGAGCAGAAGGCTTCACCCGGGTTGGTCCTCTGCCTCACACCTCCTTCCCTGGCTCACCTGGAACAGACGGCAATCACAAACAGGGTAAGTAGCCTGGAAAAGCCTTATGAGGTGTGTCTAGATTCAAAAGATAGATACCGATGATAATCTGTAGGTTTTATACACGGGTAGCTGCCAGTTTCATCTTAACATAAAAAAGCAAGTAGCAAACGTTGCAGTGACTTTTATTTTGACATGCCAGAAGGACTAGAAGTCCACATCCTGCTGCACTGTCTGCCTTCTGCCTCCCTTCACAAATGGTGTGTCTCCTGCATGTGCTACAGCACGCATACCAGTCCTGTCGGGGTTTGTCTATGTCCATATGTGTGCCACATCTGGATCTGTGTCAGTAACAGAGTATAGTATGCAGTATTTACTGCTTTTGCCTGCCTGCGTGTGTGTGTGTGTGTGTGTGTGTGTGTGTGTGTGTGTGTGTGTGTGTGTGTGTGTGTGTTTCTGTGAGTGTGCATTAATGCTGTGGCTAATGTGACCTGACATCCTTTTAGAGCGCTGACTAACAGCACGGACTGAAGTAGCCTAGTTTCGCATCAGCCTGCTCCCGGCTGATGATGATGTCACAGAATAAAGTGAGCTGCAATAAACAAAGAGGACATGCCCGCTTCTAGACATGCGCCATTCAGAAAATGAGAAACAATGACTATTAAGATGAAAAACAAAATGGCAGTTAAGTCTGATCATCATGCTGAAAAAGAAGCGTGTTCATGTGTATTCTGTTTGTGTGTGTAGGTCCCATCGTTGACCCTAGGAAAGTGTTGATTATAGCGGGACATCACAACTGGATTGTAGCAGCTTATGCACACTTTGTAATCTGCTACAGGTAATACTGCCACTGTGTGGTTTGTTTAAAACAATTCACATCCAGCTCTAGTTCACGAGTGGGAGGCTTCAAATTATCTATGATGGGATGGAGTCATTGTCTCTTGTGTCTCACATTTCTGACTTTATACTGTATCTGTACCAACATTCAAGCTGTCACCTTTCACTATATACATGTACACTCAGGATTTAGTTGGCTATTTGTTTTTATAAAAGTAAACATTTTAGGACAAAATGTAGTTTGTTCTCGTGAATGTCCGTTTTTTTCATGACAAAGCAAGGAAACAATTGAACCTGTGTGATAAGAGTGAAAAAGTAATAAAGAATCAAAAATCAACTATGTATGCCACAATGATTGTTGTCCACTCGCACATGGAAACTCGTATTTCTCCCACACAGACCTCTTTCCTCCCGCAAAAATCCAACTTGTCAAAGCTTAGAAGCTTGTTCACCACTGATCTTTACTTAGAAGTTATAAAGAACTGTATTACAGCAAATCCTGAAAAATACCCGAAATATAAAGTCAGAGAAGAATGTATGTGCGTGCTCTACACTACAGGATAAAGGAATCATCTGGATGGCAGCAGGTGTTTTCCTCCCCCTACCTTGACTGGACCATTGAACGTATTGCGCTGAATGCCAAGGTGGTGGGTGGCCCGCACGGAGACAAGGATAAGATGGTGGCCGCCGCCTCTGAAAGCAACATCATTCTCTGGAGTATCCAGGACGGAGGCAGCGGGAATGAGATTGGTAGGTTACAACGTCTAAAAACTCTGGTTCAGTCAGGGAATTCAAATAAATACTGTCAATACAGGATGTTCTAGAGAATGTGTATGTAGTTTTAGTATTATGTATTCCCACCACCTTACTGATGTGTGTGCCCTAAGACCTCCTGCATTCTTAATGAATCCACCTTTGGTGTAAATGCACCACGCTCCCACATGAATGCTGTTTCCTCTCATTCTCTGTACCCGCTGCACCAGGTGTATTCAGTCTTGGTGTACCTGTTGATGATCTCTTCTTCATCGGGAACCAGCTGGTAGCTACCAGCCATACAGGAAAGGTGGGGGTGTGGAACGCCGTCACGCAACACTGGCAGGTAGGAGGGCGCATGCACGTTTAAGTAAGAGAAGGGGAGGAAGGGCGGGTGTTTGTGGTTCCCTTTATTTGTGTTTATATTTTTTTTGTAAAGATGAGTATACTGTACATTGTTTAGAGGTGATCTGCCTCAGTGAGTGAGTTTACAACATGACAACACATTCACTAACTATTGGATGTGCATATTTATACTATATACTATGGAGACATCAACACTGAACTGACTGTGAGCTCTTTTTTTTGTGTGTGTTTTGTAGGTTCAAGATGTTGTTCCCATCACCAGCTGTGACACAGCAGGATCCTTCCTGCTACTGGGCTGCAACAATGGCTCCATCTACTACATAGGTAGCTACGCACGCACGCACACAGTGATACTTGTTGTGTGTTACTTGACACAGACAGGTATATCTATAGTTTCTATATATGACTGTATAATTACAGATCCTATAATACTTATAAAACCTCCATGGTGATTTGTTTTTACTAAAAGTCCTTTATTAATAATTCGGACTCAAGAGATTGATAACTGGATTTACATTTCATCCACATTTCATAAACTGCTTCCTCCTCTTTACAGACATGCAAAAGTTCCCACTGAGGATGAAGGACAATGATCTTTTGGTGACTGAGCTTTATCATGACCCTTCAAATGATGCCATCACGGCACTGTCTGTCTACCTCACACCCAAAACCAGTGAGTACGCAAGTTGTTCTCCTCCAAACATTAGAAGGAGAACTTGTATTCTTGCATATACCTGACAGTTGTCTCCTTTTTTTAAATTTTTTTTTTTATTGTTTCAGTTCTGTTCACCTCTTCTGTTTCACCTCCCTGGATTTAAACAGACAGTTTTAGATGTAAAACTAATCACATTGTTTTGTCTCCCCTGGCCTGTCTATGCCCTCAGGTGTCAGCGGGAACTGGATAGAGATAGCCTACGGGACGAGCAGCGGTGCAGTGAGGGTGATCGTGCAACACCCCGAGACGGTCGGATCGGGGCCGCAGCTCTTTCAGACGTTCACAGTGCACAGGAGCCCAGTGACAAAGATTATGTTGTCTGAGAAACATCTGGTATCAGGTGAGGAAGGTGACGCTGCCGGTGCTCCTGCTGATGGAGGGATGCTTGATAAGAAGTGCAGGCAATAGAGGATTATACAAGATAACAGTACGAGTGCAGGCTGTTAACAGTAAAAGATAATCTCCTGTGTGTTCATTGTTGCATACCTGGATGTATTCTGTGCTTTTGTGTGTCAGTGTGTGCGGACAACAACCACGTCCGGACGTGGACGGTGACGCGCTTCAGGGGGATGATCTCCACACAGCCGGGCTCCACCCCTCTAGCTTCCTTCAAGATACTGTCCCTGGAGGAGACGGAGAGCCACGGGAGCTACTGCTCTGGGAATGACATAGGTGGGTGAGTTAAGAAGGGAAGGAAATACAACCTGGAAATACAGACAGAAAAGGACAGATGCATTTCTCGGCAGGGATTGTCTGAGACAGATTCAGGATTGACATCAGGAGTAAAGGGTGGATGTTGTCTTTCAAATTCAGGAGATAACAGATACACAACGTGCAGATGTGATAAATCTGTTACCAGCTGTTCACCACATTTTTAATACTTATCACATCAAATTCCATCAAAAAGCTGGTGCATATTCTTAAAGTGACACAAAAGTAAATGAAGCATTGGCACTGGATGAAAGATGCCAAGCTGAGGTGGCATGATTTCTTCTCTCAGGTCCATTTGGAGAGAGAGATGATCAGCAAGTTTTCATCCAGAAGGTCATCCCCATTACCAACAAACTGTTTGTGAGACTCTCTTCAACTGGAAAAAGGTACAATATCCTCCATATAACTCTGCTCCTGTGTGTCGCAAAATGGGATTCAAGTGTCATTTTTACATTCGTGTGCGTCAGGATCTGCGAGGTGCAGTCAGTGGATGGCACCACCATCTCTTGCTTCATGGTACGGGAGTGCGAAGGTTCAAGTCGAATGGGATCCCGACCTCGGCGTTACCTGTTCACTGGCCAAGGCAACGGCAGCATCCAAATGTGGGACCTGACGACTGCGATGGACACGGCGAACAAAGGAGAGGAGAGGAAGAAAGACGGTGAGGAAAGAGAGGCCGGTGGTGGGAGAAGTAGGAGAAGCTCAGACACCGATAGAAAGAGCCAAACGTGTGCATGGGGAGAAAAGAGAGGATGCACACTGCCCAGCAGATCCAATGTGATCGTTTTTTTTTTTTTTTTAATGAAATACTGTATTTGTGTTCTGACGCTGCTCCCGTGTTTGATAGACGTAGGTGGGCCTACAGAGGAGGAGCTGCTACAGCTGCTGGACCAGTGTGACCTCAGCACCTCTCGCTGCGCAACGCCGAGCATTAGCCCCGCCCCCTCCATGCTACACCACACACGCCTCCGAGAGTCCTGCTCGAGGTTAGAGAGACAATACGCCGCACCACGCCGTGCTCTTAAGGTTACCGACCGACATACACAGTCTGAAGTGTCAGAGGACGTGACTCCCGTCTCTCTCTCTCTCTCTCTCTCTCTCTCGACGTCAGTCTGCAGTTACAGGCCCAGGAGCCCATCCCCGAGAGCCAGGCTACTTACGGAGCTGTCCGACCTTACAGAGAGAGCCCTCTACTGGCCCGCGCTCGTCGAACTGAGTCCTTCCACAGCTACCGGTGAAATAACATTGATCATACTGTTCTTACGGATACTCAGATCAATTAAGTTGTAATTGCCACCCACTACTTCTTCGTCACACCGAGGACGACAACACTGCTCTATTGTTGAAGGGTGTTAAAACAACCCGTATTTACTTTGATTGAGACCTGTATTGGTCAGAGTAATTGTGCCGGGCGCAAAGGAGGAAGTCAGGCGGTGGAGTATGAAATGCGAAAAAGTCTGCATGAGGAGTAGGTCGGAGGTCATTGGGTGGATTAGACTCAGGAGAACGCTGCTCGTGTTGCGTGCGAAATCAAAAGTCAGCATAGACTTACTTAAATTACATAAAGTATTTAACGTTCGCTGTGCATGTAGTGTTACTTACGTCATGGACTTCACGTAACACAAGTCACATTATTTACATGACATAACTTGTGTAAGAAACGCACTTATTTGAACCCAAACCATGATTTTTTTTTCCTAAACTCAACTAAACTGCAATCTTTAAGAGACTTTCGTGGATTATCTGGAGCAACAAAGACTTTCTACAAAGAAGATTCTTTATTGTATCGAGGTGGTGGCTGAAATCTCAGCCATGTCAAAACTTGAAACAAATAAAACAAAATGTATTAGCTTTGACTAACACCATCAAGGGAAAGTGAGGATAAGAGGTTTTCTTTTTCTTTTGAAATTGAATTTAGATTACTGGACCGTTACAGTGGTGCTCCTTGATCTGAGAAGCCCGAGCACTTTTTCCTCTTCCTGTAATCTACCCACACTGGATTAAAGGGGGTCGAGTGTATTTAACAAATGAAGAGCTTGTTGAGTTTGGACAGAGCAGGGAGAGATGGGAACTCTGCAGTGGCTGAGCTCTCCAGAAGCTGAAGAAACACCACTCGCACCTGGTTTTGAAACACGGTCTCCCTGCTTGCCCTCCTGATAATAATCCGATTATGTTGTTATGTTCTATGCATTTAAGCTTTCAAAATGCTGAGTTATCCTTGTCTGCATTATGTTGAGTTACAAAACGTTCAGAGACTGTTCCTGCTGCACACGAACAAAGTGCAGCAAAATCATCGGCACGGAGCGGGAGGAAACTAACCTTCATGAGTAAGAATTCAAAGTTACATTGCTTAATCACCACCTGTGCTACACGTGTTGAGATGTGCACTTTCTGCTCAAGTCCATGGTGAAATCGCAAATGCGCTCACAAGCGCGTGAAGCTCAGGAGCAGATGTTGATCAAACGGCCTTACTTGGAACGTTTACTCACTTAGGTTATAGCTTCCCTCTGCTCCGTGCACAGTACCGCACTGCACCCCGTTCTTGCGCATCAGAAAGAGTCTCTGAACGTTTTCATCGCACCGCACACCTATCCTCCTGTAACTGACCCAGTTATATCTTTCCATAGAGACTTCCAGAACTTCAGCCTAAGTCGAGGTGTCTTGGACAGCAATAACCAGATGTCCGCTCATGGCCCCAGCCAGACCCTCGAAGCTCGCCGTTCCCTCTGTGACTTTGGGCCTGAAGACAGTGAGAGGAGAGCCTCAGTCATGGAGCTCTGGGCTTCCCGAATGACCACTGCAAGCTCTAACACAGTTGTCGGAGCCATGACTGGCGGGGCAAAGGTAGAGGTTAGTCACGAATCTCCACGGCAACCTCCAGACAGTCCAATTCCTGGAGGTGACGTGAGACGAAAGGTGCTTCCTCAGCCAGAGGAAGGAGAGGGTGTAGGAGCAGGGGGAGACGGGGGGAAGGTGGACGGAGGTGTGAGGAAGAGGGGGGTACTAGATGGAGGCTTTCTAGGGAAGAAGAGGGCTCCCCCAGTCCCACACCTCTCCTCCCTCCCCTCTGGATCCGAAGGTGGTGGCAGCGACTCATCTTCAAATGCCTCCCCTTCCCCAACTAAACTATCTGCGTCCACCTCGCCGCGACACAAGAAGCTGGCACCAGACTCATCCAGTCAGGACAGCAGCCTGTGAGAGCGGCTTTCCTCTTCATCCCAATAGGTGGAATTATCTTGTTGAGGCATCCTGCACACAGGAGTGATTATTTTGGAGATGAGGGGTGAACATAACAGCAAAAGAGGAACGCAAAAACAACCTTCTGCTACAAACCCCACTCTTTTTTTTATTTTTTTTTTTTTTTTAATCTAAATACAGTTCAGGATGTTTTTTGTTTTTTTTCGGACCCCACAAAACAGGAGCGACACCACGTTTTACCGAGTCCAACATGAAGAAGCAGTTACAACATCCCAATGCCAACAGCATATCTCAATCAACTGGAAGGCATTTTGTTTTTGACTTGTGAAAGATTTCACTTTTATCACTGTTGGGTGCGACTGGAACTCCTGCTATCTGTCTGCTTTTAGTGTTTGTTTTAATTGTCTTACCAGATGGGTCATGATGTCAGCACCTTTAAATTTAAGGCATCGGTCAGATGGTAACTGGCCTGCCCACTCCTGAATAACTGCAGAAATTGTTTTCTCTTCCTGTGTTGATGTTTCTTAAGGAAACACACATTAACTATGGGAACAGTCAAGAATGTCTTGTTGCCGCCTGTTTGTTAGGTCACAGATAAGTTTAGACCGAATACACGAACTCCTCAAAGTCCATCATAAAAAAAGATAAATAAGATACCACAGCACAGTGGTGTTAACAGTGGAATTAATGAAGGCACCGCTGGTTGTGTTATCAGCTGGTTTATAGATTTGTAGTCTGGTAGTAATGACTTTGTTCTGAACCTGATCAAAACCATTTAAACTTACTCATTTCACATTTTTTAAGATTTTCAATTCACAATTATTTCCATTATCAAATAAGCATTTAAAAAAAAAAAAATTGTTTTAGTCAATAACATGTTACCTATCACAAACATATTTGACTTACAATGACATACAAGCAGCAAATCCTACCATCTGAGACCTAATTGACCTTGTTGACCTAATGATCAACTGATCTTTTTGACACTAGGTCTATATAGATTTGTCAAAGTGATCAGAACCTTTTCAAAGACGGAGCTCGTGATATCACTGTGATATCTCTGGCAATATGTGCAATTTGTGGTGCAGTAGATTTTTACTTCAACTTACCTTAACATGTGACCTTAGCCAGAACTTCGACAGCTACTTGAATCCCCAAATACTTTGCTGCAGCTGGAGACACCGTGGTTATTGTCGTTGAAACAATGACACTAAAATCTAAAAAAAACAGCAAACAGTGAAGTAACTTTTCAGTTTCAGTTTCAGTGATAAAACCTTCAGGGTTTGTAGGTCGACAGCTCAGTACTATGCAACAGTGGAGTTAAAACACAGCAGCAGCAGCTAACACAGGACGGCTTTCCTAATGGTAATATCCATGGATGAAGGCCTGCAAAAATGCTGAACCCTCATGTGAATGCATCTCACTTCAGCTGTCAGAATTTTACCTTTAAGTTTCAGACCAATTGCATTATTTATTTACTTCTATAATAATTATACTTTAACAGCCTCCTTGATCCTCAACAAAGATGCAGAAAACAAACTGTTGTGTCCAACGTTTGACACAGAAGAACAATGAAACAAGTTGAGATATTTTTACTAAACATTTTCAAATGTGAATTTGAAAGCTTCAAAAAATGTATTTCACGCAAACAATTACAGGAAATCTTCGCTGTTTTGTGGTCGATACAGTGATACGTTTTCCGGTGATGTCTAAAAAAAAAAAAAGAGAAATCAGTTGGTACGCTTTGTTGCTGCAAAAGCTGACATTTGTGCATATAGTTTACAAGTGAGACAAATCTATTTGTGTTCCTGTTTAAATGTTATCCGTTTTTTTTTCCCCTCACAGTTGTGCCTGTGCAAAATCACTAATTATTTATTTTTTTAAGTTTTGTCAATATCACCACAATACTACTCTCAGTTTATGACGAGGACCTACACTACATCACTTTACTCCCTTGCAAAGAGGTTTTAATATGTACTGTCTGGTGTTTGATGACTGTTGCAGTGCCTTATTTAACTGTTCGTGTGTGTTAATCAAAAAAGGATTTTGTGACCAAAGGCTTGTGAAGGTAGAGCTCATGACGGACCTGTCCATTCTGGCTTTGGCTAGAATTGTGTTATAATAGATTTGCAACAGGCCAAATGAAATTTTATGAGTGGCATTACATATTAAATGACCTGTCGTACGTTGTAAATAAACCCCGACATAGCTAGGCCCAAGCCTCTTCCAAAAACCTGAACGATTTTCAATCTGTAGCTTGTTGACTGTAGTTTGAGGTGAACCAATTTTGCTTTCACTTCCAAACATACAATAGTTAAATATAAGTGTAAACTGTGTAGGAAACCAGAACAATGCACCTTGGTTATGATATATTTGTTCTAAAATGACAACCTTAATTAGCATCATCAATTTGTGAGCTGTTTAAATCAGTTTCGATCCCCTGTGGAATGTCACCCGGCAGTTTGTCTGTCAAGCTGATGATCTCTGGTACTTTGTTGTAACTATTGTGGGGACAAAACTAGTCAGTTAATTTGCCAAATGCTCTGTAAAATCTTTCTTTGCTCATAATTTCAGTATAAAAATATAATTGACCACATGTTCCCTGCTTGTACAAAGATGTAAATTTTGATACACTAACTGTACGGAAAGTAGACCTACATATTCAAAACAAAATCCTAATATGGATGCATTGATGTGTGTGATGGTGCGTTGATACATTAACTGTTCATATCGGGCCTATCATGGTGTTACCATGCTCTTGGACCTAACTGCATTTGCACTTGCACTATGAAGACTAATATTACAGTAACTTGCTAATGTTTATTTTATATATAAAAAAAATATTCAGTTTAAAGTGTATTTCAGCACATAGTTGTTTGTCCGCAGTCTGTTTTTATCTGTCAGTTCCTCTCTGGCTATGTTTACATTATATTACAGTCAGATGCTAACAAGCTAAAAGAAATACATATCTGTTTATTCAAACTGCCCCCGATGTGTCATTCTTTTACATTGTGTGTGTGTGTGTGTGTGTGTGTGTGTGTGTGTGTGTGTGTGTGTGTGTGTGTGTGTGTGTGTGTGTGTGTGTGTGTGTGTGTGTGTGTGTGTTAGAAATGCTGCATTACATTGTAATTTAATTTACAGTTGCCTTCAGTGCTGATCAACACTGAGTCACAGTGTTCATGCAATTTAAATGACAACTGTGTTCACTAAAGCATCTCTCTGTACTGAACATCCTTCTGTCTTTCTTATTCTGACAGTTTTCATTTTTTATTTTTACATGTTGACTTTGTCAGTCGGCAGAAAAAAAGCAAACATTCAACTACTTACTTCATTTCCTTTAAAAAAAAAAAAAAAAAAAAAAAAAAAAATCTATGCATATTTTAACACTTTGTATTGAAGAGTATTAGATTGTTCTGGGACCATAAACATCACTCCAGTTTTCTGATCATAAACAATTGATTAAGAGTAATTAAGAAATTTGAGACGCCTAAATTTATGAAAACTTTTGACAAGATGAATTCAAACAAACCATTGATGCCTAATGAAGATGATTTTATGGTAAACAGGTTGGAATATTAACTGCAGTTTCATCTTTAAAACTAGACTTGGAGAGAAGAAGAACAAGCTGAAGCAGGTGGTTTGCACGGATATCTTGACAAAGTGCACGATTCTTGTTTTGTTTGAGCGTCACCAAGGTGTGTGTGTGTGTGTGTGTGTGTATGCGTCTCCCCAGCGCTTTTACTTCACTAACCTTCCCGTTCAGACAGTCTCCTCTCTGAGACGGCGTCTGTCGTCATTGTGATTTATGAGTTTAATAAAATCCTGCGCGCGCGCGTGTGTGTGTGTGTGTGTGTGTGTGTGTGTGTGTGTGTGTGTGTGTGTGTGTGTGTGTGTGTGTGTGTGTGTGTGTGTGTGTGTGTGTGTGTAGCTCAGGGCCATACTGTCCCTTACAATCACTCCACAAGCTCTCTTTTCACAACCTCTCCCTCCCTCCGTGGCTGACAATAGCTGTGAATGTGGCTGTGAATGTTTTAGAAGTGCCCTTGTCAGATTGGTGTCCTTGAGCGAGGGCACGGTTGTTACTGCCAGTTCGTTAATTTCAAACTTGCCCTGATGTCCCCTTGAGGGACGCAGGAGCAAAACTAAATTACTGCTGCATAGTTTTGATGGAGACACTCTGTGAGAGCGGCCCTCTGCGTTTGCGCTGGTGTTTGTGACTGTGTGGTAACTTAAGTCTTTGTACAGCTGGTGGCACATCTGTGTTGCACTAACTCAGCAGAAAAGAGAGTCCCTAAATTGACATTTCAGCTTGACCACCGTGACCAGTCTGAGTCCCTGTAGGGCACACGTTGAGATAGAGCAACTTAATTTGTGATGTAACATGCAGCAGTATTCAACCTTATAATAATGCTGCGAGTAAACAGCAACTGAAGCCCTTTCACAATGCTTCTCTACATTTTGAAGTGCATAACAACACGGAGTAAGTTCCAAACTCGTGTACACACACACACACACACACACACACACACACACACACACACACACACACACACACACACACACACACACACACACACACACACACAAATCATTACAATGTATGTGCAAAGTACTTTTCTTTCATAATAGTGTTTCCACCCGTTTAAATGAATATTTAAACTGAGGCACAATATTAACAACAAATATATATATTTTTTTCATTATCATGTTTTTACGTTATTATTTTGCTGTTCATAGCTTGAACAGCAAAGTGGTACATTTGTCCACCTTTTAATTTGCTGCTTTTAAATATTGACATCTCAGTTTATCACGGAGTAAAAAAATACTGAATTGCTACAAGCTGTCTTTGGCTCTTTAAAAAAAAAAAAAAAAAAAAAAAACACACAAGGTTTAGTTTCTTTTTTTTCACAAGAAACCTGCATTCATTTTTGTTCTGTAAAATACAAATAAAGGGAACATGCTGAAAGCTGTTTGCTCTGAGGACCAAGGGGTTTACAACTTGATGTGTTCATATTTCAAATATGTTTAATGTAAAGAAAATGTGAGAACACAAGAACAATAAATATTTTTTGACAGTTTTTATAATTCCCCAAAAAACAATGATCAATGAATCATCTATAAATAATATAATTTTTTTATACAACAATCATAAATAATACTGCCAGTGTAAAAAAGAAAAGGTTTTTGTAATAATACAGTAAGTAGGCTTCAATATTGTACACAAAAACATCCAAACCCACCAACACGACAGAAAGTCAACATTTCACTGATAAATTCTGTTTCTGTGGAATCCAAATCTGATCAATGTTTCATTTCTGCTAAAAAAAAAAGAAAAAGTAAATCAAACAGGACTGCTGTGATTTTCTTTCTTTTCTAAACTAATTGTGTTCTTGACAGAAGAATAAAACATTACTGTAAGCCACAGACAAACAACACTGTTCACTGAACTTTGAAACCTAACCTAGACATTTAGCCGTACTGCAACTAAACAAAGCCTAATTCCAGTATCACCAGTTTCTTCTAAATTTATATTGTAGTAAACGGTACGTCCATGACTGATGTGAAAAGACAAAATCTCAAATTGGGCTTTTAAGTTACATCACATAATCACAACAATCAGACGGCACATCTTGGATTCCCAGCCACATTTAACACGTTAAAAAACAGTTGGCATTTTTTTCTAATCAAGCTCACATCAAGGCAATGTGTCTTCTTACAACTAAAGGGCAATTGCTGCTGGTAACGTGTAAGCTTACTAGGCACAAATACTGGTTAAAGCAGAAAAGGTGACTGACATGAACTGATTTCTAGACTGGTTTAACTCCGGACAGCGAGAATTAAACCGGCTACAGTGGATCTCTCCGCCCTTTTCAAATGAACTAAACTACTAACAGTTAGTTGGCAAGCGGAGATGGTGAATCATAACACAACCAGAACATTTGCAGGAAATCCTTTAAGGGCTGTTCTGGCTCTTAAACTGAGCAGGTAAAGATACATGCTATGGAGTCAATATAGTTTAGCTTCTTATGTCACAGCCTACATAATCACAGTTGACTGTGTCCGTATGTGAACTACGTTCCTGGATGTTGGATCCCTGCCTCTACACAAGTTAAGGCTGTAAGGCTCGACCAGGAGTCCTACACAGAGACAGCACATGTTTCAATGTAGGTAAATAAGAATGCTCTGGTACAACAATCTCTTTTCTTATTCTCTTCTCCTCAGGTGTCACTTCTTTTAGAACTTTGAATCTGAACTTGATTATGTTAATTTGTTTTTAAATAGTATATCTTAACGTCAAATAGCATGTGTGAATGTTTTACCGTCTTGGTTTAAAACCTGGTCTGCGTAGTGGCTGTGATACCTGGCAGGTAAGGGAATCTTGTCTTAAAGATGTGTGTCAGTGAACGTGACGTGCTCCTTTTTCACAGAACTTAAGGCCTTGATGGCATCCACAAATTCGTCTTCCTCCACATACTGAAAGAAAAAACACGACATCTCACGTTTAGGTCTGAAGGAAATGAGAAGATCTGCAACAGTTAGAGGGACAGAGAGTGAAACATGACCACAACAGTTTTGTCTCAGACTTTGTCTCAGCTGACACTTTGAATTGTCATACTAGAAAAATATTTGATACGTGGGATGATTTTCTACAGATTAGTTGTGCATATCACACAACACGTGCAGAATGACATATAAGAGCTCGTGGCAAAGCAATGAAATATTCTATGGCGAGACAAAGACATTTGTTACTTCTACTATATTTGCTTCATGGCAATCAGCTGTGCTGCTCCAAATTTATATGATCTTTGTCATTTTCCGTACACAAGTCATTCTGTCTGTTTTTAACACTTTCGACTTGGTAGTTGTCAATGGGCTTTTTAAGCCACAATTTGACTCTTTTCTAATGATATAACGACAGGTGAAATGAGCAAGCCAAACCCAGAAACCCAAAGCAACCCCATGGCAAGGTGTTCCGCTTTACTGTGTGGCCAATGATGTATAACAAGTTATATGTTAAATCCTTAAAAAAGACCTGACTTTATATTAGAAGCACCGTGCAGTGGAGGTCCCGGTACTTGATATAAAATGTCCATCTGCCCTGTAATCACTGCTCTGTACCTCTAATGAACAAAATAGATTAAAATAAAAAAAATACTTCAGTCCTTACCAGTCCAGAATCATGTGCTAGTGGGTTGTCCCAGCTTCCTTCCTCCAGCATCAGTGACTTCCTGTCAATCAGCTGACTGACACTGCGGTGCAGGGAATGCTGGGAATAGGCCTGACTGAGATCGGTTTGGCTGGGAACCCGCAGGACAGAAATGGGGCTGAACCGCGAGCTGGTGCCGAAAATCTTTGTGTCCGTCAGACCCTGGGAAGTAGACTTTTAGTCAGAGAGGGGTTTAAAAAAAAAACCGTATGAGTGTTTCACATGTTTGAACCCATTTATTACAAATCAAATACTTCAGATTATTGCTACACATTTTCAACATTTTAAATGCGAAGTGCGTTACCACAACATAAATTTAAGAAAGAAAAAAACATAATATTTGCTCTTATAGACACACTACTTGACTAACACCTGACTGTTAATTGATTTTCATGAAGCACTGAAATGAGTGGAAATTAATGGCAGCAAGGAAAAACTGTGCTATACTCTAGAATAATTACGTATCATCTAATCAAAGGTATATGATATAAAATGTGCAAAAAACACTTGTATACTCCTTTAATTGCATTTCCAGCCAGGAATCTAGTTCTTAAAACAATATTAAACACTTTATCTAATCTGTATTTATGCAGCTTTGTGACATTTTTATGATAGAATCATTATTATTGTCTACCAAATTTAGGTAATATGAGGCCTCGTGGAGTTTAATAGATTGTATTAAATTCAGTTGGCTCTAATCTAAATGTATATTTGAAATGCAAACAAAAAAGTGTTTACCATCATCTAAAAATATTGTTATTGAATTATTTGCGATGGGACTTACATTAGTTGTGAGTGTCATAATCTAAACATTCAACAGGGAGGGATCGGTCCTTTGGATCACATGGAGAGCATCTGAGTAAAATCTCTAAAACCATGTTTTTATTTACTTTTTAGCATTTGTTCCAGAGTATAAACACAGCAGATACACACGGATGCAATTTTGCTTGAGACATTACACAAAGAAAGTCATTAGGATAAAGTATGATGCCGTTTTGAGTGGCAGATCTACCTTCCTTCTTGCTCCTACAAACTTGCATATATTGGATGATTTCATTTGTTACATGTATGAAATCAAAACACTGTATCTGAGAACGAACAAGCTGTACTACATATCTTACCTTCACACACCACAACAAGCCAACCACTGTGTTTATGTGCCAGTGTGAGGTATGCACGCACACACAAACAGAGCATGCACACATAAACAAAGCAGGCATGCTTTAGAAAGGCAACCCACAAAAATTCACAATCCCGTACCTCCGTGTACACAGTGTAGCTTTTAAGCATAACGTTGCTGATCTCAACACAGTCTGCTACAGTGTCAAACTGCAGGGGGACAGTAGAATAAACATTTAGGCTTCTGACAGCAAATAGAGAAAATAATCTTACTGTGGGGCGATCAGGGAGGAGCACAGAGCCGGGGTGATGTTTAGAGCACAACTCAGGACAGGACCTCTGAGAGAGACAGAGAGAGAAGAGTAGTGTAGGAAGGAGATAGATACCAAAAAAATAAAACAAGAAAGACTGACACAGAAACAGAGCAAAAACTGGGAACTGTAAACAAAGGGCAAAAAATGTTGTATGTGGGAGAAAATTAAGAGTAGTGAGAAAGAATGGGAAAAAGTTACGAAATGAACTAAACCATCGGATAAATGTGGATGATTTTAAGATAAAGAGCAATGGTGATCTACTTGGAGCGCACTTCAATATTTGATTACATGTTCTTATTTTTTTTTTAAACATTTTTAATAGAGAAGAAGAGATTATATTTAATGTTTTTTGGATTTCATGCTAAAATCAAAATCTAGGATAGATTAAAAAAAAAGTGTGACTTTGATTCATGTAAAAATGTCAAACAAATTCTGAGTTCCAGGTTGTTTTTTTACTGAGCAACAATGTAATGGTTTACAAAGTGTTTATCAAATATAGTCTTGTTTCCTCCTATATTTGACCTCACATACTCTTCTCTGCTTGTTTCTCTCTCTTTTTTTTTTTTTTTATCCTGTAAGCTTTTTATCCACTAGCTCTCACTCTTCCCTTTTAACCACCTTCCCTGTTTCTGTGCTGCTTCTTTTCTCTGTCTCTCACCATGGTTTCACCGCCTGCCTTTCTGGTCTTCTGAAGCATGACCAGCGGAGGGCGCTCTCTGGCTGACGGATTCTTCCTCAAGGCTCTGAAAGGGAGTAAAAAAGCATTCCCACTTTTTTTTTAAGGGAGTACTATAATTAGCAAATAAATGCCTAAGTTAGGATAGGTTGTACATATTAGTGCAGTTTGATATCAACAAGTGCAGAGTACTTGAGGAGAAAAAGCTGCTTATTGCATTAGAATACCTTTGTAAAACTAAGCCCAGCAGTATGGCTATCAGGAATAGACCCAGCAGGGATAACAGCAGGATGAACCACAGCTCAGAGTAAATAGGGGTGGCTGACACGCTGACACCCTGTTTACCATTATCTTCTGGTTCAAGAGGACCTGCACGAAGAGAGAAAAAAGTAAAAGTAAAGTTCCAAGTTAAAATACATATTTTATTTAATTCTTTTTTTGTTGTTGTTGTTGTTGGTGTATTTGTTATATTTATTCTTAATTTGCCGTATTCTGAAAAGCTTTGTCAACATTTTGTTTTTATCGCAACATCCTGCCAAGAAAGTCACAATAAATTGAAATGAGGATGTGAGAGGCAGCTGTGTGTGTGTGTGTGTGTGTGTGTGTGTGTGTGTGTGTGTGTGTGTGTGTGTGTGTGTGTGTGTGTGTGTGTGTGTGTGTGTGTACATGTACATGTTTTGTATCCTATTGTGAACCAAAAATTGAAAAAACACAAACCCGTGGGGACATTTGTCACAGTGGGGACCAAAATTGAGGTCCCTTGGGGTCAAGACTGCATTTTGGGGGCTAAGACTTGATTTTATGGTTAAGGTTAGAATTAGGTTATAGGTTAGAGTAAAGGTTGGGGAACGCATTAAGTCAATGGAGAATCCCCACAGGGATAGTGAAACAAACGTGCGTGTGTGCGTGCGTGTGTGTGTGTGTATGTTACCGAGGCCAGTGGCTGGGCTGTATCTAATGGTGGGAGTGCTGGCGCTGCCGCTTTTTGTGATACAAGTCACCTGAAATGACAGAGCTAAGAGGAGCAGAGGGAGAGTGACAAAAAAAGATTGTAGGTTAAATGAAGGATGAATATTGATATATAGAGATGACACTAAATCAGACTTTCAGAGAGCTGCAAACTGTAAGGCTGTTTACATGATACTTTTTAGCCAAAATGAATTCAGACATTCATAAAGCAGAAAAAACAGAAACGGAAAGTAAATGTAATTTTTTTTTTTTTTTCTTGTGATTTGAAAGAAAAGGCTCTTTACAGTCATTTAGTGATGTTTCACCTCTTTTCTCCTCACCAACTCTCTCAACTTATGACTACAGCTCATTCTGTCATACTCACTCCTGGTTCTTTCATGAGCTACTTCAGCTCCTGACCGCCAAACTAATAAGTCCTTATGTACTGAAGAATCAAATTTGTCGACTCAATGTAAAAAACACTCAAATATAACATAGGTTAATGATATCAATGGCTCATTGCTCATAATTGTTAAATGACCTATGCACCAGCCTGCCAAAGCTAAGTAATTTAAACAGTATTTAATCCTTTCCATGCATTGATGCTGAAGGACTGGTATATGTTGTACTGGAAAACATTTAAGTTTTAAGTTTTCCCACAGAGGTTTTAGGGTCATTATGATTTTTTTTTTTTTTTTTTTATAAAAGCAAATTTTTGCATTGCTGTATAAGATCACAGCAAATTAGCTGTTGTTTGGAGTATACTGCTTGCTCAAGTGTTTATTTGTCTATTGCAATTGCTGTATGACATTTTTCTACTGCATACTACACATATATATGACATATTTGTTGGGTGCGTGTGCTCTCACTTTTCTGTGAGGTGCGTGGAACATTGAGATAGCTGTAGAAGCCGGTGTAGACCCGCAGCTGGCTCTCCGTTACACTGTACTCCTTCAGGTACCCGTTGAGGGAGAAGGACCCCGTCCAGTCGAGCCAGATAACAGTGAGGTTACTGCCCACCGAGAAGGGAGACACATACTGGGGGGCTGAAAGGAGAGAGAGTGAGCGGGAATACAGTTAAACTACTTTGTATGGGTTTTTATGCTTCTTATAACTACAGAGCTGTGTTGGTTGAGGGACTGAATAAATGTGTTACCTTCGCTGAGTGTGCTAACAGTGGTCCAGTTGGAGGCAGTGCTGCCCATGTTGTTGAAGCAGGCAGCTCTCAGCTCATAGTTGGAGTACGGTTCGAGACCTGCACAGTTTAGTTGTGTTTAGTCACATAAAATGCAAACACAAACAGTTATAAGCTGTTATTCTACTTTGATAAAGGCTTACAGGCTTCAATTATTTTCAAAACTATCACCAGCCTGCTGGTTTTCAGGGGTGCATTAAGTCTTTCTAGCTCTACAGCTGGTTCAACAACTTCCTGTTCTCTCAATTATTAACCAGTCACCCACTGCTGGAAAACCTTAACTTTAGAAAATTGTTTTTACACCTTTAAAATATTACATGTTGTACTATAATGTGCTTTCTTTTTTGAATGATATTTCAGTGCTCATTTTGTTTTGAATTTTTTTTAAAAATTCATCTGAGTAAACACCTGTAACATTGTAGCTCCGCTTTTTCCCAAAGAAACAGATTTCTGTTGGTCCTTCAACACAGGGGAGTGATACAGGTTGTGGTCGCTGGGGGCAGGGCAACCTGAGGTGTAGTTCACAGCTGGACACAGAGCAAGTGAAATTATGCTGTATACAATCTATTCTAATGGAATGTGCATTTTTCAAGATTTCTCCCCACCTCTCAATGACTCCATTAGATGCCAGAGGTTCATCCCATTCTAGCTGAACAGAGCGGGAGGTCAGGGTGACAGGGCGGGGAGGCAGCAGGTGGGCTGGAGGGGCAGCCAGGGTGTGGAGCTCACTCAGCGGACCCTGACTACAGCACTGACAAATGTTCGAAGTGAAGACTTAAAGATTTGGAATATTTCATCGCATACAAGTACATTTCCTGGGCACACCCTGCAATGCAATTACTTAAAATGACACTCAATGGTGGAACAAATACCTCCATTAAGTATTTTACAGTTTGTTGATACAAATGTAAATAAATTATGTTCTTGTCAAGCTAATCACAAATACATCCAAGCTGTGTGTACAGGTTTACTGTACTAATTTGGAGACACAGGTGTAGCTATTGACACTGTTTCCAAATAAAACCAGATAAGATTTGACTTTCAAGTATATACTCCTACAGATTATACTCCATCCCTGCATTCAGTGTTATTACCTGGTAACAGGTGCAGGCCTCTACCCCTATCCAGTACTGGGTATAAGGATGTAAACTATGGAGTGTCTGCTGATGAGATGTACCCTCTGAGAGCTGCAGGAAGAGGACATTGTCATGTGTTAAAGTTGTTAAGAATTAAACAGTCAGGGGAAATATGGAAAACGGGTTGTAGTTGTAAAAAAAAGATGTCTGAAGAGAAAAAAACAGTGCAGAAATCCAACCAATAAATGCAGTACAAGTTATTAAGTGCACTGATAAATGCAGAGTTGGCTCTTTACCATGGTGTGGTTGTTGTGGTCCAGTGAGAAGACTCGGTAAAGACTAACAATCCCATTGGGTCGGGCTGGAGGGTGAATATCCACTACTGCTGAGGTTGCTGACACATGCAGGAAAATAGGGAGGCCTACACCCTCAGGTGGGGCTGGTCCTGTTCTCCCATTGACCCATGGACTGGAAGAACGACCAGCCGAATTCACCGCCCACACCTGTCAGACAAAACCACATGTTAGTCTATAACAGGATGAAATTTCAGTTCGCAGGTATAACTGACAGCAACCTTTTTTCCTCCCATCATTAGGATTTTAGATGCATTTTATGAACTCTTAACGATGAGGGCTCCTCTTAATTATCCAGTATCCACCAGACCAACAGAAGGATATAAGTCAATTCACAGGATCATCCATCAAAACTAACATCAACAGTGAGAGCAAAACCTTTTCACCATGCAACCCAACACTAACATATATGCATGACAATTACTTTTCACCTTCATCAAGGAGTTATTCTCACACTTACACACACACACACACACGCACGCACACACACACACACACACACACACACACACACACACACACACACACACACGCGCACATGCGCACATGCGCACACACGCACACACAAAGTAATCTTATTTGTGTGCTTGTGTTGGGTATAATTAGAGGCTGTACACAGCGCAGGGTCAGGCAGGGTGGAGATTTGCATGTGTAAGTCATCTGTAGCCTGTCAGAAGTAGTGCAGGAGGCAGATGGATGGGTCTGAGCTTTAGTGTCGAAAGTGTGTGTCTGTGTGTGCGATTTGTTGTTTGTGGCTATGATTGCGAGATTTGTGCATGTATGTGTGCGCTTGCAAGTGTGTTAAGAGTTGAATTAACCTCAATAATGGTCAATTAGGCAGTGATCAATCAGACTGATTGATCTAAGTGACAGCACAGATGGACAGAGATGGGAGAAGGGAGAGAAGAATGGAGGATGGAGAGACTGGGGATTGGGAGGAGGAAGACAGGATAAAGGGTGGACAAGACGCAAGAAGTAGCAGGAAGCAGAGAGACCAGTGAATGTTGAACTTGGAGCTGCTTTGTAATTTCATGCCTCAAATCCAAACCTGCTCAAATTGAAATACCTTTAATTCTGCAAAGATTGTATTAAAATTGTGCTTTTCATGAGCAATCAGATCCTTGAAAAAAAAGGAACAGTGTCCAGTAAAGATGCATTCAATCTAGCAGGGCTGTTGCATACACCCCTCAGGTGAACACAACAGTTCAAGTACACAGAGTCATAGTATGAGGTTGTAGATGTTCTCAGGATGTATGCTGACCTCCATCAGGACGTTTCAACTGAACTAAAATCTGCAAACAATTTCCTCCTAATAATGAGGATGACATTTTGTGTTGTGTAAACAATATTATTAAAGGGGTTGTAACATGAAACAATATATGATGACATAGATGATTGCTTTCTCTCAGCATTTGTAGCTGCCAATTTATTGTAAAAGTGTAGATAAATTCAGATAACTAAGTGCATGCAACTTTTTTAAATTTATGAATTCGTTGGATACAAAAACTACTTCCTACAATTTAAGTTACCACAATGGAAATAAGCCACAACACTTTATTGTTTATTTTTATCCAAAAACTCTTTTTTACAAAGTTTCTATGAAATCTGTCATTTGTGATTAGCCTGTCATGTATAATTACAATTTTGTCAAAAAACAAATCTAATCTAAGTCACTGTAGTTTTTATTTAACTGCACAGACATCACTATTTACATGACTTCAAATCAGTTTTGATGTGAAGTAAATTTCAATGTGTTTGAGAAAAACAAATTCAACTAAAGAAAGGATAAATATCACCAATGAGTGAATTGTGACTTTGTCCCTTCAATTATTCCACAAAGAAACCAAACGAGACCCGTCCACTGGCCCATGAAACTGTCTGCTGCTTTTACAGAGGATAAGAGGAGCTGATGTGATTGACCATTATTGTGTCCCATCCCGACGGCACACAAACAAATGCTGCACCTTTCCTGCTAACAATTTATTCATCCTCTTTTCCACCTTCAACACATGGCACAGATTTTTGCTGCCCTTCTGTGTTTCCACTTAAAATCTGAGTGAAATTACAACTGATTCAATAAAAAGCTGTATTCAGATTGAAAGTAGTTTGCCGGCAAAACAATGTAATAGGACATACGGATCAGGAAGCCCTGTTTGAAGACTTACTATACATAAAGGGTCATGTTAACATACTCTACCTGGTACAGTATGAATGTTTACACACGTTTCACACACATTTAGTATGCTACTAGAATTGAGGCAAAGGTTGAGCCAGGATCAACTGGTTGCACTATTATTTTACTGGACACAATCTAAAGGAGCAGCTAATTATGATTAGTGACAGTCCTATATATTTGAATCCTGCAAGGGAAGGACAGTCAAAAGGTGCAGTTCAGTGGCCACGCCATCAGATAAAAGTAGCATGTGTAAATCATATTCATGTCAATTAATAAGACGGGTTCATAAATAAAGGAATGAATGTAAATACCATTCACATATATTGAATGGCGCACACGCAGAGGTTGCATTGTTTTCATTGTTTCTGTACGTGAGCAGTTAGTTCAACAGTAATTATGGTAACAATGTCTCGATTACACCTTCTTCTATAACACTGTTAACCTGTGATCAACAATCTGTTACTGTCATTGTCATCAAATTAGCCACAGCATATTATTGTAACAGAGGGAGCCTACAAAGTGACTAGTTAAAAAGCCTAAAAAAGTGCAACGCCCCAGCTAAAAGAAACAGTTTTCCAATACATATGAAAGTCCAGCTCAGGGGCTCTACTTCGACTTGTTGCTTTAAACAGTTTAAATTAAATTCGTCTCTGCGATGACAGAGAATTATAAACTGCAGCAGTAAAATTTCTCTACCCAGCAACAGGCATGTTCTTTCCCCCCGATAGCAACACAGTTACAGCCTCAACGTGACGCAAGATTTTGGGCTTGATTAAGAAGTTTGTGCCACAGAGACAGGACAGAGAAAAAGTTCAAAACTAAAGTCAGCCGAGATCACCTTGCCCTTGATCCAGTGCTAAAAGGTACGACTCATTTCTACGGCCTTATATCATCTAAACAGTTTTTACTGCTTCCTCTCCTCTCTTCTCCTATTGGGCCATGATTTGGCTTATTAGACACAAAATAAAAAATATACCCTGTTAGCTGCCATGGCAGCAAATGAGCCGCCATGGCAACAAACGACTTCAGGAAACTTCCAGATAGTATTGGAGCCTTTTTATTGGACAGTTGCAATGCGGACGGGATTGGAGTGCTCTGATAGGCCAACACAGCTACTTGGCGGGTGCATCTACTTGGGGTGAAGGGGCTAAGTTGTGTGAAAGTGGGCAGTAATTAAAACCAAGCATAAAGCTGTCAATAGGAGCTTATGACCCAGTGTAATTAGCCTAATATGATTTCTCTCTCTGTGCTGTGGTGTGCTAAACTGAACTGACTCGTCCTTGTGTACGCCTGAAACACAGAGTGGGAGAAAGGATGAGGGCCAGATAGGAAGGTAGACAGATTAACAGCGAAATAAAAAATAAATTCAGGCACAGAGACAGAAAGACAAACAGGTACGCAGGTGGGTAAGTGGACAGACTGATAGATCGATATACACACTGAGGAAACATCACTCAGTGCTTGAAGACGGAGATAAATGGCATGGAGAACAACTTTCAATGAAATATCTATAAATGTATACAGTTTCTTCGCTTTCTGAGACACACACACACACACACACACACACTCATGTTTACAAGCACACACAAACACGCAGAGTGCTACTGTGTACATGTGTTCATGACCAACACACACACACCACCATCTTGTCCACGTTCCCCAATCCCCCACTGGCGAATCCTCAGGGGACGTGTAGCGGTCACCATTAAAAGGTCTTTCCAATACAAGCTCTGTTACCAAGGAGGCTAACAGTTAATTCGATTGGCTGGCTGGTAATCAGGAAGTGGGGTGCTCAGAGGGCCCAGTGATTAATGGCTCTGTTGCCCGCTCGTCATCTCCCAAAGCTCCTCCCTCCCTCCCTCCTCATGTCATAAATTAGGACCCTCGTAAATAAAGACGGCACCACAATCAGGCAAACTCAATCAATTACACCGGTTCTCTGGCCTCAGCTCATATGTCTGACAGGCAGGAATGCTAATGTTATTGTTGCTTCTAAAGGGCTAACCTGTCAATTAGTGTGCCAATGCACAAGCACAACAGCATGAATATGGACCGCTCCATTTAACACCTGTCTGATTACTTGGCTTGAGTGTCTCTGTGTGTATTTGGGTGTGACGAGACTTTTAGAAAACATCTCAATGTGAACGCAGACTGCTTCTTCTGATATGTCAGTGACATCAGTCTCATCGGGGGGGGGGGGGGGGGGGGGGGGGGGGGGGGGGGGGGGGGGGGGGGGGGGGGGGGGGGGGGGGGGGGGGGGGGGGGGGGGGGGGGGGGGGGGGGGGGGGGGGGGGGGGGGGGGGGGGGGGGGGGGGGGGGGGGGGGGGGGGGGGGGGCAAATGAGGTTCACAATAAAACATTTAACTATATTCCTGTGTCAAATACACAGGACAAAAAGCAGAGAATATTTCCGTCGGAAGGTATCTTACAGCTTTTATATTGCTATAGTTTTGCTACTTATTCCGTTATCTGATTTCAGAGTTTGTGGAAATTTTCCAAAAAACTTTGGAGAAACTTTGCTTTACAAAATAAATTCTGCCTGTGAAATTTGACAGTTGATCCAAACATGCCCACTTGGTCTCGCTCTGTGGCAAAAAACATAGGAAACTGTTAAAAACAAAGATCAATCATAACATTTATTTCTGTTTATAGTGACTACCAAAGGACTGGTTTCCATCTACTCTCAAAGCTAGATGATGAATTATTAATCAAATTGAATTAATCTAAAAATTTAAAAATAGTTAACAGTTGCTATAATTAAGTGTTATCTATTAAACACACACATCTAAATGCACACAGTGTTTTACCTGGTACTGGTATACAGTGTACGGCTGGAGTCCGTTATCTTTGCATGTGGTAGAGACATTCCTGTAGACAACTGTTGCTGCATCACTTCTCTGAGTATCAGTGGTATGCTCCAGCCTGCGGTACACCTCGTAATGCAGGATTCTACCATTTGGCTGAGCTGGAGGGGACCAGGTGAGGAGGAAGGTGGTCTGGAAGCTGCTGTGTGTGTCTGGTTGGAGGTCTAACAGTGGCGCCGTCTGTCCAGCAGGGGGAGCCTCCAGCGTGAGTATTGATGACCAGTCACTGGAGGAGCAGCCCAGCGCTGTGCAAGCCTCCACTCTCACCTCATACCTGCACACACATATCAGACAAATTTGGTAGAGAAAATTGTGGGTGAAAAATATTTTGAGCATACTTTTTTCAAAGAAGTCTAACATTTACGGACCCTGATACGGTTGTACTGTGAGTATAGCTACCTAGGTACTACATTTCCCAAATCCTGTGTCAGATTTGAATTGTTTCTCACACCACTTTCAGATGACTCATCAGGTTTCTTTTGATCTTCAAACCGAGAAGAATCAAATAGCCTAACTGTTCAGCAAGTAGAACAGCCATACAATCAAAAGTCATATATTTGAACAGCATTTTTGAAATTGTGTCTCTCAACTAAATTGATGTCTGTCTCAGCTAAATGACCACTGAGCCCAACCAGACTGCAATAACAGAACCGACATGGAGCTCGCATATGAGGTTACCATTTTAAAAAAGCTTGTTGGGCTTTTGGAGAAAGAGAGAAGGATGACAGAGAGGAGACACGGAGAAGAGGAGGTGAACAGAATGTGAATGGACAGAAGGTCACCAGAGAGGAGGTGTGTGATCTTAGATGATAAGGCTGATGAGCTTTTATTATCTGAATCTTATCACCACATGCACAGCCACTCGTTCAGGTACACTGACACGCACACACAGATGTGGACACACAAAACTGCTAATGCATATGAAGCCGGACGCACGAAGACACACACACACACACACACACACACACACACACACACACACACACACACACACACACACACACACACACACACACACACACACACACACACACACACACACACACACAATGTTGGTTATGTTTGTCTGGAAAAGAGAGAGACCTCCTTCCTTCTCTAACTAAAATTTTCTCGCTTTGAAAAAGCTGGGGCAATCAATCCTAATTTATCATACAGATTTCCCAAATTCACACCTTGTCATATTGCATAGGTACTTAAACGTCTCCTGACTGTGCACAGTGATAATGTGAAGGATCTTATCTTTTTATGTGCAAGTAAAAAATACAATCCAGCTGCAGAAGACAAAATAGTTTGTGTTTCTTTTTCTTTAAGGATTAATAGTTTCTAACAATTTTAAGAGAATTTAAGTAATTCATTTATCAAAATGAGAACAAAATCAGTCTGGCTTTGGTATTAACATGTAGTACAATATTTGCTGGTTTGTTGTGATTTGTAAAAAGTCTACTTGTATGTTTTGTTACCAAGAGATGGCACTCTGTTCCCTTCTTTGTTGCTCATTCCTTTATTCCTCTGTGTATATTCCTTTATACACAGTGAAATGTGGATTTGAGTTGCTAAACTTAACTCTAAATCATTTTAGATGATAATGAGGAAATTAAAAAAAACGTATGTTTTTTTACACAAAAGTCTTGTAAAATATAAAACAAGATCAACAAAAGCTATATATGTATCTACTTGCCAACCTTTATATCAAACCATACAGTTAATCTATGACAGCTGAATGGTGGTGGAGCTCTGCTTTGACTGACCTGTGGTAAGGAGCCAGCCCACGCAGAGTAGTGTGTCTATCAGAGAAGGAACTGTCCTCTGGAGTAAACACAGTGCTGAGGATGCTGAGTTGGACTGGATCTCTTTGATACACAGTGTAACTCACAATGTCCCCGTTAGGACGCGCTGGAGTCCACCACTCTACTCTCACCTGGTAAGACAAAGAACATTCAGCATAAAAACTGTTAAGTACAACTTTTAAAGATCTTAGCTCTTAGACTGAATAGATAAATGACCCACCTGGCTTGCTCCCAGAGGTGTCAGAGTTGGGAGACCCACACCAGAAGGAGCTGATGGGTGAGTCTTTGCTGTGGCTACCGTGCTGCTCACGGCGCCTCTGCTGTTGTTGGCCCTGACAACGTAGCTGTATTCCACACTTGGCAGAAGTGTGAAGTCGTGGTAATGGGTCTCCGTGCCAACATAGATAACTTCAACATCTCTGCGGAGTTCATACCCAGTGATGATGCCATTAGGGTGCTCTGGTGGTCTCCAGCTAACCTCCACTGACTCTGGGCCAGTAACCTTCAAATGAAAAGTTCAGGGTCACTTCAAGCAGATTTCCTAAAAGCTTTTAATATCCAGTGACTAGTCAAATGATTGCCAGTATGAAATACAGGTTAGTGATCTACGTAAAGAGGGAGAACAGCTTAACCGATGACAAAAACAAACAATAAGTCAACAAATCCCCACCAAAAATAACACGAGGTTACAATGAATTTTTTTTTCATATAAACGTATATTTTAAAATAATAGTTTACTCATTTCACTGATAATCAAAAAAAATAAGTGAATGAAGAATTTGTGCAAGAGGTTCAATAAACATTTTCAAAACTGCAAAGCAACCTAAGTTTCCTTTAATTCCTTCTGTATTTCAATCTATTGGACACCTAGTAATAGAGCTTTTAATTACAAGTCGCACCTTCAGAGTTGGGGCAGGCAGGCCAGTGGGAGGAGCCTCCTCCGTTACAGAGGACATTGTGACGCTGGTGGTGCACCCACCACTGGTACACGCCAACAGAACCAGTTGATATGATGTATGTGGCTGCAGATCTGACAACACTGTGTTTAGGTCTCTCCCTCGATAAACCTCTTTGTTGTTTAGTTTCAGCACGTATTCTGTCACTTCTCCGTTCTGCATTAAGGGTTTACTCCAGGAGATGTTTATACTATTGGATGTGATGGTGTCCACTGTGGGTGCTTCCACTGTGGCAGGCGGAGCCTCTAGAGTTGTGATGTTTGTATGAGAGCTGGCGATGCATCCCTCAGACGTACAGGCTATGACTGCGTAGCTGTGGAAAAAAATAGAACAGAAAGATGTTTGGTCTTTTTATTTTAAAATGATTAATGTATTTGTGGTGGTTATTTAGAAACAATTAGGTTAGCTAATCAGAAACTACATGATGTTTTGCAGTAAAAGCAAACATTACCTATATGTTGAAAATGGCAGCAGGTCTTCATCTGTGTAACTGAGGACAGTCGGGTCAAAACTGAATGAAAAACTGACATTGTTTCTCTGAATCCTGTAAGACTGAAGGACTCCGTTGGGCTCCAGAGGAGGAGTCCAGGACACTACCACCTCACTGGGCCGGCTTTGGAGATGAGTCACTGCTGGAGGGGCTAGGCCACGAGGGGGGGCTTGCCTGGTCGTTACAGCAACCCAGGGGCTGCAGGTGTGTCCAGCTGGGTTACGAGTACAGGCACTGAACTCGTATTGTGTCCAGGGACGCAAACCAGTCACTTTATAGGAGAAGGTTTCAGCTTGTTGTGGGGATGTTTCTCTGAAGATCACCTGTTACAGACAATGTGGATGATTAAGGTTGATGCTTTCAGCAGTATAATAATTTTCGGCTGAAAACCGAGACATATTGATCTCTGTGAAGTGCGTTGTATATCTATATATTAATATCATTAATAGGAAGCAAGACATAAAACAAGGCTTTAGAGATATTGGCAACACATGCATATTCTATCAGCCTAACTTATTAATGGTCAGATTGACAAATGTGAAATTCACCTTCCCCATATCAATATCCTCTTCGTTAATTCTTCCCCTCCCATCCTCCTCCCTGCTTCTCCCGAGTATGAAATACTCTCCAATTGGTCCATTTGGTTGGGAGGGAGGGCCCCAGGTAAGCGACACGTGCTCTGGGCCAATGAGAAGAGTCCTGGGTGGCGGCTGGGAAGCAGGTGGTGCTGCTGCTGTGGTGATGTGCTGAAGAGTGGTGTGTGTGCAGCCTGCTGAGGTACAAGCTTCAAGAGTCAGAGTATAAATGGTCCATGGCTCCAAACGACGAAACAGAAAGCTCCGTGACAGTCCGCTGAACTCTAGGTTCCCCTCACTGTACAGGTTATACATCTGGCAAGGAGAAGAGGAAGAGAAGGGAAGGGTAAAGGAAAGTATGAAGTATTTAAGGTGGGTTAGAGTAGGACATGATGGGAACAGTGGAGACACAAAGATGGGGAGCAGGTGAGAGGAGGGAACACATCAAAGAAGGAAAGAAAAAAAAAATCAAGCATGTGTTTATGTGTGTATACTTGACAGTAGCGACTTCAGTTGCAGTATCTGTGTGTAGTTTGGATCAGAGTATATATGAAGTATGTACAGGCATGTGAAAACTTGTTGGTAGTTTATGACTGTCCTCGTGGGCTTTCATGTATGTGTCGATACATATTATTGGTATCTGTGTCTTGGACTTTAGCTGAGGAGCACCAAACCTTTATCTGGTGTGTGTTCAGTGATTTTGTTGTGTGTATCGTATGTACCGTGATCACTCCATTTGGAGCACGTGGCTGATCCCAGCTGAGCAGTAACGCCCTGCCCTGCTCTCTCTGCTCCACTGTGAAGTTAGCTAGGCCAGCCGGAGAAGCCTCCAGGGTCCTAATGTCCACCCATGGACTGGACACACTGCCTAAAGGGTTACAAAGCATTGAGATCAATGAGGGTGTTCAGTGGCTGTTTCTTTTATTATTTACTCCTGTTTTAAATGAGCTGATTATCACATTAAACCTACCTGCCCCATTCGCAGCGTCCACTCGTAGACTATACTGACTGTACGGTTCAAGACCATAGGCTGTTGCCTCGTGGACAGAACCCTGGGAGACACAGAAAGACCAATGTATGATATATAGAAAGATAAAATGAACACAAAAGCAGAGAAGTAAAAGAAATACGATGGGGAAGTAGAAGAAAGTAGGAAAAATGGATGACAGGATGACAGGAAGATTGTCATCGGAAGGGGGATTAATGGGAGACAAAGTGGGGTTTAAAACAAAAGAATGATTGGGCAAGAGTTACAAGGCAAAGGGAACAATTGCAGATGTGTAAAGGGTAATAGAGAAGCGTGTTGAATGCCAAAGCAAGAGAAGAGAGAGAGAGGAAATTAGTTACACAAACAAATCCGGTAAGAATATAAACCAGTGCGTTACTCATTAAAACGGAGAGTGAAAAGGAGCGCTGAAACAATGGCAAGCTAAGATGACATAACATGGGATTTGTGATATCAACATTTCAACATACAGGCTCTGCCATGGTAAAGTAAGTAGACACCAGAGAAGTGGCAGAGGCAGAGAGAGACTGGCAGGCAGACGGCTGTCCCTTATGGGTGAATTCAAAGCTTCCAGATTGAGTGTTTATGTCACACATGCACCCTTTCATATCACACACACAAATACACACACAGGGTGTCTGCCAGTAGCTTTAGGCAGTGGGACCCAGCCCAACACCCTGGCAGACACAGGGGCAGTGTGTGTGTGTGCGTGTGTGTGTGTGTGTGTGTGTGTGTGTGTGTGTGTGTGTGTGTGTGTGTGTGTGTGTGTGTGTGTGTGTGTGTGTGTGTGTGTGTGTGTGTGTGTGTGTGTGTGTGTGTGTGTGTGTGTGATACAGTGGAAACACCATTTACTAATTGATAAGAGACACACTGTTGTTTCAAAAGGCCCTGGCGTGCGATGACATGGTAGTCTGGGAGCACCAGGCTCTAGGATGTAGCGGTGCCTGTTTGATTGTGTGTTTGTTTATGACTGTGAGCTTTGAAGCAGCAATGAGAGGGATATTTCTCTGTGTGAATGTATAACACAGGAGGCTACATTTCTTTCAAGTGTTGAGTCTGCAGTTAAAAATTGTCTCTTCAGGACTGTATGCTTTCACATAACCGAGCATATGTAAAGAGATTAACTGGTAACCCACTTCAATGCAGCGGCAAGAGGATCAAAAAGACACCAATTCAAAATGAATCAAATGAAAACCCTGACAAATCACCGTAGCGTGGCACCAAGGATGAACTGTCTGAACAACAACCAGAATGCATGTATTCACTGTTTTCATGTCTGGAAGCCAACATATTTTTCATCCACAGTAAAATAGGATTAATAAGCCCCTAGACACCTAGACACAAGCTAAATCCTCCTGCAAATCACAGCACTTCTCTGTAGACAGAGGGAGGGAGGGACGCAATGAGAAAGGGTGGGGAAAGGATGGAGAGAGATAGAAAGAGAAAGGGGTGGAGGGAGAGAGAAATAAAGACAAAGGGAAAAAGAGGCTTGAATGAAATGAAGTATGTAAGTGAGGCGATGTAGGGCAGAGAGTTAGAAAAGAGGGTTAAGAAAAAGTAATGGGTGAGTTAGTTAATAACTGATGTAGCAAATAAAAAAAAGAAAGACAGAAGGAGTGTAAGAGAAAGAGAAAGATAGAGACAGATTGAGTGAAGTAAAAAATGAGGAGAGAAAGCGCAAGTGGGAGAGGAAAAAAAAGATAGATGTGGCAAAAGGGAGAGACAGATTAAGTGAGCGAGAATGAGAGATCTTTCTACCTTAAAAGCCAGTGAAATATGTGAGGCATGTGGCCTATAAAGCGGTTAACATATGCACATTGTCAATAGCAGCATCTGGCACTGGCAGATTTTATAGGAGCATGGAGACTCTGCTACATGCCTCTAGATGGCAATACATTCAAACACTTTATCACTGAAACACACCACATTAACGGCCTGCTCGCGACACTGCACGCACACACACACACACACACACACGTACATGCACGCACACACACACACACACACACACACACACACACACACACACACACACACACACACACACACACACACACACACACACACACTCAACAATCAAGTACTGTGAAATTCACACAAGCAGACACGTAAACAAGCTGTAATCAAACGGTGTAACACTGAAAACTCGCAACTATTACATTACATTAACAGCTCCCTCAATAACTATTTTTCTCTCATACATACACATTCACACTTACAAACACATTGTGTAAAGACACACAAATACACACAAAGCGATTACTTTCAGTGTCTTACAACGCACATATCAAGGAATACGCAGACAAACACAAACTACCAGAGAAATCATGACATGAATAACAGAGTTACAAGATAAATTTAACACCCACTCATTTCTGCTGAAAAATACTTAAAACCACATAGTTGGAGTCTTATTTCCCAGCTGTGTATTTTTAAGGTTTCCGTCATGCATACTATATCTTTACTTTACATGGCATCTCACCTTGATGTGTGTAAGACATTACAGTTAGAGCTGGCTGTTATGAATATATACCAATAGATGTTTCAGCACCAATTTTGGGAATAAAGCTATATTACAATTTAGAACTAGCTATTCATGACCTCTGCAAAAAAATTTTTTTAGGCCACAGTGAATTTATTTCATTTTTGGGAGCATTGTAGCTGTAACAGTAAAAACTGCTTCCAGTAAAAAAAAAAAATTCTGTTAAGCCTATTTGAAAAAAAAAAAGAATCTGCCAACCTTTGAGGACCACATGAACAGCTACAGTGTAAGATATGAAAGGAAAGGGTCCTTGTCAACCTAAATTCAGTATGCCTGAGCGTGTGCATGTGTGTGTGGATGATCAAAGTCACCAGTTAATCATACAAAATGCAAAAGAACAGAGGGGGAGCAAGAAGTCAAGAGAAAAGGAGAGATGGGGGGAAGTGTAAACAAGACAGAGAGAGAAAAGGAGACAATGATATGGAAAGAAAAGAAGAGACAGGAAGAGGTCTTGCTAATTTATACATTAAAGAGCTCTTGGATCTTACATGGTTCAACACAACTTAGCATTGAGGGCAAGGAAGCAATCTATTCAATCTTTTATTTCCTCATTCTCTCTTCTCTTTGGTGTGTGAGCTAAGCTACAGCAGGGGTCCTCTGGACCGTGTGTGTTTCTGCATGTGTAGCCTGTGTAAAAGGGTCAAGTGTGCATGTGTGTTCCTTGAATCTTGCGCACACAAACTTGTATCTGTGTTTATGTGTGTGCATTTGCATGTATCCTAACAAGCCCATATCTGCAAGCATCTTGTTTTGTACCCATGTGTCCCTAGGAATGTGTGTGTGTGTGTGTGTGTGTGTGTGTGTGTGTGTGTGTGTGTGTGTGTGTGTGTGTGTGTGTGTGTGTGTGTGTGTGTGTGTGTGTGTGTGTGTGTGTGTGTGTGTGTGTGTGTGTGTGTGTGTGTGTGTGTGTGTGTGTGTGTGTGTGTGTGTGTGTGTGATATTCAGGTAGAGAGGCATGGTGCAGCCGGGGGGACAGTGTGTGATACTAATTAAGAATAACCATGTGTATTTGTCAAAAGAATTATGCTGATTATCTCACAAAGGCCCTAGCACTGGGCCCCGCAGAGAGACAGACCAACATTAGCATATGGTTACACACGTGCATGCACGAATACACATACATACATATACACACACACACACACACACACACACACACACACACACACACACACACACACACACACACACACACACACACACACACACACACACACACACACACACACTACTCCTCTCTCTTTGTCTCTCATCACACACACACAAGCAGGTAAAAGTAAAATGACTGCCTTAGAATATGCATGAAAGGAGCATGCCTAATGACAGGTGAATTGGGGTCCAACTGGTCTGCCTTTGGGGTGCTTCTCTCCACAGGCGTCCTCTGGCCTCTCTGCTCTGTCGTATTAAGTCCTGGTGAGATAATATAGCACCACGCTGTTTCACCTTTTCTTATGTCTCTTAGTTCTTTTCAGTGTGTGATTAAAACATGCTATGATCGGATATGACTCAATTTATCTCAGTTTATCTAATCTCAGTCCATCTAATCTTAATTCATCTAATCTCAACTCAGTTCAATTCAATAGTGCAGTCTATTAGTACAAACTGTGCCCTGACCAGCCCTGTGAGAGCTGTAATTGTTTTCAGAGGTTTCTGAGGTGAGCCAGTGCACCACATGCTGATCTCTTGCACCCCATGCCAAGCTCTCAAGCCAAGTTTGTGTATGTGTGTGAGTGTGAGTATGTGTGTGTGTGTGTGTGTGTGTGTGTGTGTGTGTGTGTGTGTGTGTGTGTGTGTGTGTGTGTGTGTGTGTGTGTGTGTGTGTGTGTGTGCATATTTATCTTTGCATGCCTAATTCAATGCTGCTGGAACAATTGCCCTGTGTCTGTTTGCAAATGCCCTGCATGGGTGTCCCTGCTAGTCAGGGTGCGTTAGACAAACCCTGACACATGCAAACGCTCGTGCGACACATACACACACAGGCACGCAGAAGCACAGCCACAGACACACAGAGTGCCATCAGGCATGTGTTTTTGTCTGTGGCCAGCACAGATGTAGAGAGGGACTGCAGGGGTCTGGAACAAGCATGCCCACTTCACACCGACATCCATGATTGGCTTTGGCGGCTGTGGACCCCAGGAACAGCATATTTGGTGTGTATATATATATTTTTTTTAATGTGTGTGGTTGCGTTTGTATTTGTGTGTGTGATGTGGCCAAAGAAAGATGGACAAATTATGGGGAGTGAGGGACGGTGTGATTAAAATCCGCAGATATCCTCTGAAATTGAAATAATTGTGAAATAAGTGTTTATCCCTGCATTTTTATCAAAACTTTATTTCAACAGGCATGACAATAAAAAAAATTAAAAAATACATGCCATTCTGATGGTTTTAATAAATTACTATCTAATCAAATAAAAAAATTTTTTTTTTTAAATATGATGATTTTACAATTTCCGATTCAAGGGCTATAAGCAAGGAACAACAACAAAAAACAAAAAAAATCACAATGTGAGCACAACAGCTACAAACTATGTAGAGATCGTGAATGAAAATAATGAATTTGGGGGATTTTTTAAAAAGTAAAAAAAAATAACTTTCATCAAGATAATAATAAAATACATCAAATGTAATGGTTCGTTTTTGAGACACAAATGGGAATGTCTTGAAATTCCCTTTAAGGGTTCATCCAAACAGCCCCTTAAAAATACATTTCTTTGGCATCCCTGTCATCTTTAAACCCGTCACCACCAATCAATGGTCATCATGCCGACTGCCAAATATAAACACAAAGACTGTCCAGGCTGTGAAACAGAATCGGAGAGGCAGGAAGACCTTCTCAAAACTAAGCACTGCCCACTTCCAAAACAAACACAAGGATTCAGTTACGAGTCACAAACACCACATTCGCACTTTTCTGAGTTGAATGAACTCAGTGATAACAAATATACTCTTTTTTTTCTATCTCTTTTATACTCACGCTCAAACACACTCAGCATTTGTCTAAAGTGATGACCATCATATCGTGGTTGCAGTGCTAAACACCCATTAAAACAAGTGGAGAGCACTAGACTGGATGGTGTGGCCTCTTCACAGACAGACACAATAACACACAACCTGTCATTACTGACAGAAAGAGGGTGTGTGTGTGTGAGAGAGAGAGAGGGAGAGCAAGAAGAGAAAGGGAGGAAGAGGAAGTCAGAGAATATAAACTCACTTGAAAAAAAAATCACTTGAAAGAGGGAGATAGAAGAAGAGGGAATGAAGGGGGAAAAGATGGTGGGTGAGTATAATATAAAAACTGTAATTTGACACAGAGGCAGAGAAACAGCAGATAGAAATGTGGTGATGGAGGGAGGAATGAGCAGTATGCAACCACAGAGGGAGGAGTTGAGAAAAAGATGAGGAGGCAGAGCGAGAGATTGCAGCGAGGAGACGAGGGAGTGTTGCAGCCTGATTATTTGGCTGTTTATGCAGAATGCTGAGAGCCCTCCAATCAGAGTTGGAGACCTCTAACTAAGGGGTCTGATAGGCCGAGGGCCTAACAAACTCTGCATCTGAGTCTCCTTATCCTCTCCTCTAATCCTTCCTTCCTCTCTTCACCTGTCTCCTCCTCCTCTTTTAACCTCCTCATCCCTCTCTCCTCACCCTCTGTGCACTCAGCTCTGCATTTCTCTCTTCCCTCCACTCCTTTGTCTCCCTCATTTGTTAAAGGGTGTCACTGAGAGCAAGGGCAAAGCCTTGTCATTCCTATTCCGTCACCTTTTTATCCTGCACTCCCTCTCTTTTGTGGTTAAGCAATGTAAAGAGGATAACTGAGCACAAACTATGAGAGGGTTAAAAGCAACAAGTAAAGCTGTAAAGCTTTTACTCAATCGACCTTTTTTTTAATGATTGTTTTTCTTTTAATACCAGATTCATCACTTGATAATCCTTGAATATTTTCTTTTATATCATCATTTAAAAGTATATCAGAAAAATAAACAATTCTTAAGGATGAATAGATTTCTATAGTCACAACTGCAATAAGCAGGGGGACATTTTTCTTTTCACGAGTGAGAAAACTATTGCAGCTGAGACATATTAGCGGACAGTAATTTAACACAACTTGCAGCACACAGGTACAACACAAAGATGTGCAGAAAATACAGACAACTCAAGGAAATACTGTACACTGGAAACAGTCCCCAAAAAAACGTGGGACTTGGAAAAAACAAACAACAGGTTGACCACTTATCGATGATGTTGGAAAATGAACGACTAATGCTTATTTTAGTTTCAACATTCTGAGGTCCAATATCCCCAGAGGTCATGGCAAGAAAAGTAGTCAACCTTTCTCAATTAATAACGTGTTAATCTGTGTTTTGTGACTCCTTTAACTAGTGTCTATAAACAATCTTGAATAAATAGTTTGATATTTAAGGAAATATATTTATTTACTTCTTGCTGAGTGCTGCTGCCAGTGTAAGGTCAGTAAGTAACCAGCAGGGACTCACTACCCCCTGGTAAAAAAAAAAAAAAAAAAACAACAGTTTGAAACATAACCAACTGCAAAAACCTGTTGTTTTTACTTTGGTCTTTGAACAAATTAAACAGAGAAAGTGTAAGGTGTTAATTTGTGAGCGTTAGAGGTGCTGGCAGGCAGCTTGGGTTACTTTTGTTCAGAGCCTGGCTATCTGTTTCCTCCTGCTTCTGGTCTCTATGCTAAACTAAGCTAACAGTCTCCTGAAATGTTCCTAGTGAGTAATTTGAAACTTGGCATTACATTTGTTCTCACCCAACTTTGAGTGGAAGCAGAGCTGACTTGTATTTTAAAAAATGTGATGTTCTTTTGTACTTCAGGTAAGGTCTGCTGCGTGTCAGCCAGAAAATATGCTTCCTGAGCTCTTCTCGGCCCGTTCAGTGATGCAACCATCTTTGCCTCGCATATGAACGGGCAAGACTGCCGATAATATCCCATGCTGTGCTAGTCTGAAACACATGCCAACAATTTGACATGCTCAAGTATTTCCAAACTATGTATCTATATTCATAGTCAGTGGTCACACCATATGTTTAATGCTATTACTTTTTTTTGACCCTATCTAATCTTACAGGACGCTTGCAGAGCAGCACACCACATTTTCTGATAAGATGTCCATCTTTATACAGCCTCCGAATGCGCATGCCTAAATACACACATTTTGACTGTGTAGGTGACTGACACACAACACACACACACACACACGCACACACACACACACACACACACACACACACACACACACACACACACACACACACACACACACACACACACACACACACACACACACACACACACACACACACACGTGCACGTTCTAAAACCTCATATCGGCTTTGAGACACAGTTCGCCGGCTGGCCCTCGCTGTCCCGCACTCTCTGACGGGCTCTTAATGGTAAACTAACAGATTGTAAACATGCTGCTAGCTCTCTCTCTCTCTCTCTCTCTCTCTCTCTCTCTCTGTTTCTCCACTCCCTTTATTAATCACTCTTTCTCTCTCTCTCCCCTTCTCTCTTTTTCTGTCTCTTCCCTCTCCTCTCCCTTCACCCCTTTCACTTCCTCCTTTCCTCTGCTCACATCATCCTTCCCTCTCTATCTCCATCCCTTCTTCCCCTTCACTCTCTCTCCCTCTCTCTCTTTTGCTTTTCCTGGGGTATTTTTTAAACAATGTGTCCTTCATGTACGGTTGGTTACGGGGCGTACAGAAGGACATCATTAGCGCTGGTGGTTAAGCTGTAATTTACACCATTACCGAGGTAGGGGCCATTTTTATTGCCTAGTAAATTTCAGCTCTGAAATATTTAGACCATATGGCTCAATTTGTGTAATAACCTTAATTTCCAAGCACCCTTCAGCTCCCTTCAGCGCCGGCTGTTGTTGGCGGATGGCAGAGTGGTGCGTGTACATGTTCATATGTGTGTGCACGCTTTGGATCTGGAGCACACGCAAATAAACACACGCAAACACGTGCACAGAAGCATAGACATGGCAAAAAATGTTAACGTGTACACTACACATAACCTTTTACACTGTCTCTTCCACACACTCTTACTGATTTTCTCATTCACACACACAGAAACACACATGCACACGTATGTATGCATGGCGGTAGCAGATTAATAGGGTGTCAGCTTCTGTTTGGGTGAGGGAGCGTCAGGCGTCGGCCAGATGGTTCTCAGGGATGATGACTGTCAGGGGTCCTGCTCTGATCAATGGGATGTATTAATACAGCACACGCACACGCACACACACACACACACACACACACACACACACACACACACACACACACACACACACACACACACACACACACACACACACACACACACACACACACACACACACACACACACACACACACACTGTTGCATATACACACACAAACAAACACACACACACACACACACACACACACACACACACACACACACACACACACACACACACACACACACACACACACACACACACACACACACACACACACACACACACACACACACACACACACACACACGCCCATGGTCTCCCTTCACCAACGATCCCAAGGGCCACAGTGTAACATCTGGAAGAGCCGAGGGAGGGAGAAAAGGACAGCAGAGTAAAGGAGGAGACAGAGGGAGGTGGTAGACAGGGAAATACAAGAAGTAAGAAGAGGAGAAAAAAGTGGTTGAGGGAGGAGAGATGAGTGAAAGATCCGAGGGAGGAGTGAATGGGCGAGGGAAAGGAGGTGCAAAGGGAAGGGAAGAGATAGGAGGTGGAGGAGGAGAGTGGTGGAGAAGGGTCAAAGGTGGAAGAGGTAAAACGAGGTAGTAAAACTGGAGAGAGAAGAAGGCAGATGGAAGAGAGGAGCTGAGGAAATTAAGATATAAGGGTAAGGTGGACGGGGATGCCGAGAGAGCAATGAGAAGAAGAAAATGGGGCACAGGAGAGGAGGCAGCAGGGAGTGATGAAGATGAGGTAGAAATGGCAGGAAAAGGTAGAAGGGTTGTGAACAGAGTGAAGAGAAAAAGACAGAAAAAAAAAAGGGCTGAAAAAACAAAAAGAAGAGAAGATTGTAGGGAGGTTTGAGGAGGGCTGGCAGGTGAACCATATTGAAGAGGTTCTTTAGCTGCTCACTGAAGCCCTTAGCCAGAACTTGTGAGAGCAAAATGATCGCTGTTAGATAGAATCTCCAGTGGTACAGTCCAAAAAAATAAAAACAAGGAGTAAAGTGTGAATGCAAACAGGGAGAAATTTGAGAGAACACAGGAGAAAAAAGGGAGAACAAAAAACAACGAAGCGAAACATGAAGTAGAAGAGAAGTAAGGGAACCACAGTGCAACAAAGGCAACCTGACAGGGTTGTGTGAGTGACTAACATGTCTGTCAGAAAGGTGTAAAGCATGGAGAGTGAATTTGTGTGTGCGCGTGTGTGTGTGTGTGTGTGTGTGTGTGTGTGTGTGTGTGTGTGTGTGTGTGTGTGTGTGTGTGTGTGTGTGTGTGTGTGTGTGTGTGTGTGTGTGTGTGAGAAACTGTGTGTGAGAAACTGTGTGTGTGTGTGTGAGAAACTGTGTGTGTGCCAGGCAGCATGCAGGGGTCTAGTGAGGCAGGCCGCCTGCGCTTCGTACCCTCATTCCGTCCGATTGCCATGACGACCCCATTAATCAGCCAAGCTGGCACAGAGCAGGGTTCCCAGCCCAGCCTGAGATCAATACACACACAAATACACACATACCAAACGGATACACACATTCGCACAAACAATACAGAACTACAAAATATTAAATTAAAAAAAAGGCTGAATTAATGGACACAACGGGGAAAAAAAAGTTAAGTGATGATGATGAAGTGAAGATAAAGCGTTTAAGAGAGAACAGACATAGAGCGGTTCATGTGGTTTGCAATCCATATTCTACAACACATCTACTTAAGCACTTATTTTACCATTGAAGCCTTCACTAATGACCATCATGAGCATGAGGAAAGCTAATCTGCTCAAAGTCAAAGCACAACATTTTTGAAAATCCTTAAAAAAAAAAGTCAAATCTTTCCAAATTGGCTTAGAACTTTCTCATTTTCTTTGTGTATTCCTAAACAACGTAATGCATGGCGTGAAGACAACTGCATGACAAATGACCGTCACCAAAATAAGTCTATGTCATGTCAATGAGCCTCTGTCACACACACACACACACACACACACACACACACACACACACACACACACACACACACACACACACACACACACACACACACACACACACACACACACACACACACACACAAACACAGAGTGTTCCATATCAATGAGAAGGTGAAAGGTCTCCATTTACATCTTGTATTAATTATGAGTGACAAGCCAAAGGTCACCGAGAGAGAAGAGGCCACACGTACGGACAGAATATAGATCTACACTTCTACCTCTTCTCTTTCCTTCCCCTATCTATCACTCTGTCTCACCCCCCTCTCGTTAATGCACTTGTCTTTTTTTTTTACCCACTCTACTTTTATATTTCCAGCTCTCTCCTCTCCTCTCCTCTCCTCTCCTCTCCTCTCCTCTCCTCTCCTCTCCTCTCCTCTCCTCTCCTCTCCTCTCCTCTCCTCTCCTCTCCTCTCCTCTCCTCTCCTCTCCTCACTTACTCTTGTGACTCTATTGTTCTTTGTTCAGCCAATCTGTCTCTTTGTCTTTTGATTTTGTCCATTATTCTGTGTACATTGATGTGTTTATCTCCATTCCTCTTTTCTCTCCTCTTTTTTTCTCCATGTCATGTTTGATTTTTTTCATTGTGTCTCTACTTCTTCCTAAATTTCCTTTTTTTTTTTCTTCTTTTTTTTCTGTTAAGCAGCTATAAATCACACTTAAAAAAAACAATTGATGACCACTTGTAAGCATCAACATCAACGTAACACTTTTGTTTTCGCTCTCATTTTTCACAAGTTGAAGGAAAAGATCTAAGACTTTTCTGCACACTGTGAACTGGTCACAATAAAAGGCCACTTTAAAATTTCTTGACTTGACTGCAGATTGTCATTGTATCTTATTTGAGTGGGCAAATGCTCACTTTTGTCTGTTACTTTGGAGAAGCGTTGCCTTAACGAGTGAATCACGATATATTCTCTATGGGTCAGATGGCAGACAGCATGTATGGCATTGTGTGGTGAGCGGTTTGGATATAAAGATTGTGAAAGGGGGGGCTCATGGTGGCGGTGGGGTTATGGTATGTGGAGGCAAAAGCTATGGACAACGAATACGAGTGCATTTTATGGATGGCAATTTGAATGGACAGAGACATCATGACAAGATCCTGAGGCCCATTCTCTTGCTATTCATTCCCCACCACTGCCTCATGTTGCAGCATGATAATTTGACAGAAATAAACCTTTTGTGTGCATAAAACAAGTCTTAGATCTTTTACTTCAACTCGTGAAAAAATGGGAGTGAAAAGAATCATACAACACTGAGTTTCAGGTATTCACACACACACGCACGCACGCACGCACGCACGCACACACACACACACACACACACACACACACACACACACACACACACACACGTGTGCAGTGACGTGCAAGGAGGATGCCAGCAACTGGGGTGAACTTAGTTTGGTTACTGAGCTGCCAACTCATATTGAGACTGGATGACAGCCGTTAACGGTAATACATGTGTGCATGTACAGTTTGTGTGTTAAGGTGTGTTTGTGGGTGCTTGTGTGTGTATGTGTGTTTGGTTTGAGAGGACCCACTTATACTGAAGCTATTCCCTGTGTTAGAGCATAAGACATCACACAGGGTTGTGGGAAGAACCCTGGAGAATTGCAGGCTGGGCAGTATGTGTGTGTCTTCAGGCCCCTCACTGGCAAACAGATGGCACCAGCTCCACAGGTAGAGTCTAAATTTCTTCACATGCATCGCAAATGACAATAGACTCATACACAGTCACACACTGTATATCATATATAATTACTATATACATTTAATCATTTAATGTTTGGTAATATTGTACATGAACACTGACAGACAAGTTTCCAGATGTATCAGCTTGTGTGCATGTGCGAGCATTCTTATAAATATATAGAAACCGTGATGATATCCACAGATATAAGATACAACAACATGTGGTTTGGGGTGAGACTGTCCTCACAGATAATTGAATGCTGCCACCATCCATTATACACTGTGCGTGTGCATTTACCTCGACAGTGAGAGCAGTAACTGTGGTTGAGTTGAGCGTTGGGTCCTGTTGGTGCCTCTTGTAAACCAGTCTATAATGGGAAACGAGACCATTGGGCCTTCCCGGTTCACTCCATTTCAGGTGGACTGAGTATGCACCTGTCAAAGTACACAGTATGTGTCAAAATGATTCAAAATGGGAACCTTTCGAACCCACATGTTTTAATGTAACTTTGTGAACTTACCTGAAGGTATGGCAATGGGAGGGGCCATATCTTGTGGCTCTGCCTCTGAGGTCTGGGCTAAAGCCCACTGACTAAGAACTGAGCCTTTGGAGTTGTGGGCGCGAACCCTGTACTGGAAGTAACTGAAGGATCGCAGGGCAGGGCTTGCATCAACAAATTCAAGCAGCCCACTTGACCAGATGAAAATCAGCAGCTCCTCTTCTATTCCTAATGGACGCCTTTGGTAAAAGAAAATCTTGGATTAGCTTTCATCATTGTTTATTTCTTATAACACAAGTTTAATGTTTGTTTTAGGAATGAAGACACAGATGATGCTGAAAAAGTATTTAAAGAAAAAAAAGTTATTTAAAACTATTTAAAACTATTTAGTATGCTTTAGTATTCTGAAAATAAACAGTAGTGACAGTAGTTTTTGAGGAATTGAAATAAAAAATGTAACATCACGTCTTAAACATTGCGCATAAGACCCTGGCTGATGCAAGCACCCCAATGTCTTGGCAAGCCCATTTTGTCTGTGATTAGTTTGGGCTTCAGGTGTGTGTACGAGAGAGAGAAAGAGAGAGAGATTTTCCTGTTTTATCCAAGTCCCTGTCTGCCTGAGTCTGATCATGCCAGATGTGTCAGTGTGTGTGTATACTGCTATGGTAATGTGTGTTTCCTGAGGACTTAAAGGGCTTAGTCTGGTCTGACCCTGCATACAGATCACACACTCTTTGGTCAACAAGCAGACCACGACCTTCAGCATGAATTAATACACACACGCACAGATGCACATTCACACACACACACACACACACACACACACACACACACACACACACACACACACACACACACACACACACACACACACACACACACACACACACACACACACACACACACACACACACACACACAGTACATAGACTGGTAAGCAGACATTTGCTTGAAGACACATCACCAAAACTTCTGTGTTTTTCTGTATTTTAAAGTAAATATGTATTTCATATGTATATGGTATATATGTGATGCATGTGTTACTTCTGGTTCATTTTTGTTGAGATATACTGAGTAGGTACTCTAAGAGCATTTGCATTGGTTTCTGTCTGTTTGTCTTTACAGACCATACGAATTAAATACATTCTTCAAAAACGGTTTCTCAACTTTTATTTGCAAAGGCGAAAATACTGAGTTTAATTCACAGACAAATGGAAAAAAAAAAGCCTATTTCTGAAATTAAATTAAGTTTTTGGAATTTTAGAAGACGACAACCATCAACATAATTAGAGGTTGACAAATAGTGGTCTGAAGACAGGTATAATAACAATAGTTTGATGTAGGAAAAAGCTGATTAATTGGCCGATTAACTTTTATTTGGGGGTTGTGATTGGCTGGTTAACCCAATGCCAGGAACACGCCCGCAGCTCTAATGCACACCCTGAATGACAAAGCTGGTAAAAAATTGAATGATGTTTTTGATGCTCCACCGGATCACCGGGATTTATATAACCTTGTTGCTGCACAGCTATGAGCAACTATCAGAGCTAAGTTTCACTGATTGCGATAGTTTGTAATATGTCCCATTGGTGCTGATTTATAGGCCAAATGATTAATTGGTCAACCTCTACACATGATGCACCTCTGGAAAAACTCAAGGAGAGTGGTTGGGGAAAGGCCCGTGATTGGTACGATCTCATACAACAGTTACTGCTGGTTTCTTTTAACAAAAAAAACCAATCATTCCCTTACCTCAATCAAGTAGTTATAGTTACCATAACACAGCCATACCTTAAAAATAGAGCTCAAGTGGCACATAGTTGATGGTTCCCAGGGTAACTATTGCGAACACTGGCAAACACACCATTTATTCTACTATTCTACATTTATTTCTACTATGAAAATGTATTGCAAAATTGGGCTGTCTGAACCCCAGCGTTCCCACTCTGTTTGTGAATGTTGGAACGTGTTCTCAGAAAAATCATGACAGACACCTCCTTTAAACATGCCTCTAAAACTTCCAAAGGAAAACAAAGGCATTCTGCTACTGGTATACATAACAAAGCAGACGTAGGTTGTATATCTCAGTGTATGTGATTTTTCTGGCTGGTATGTTACCTGTATATATGGTAGGAAGTAATGAGTCCATTGGGTTTTTTCGGGGGTGACCAGTGGATCTCCAGGACACTGGGTCCAGCTGCCTTTACTGTGGGGGGCAGCAGACCTTCTGGGGTGGTCTCTAAAGTCCGAACATAGACACCTACTCCTACTCCACACCCCTCTACATGTAGTGAAACAGGAGAGAAACAACAAAAACACACATTTCAAGAAACATTGCATTTGATTCTTGTACCTTATACATATACAAGCGAGGTTACTACTTGCTGAGATGCTGTTGTTGGAACACCTCAGCAAAAGTAGGTAATAAAAGGCCATCAGCTATAGTTAAAATATCTTATTTAATCCAACTGGCCTGCAGTTAATGCACCCGCCTGTAAACTTGCTTTCAAAGACTAGAGAGCCTGTTATAGAGCAAAGCCTGTGCTAAAAAAACTGCGAACAATTTAAGGCTTTTATCCATTTTTGATACTTTGTTTTTTTGCAGTGCACACCTAATTGTATTACTACAGAGTTATAATCTTTGAAATTGAAAGGCACTTACCAGTCTGACAGGCCTGGACTCTAATGTAGTAAGTGGTGAAAGGCTCTAGACCTGTCACAGTGAGGTTCAGGTCTCGCCCAGCATGATGCATCACGGCACTGTCACTCCCTGGATTTAACAGAATGTTGTAGTTCACAGGCTGGCGGGTGTTTAGTTGAACTGTGGAAAGAGACATAATATGATTACCTTTAGTTGGTTATGTTATTTATTAGAGCACATTTATACCTACAACAGGAAAACAAAGATAAGGGTATATAATTTCCTTCAATCCAGACAGATACACCAAGCTGACTATTACCAACTGAACAGGTATCATACATTATTATGAACATGTAACATGGATGGCAGTGTGAAATGAATGAATAAAAAAAATCAGTTTTCTCAATACTGTGACCAACTGATGCAGTAGTATTTTCCAAACTGCCACAATTATAGTTTGACTCCTATTTCCTACTTCAAAACAGAAACCACAAAACCCCAGGGATTTTAATTAACAACTCTTACTGTATGCTACTGCATACTTGCTTAAAATTTTTAATTCAGAGACTGTTCCTGTGGTGCACAAATGGAGCACAACAGAGCAGGGTAAGCAATAACTTCCGTATGTTATGTCGCTTGATCAATATCAGCACCTGAGTGACACAAATTTTGTGAGCAGTGGTACGTGAGCATCTTAGACCTGAAACTTGAGCAGAGACCACACATCAAAGTTTTTGTCACATTTTTGAGGAACAAAGGAGCAGCTGCTTTTGACAATTGTCTTGTTGTGGGTGAGAAACTTGTGTGTTTTCAACACGCTACGAGTGGGCATGTTGTCCTGTTAGAGAAACCAAGTGCTATCGCGCCACAGTTCAGGTGATTTGCAGCGAATGTTTCTCCTCAGACACCGGAGAAGGTCACAGTAGAACCTCGGTGTTGACAGTCTGACCCTTCATGGTGCACAACCCTACAACTATCAAAGAAAACCCACCTGGTTGCACTCCTGACCTGAAGCGCCTTCTTCGTACTTGGACGGTAATATTCGCCATTGTACTCCAAATTCATGCGACAGGAACAGTCTTTGCACTTTATAACTGCACCTCATATGTTATTATTATGTGTATTTCATACACAATATTTTGAGGGATAGTTAGTATTTAAATAATAACAGTGACATTCTGAAATAAAAATATATAAAGCTCCCTGATCTTGGCTTTACAATCCTGGCACTGAGGTCTCTCAATCAGACAAAAACACACAAATATATATACATACAGACAACACTCACAAAGATACACACACCCCGAGACTTTGTTAATATTCTCACCGGAGATTTTTCCATAATTCAGGCCAACTGTATTGTGATGGGTTATTCAACATTCATGAACTCTGGATATCTCGAGAACGAACTGATTACCAGACAAATGAAAGACTTCAATTATTCACCCCCCAACTCACATATGCACACATGCAACCACACACACACACACACACACACACACACACACACACACACACACACACACACACACACACACACACACACACACACACACACACACACACACACACACACACACACACCTCTGACTTCAGCACATGGAGCACACTTTGGCTGCATTAAAGCACCTTCTCTCTCTCACACTCACACTCACACACACACACACACACACACACACACACACACACACAAAGACATATTTATGTGAAAACACACAGGACCACAGAGGCTAAATCGTCATTGTCTATTATTTACAACCAATCAGGTGCTTTTCTTCAATTTCACACACATGATGCCCACAATTACAAATGCACACATGTACTCTTACATATGACAAAAAACATGCATACAATACACACTCTCTCTCATACACACGTGCACAGAAAGGCACAAACACCATAATAGAGGAATTGATCCTTGAGTAAATGTCTTTTTAATAGCCATACGTCAGTGCTTTGGCAGTCACTGTATGCATATGAAGACACAAACAGATGTGCACGTACGTACACACAGGCAGACTCACTGTCAGAGAGTCAGGCGCATACACACACATTTACACACAGAAGAAAAAAACACTCCAGACTCTGGGCTCAGGAAGTTAACCAAGCGTGAGAACCCAGCCGATATTTCCTCACCTTTAAAATCAACCCGTAATGACGATAGAATAGGCCTGCCTATGGAAATATCTCACAATGATGGGCACGCACAGGAGTACACAAAAACAAACACACACACACACACACACACACACACACACACACACACACACACACACACTGAAATACACATGTATAAAGCTGCATACATAACTACACACAAATATACAGAAACATAATGCACACACACACACACACACACACACACACACACACACACACACACACACACACACACACACACACACACACACACACACACACACACAAGTGTGTGAAGTGTCTTCGCTAGTTGGCCCTTTAAGTGGTTTCTGAGATAGGAAATCAGCCTAATGAGAGAGTAATAGTCAATGATAGATGGGTTAGGGCAGACAATCACTGCCCCATAAGCATGAAACTCAGCCCCAAGTGTATGCTCATGTATGCCCGTGTATGTGTCCAGGTCTTGAGAGGCCAGAGGGTGAATGGAAAACTACTCAGGGCTTTTGTTTCAGTCTGACCCCACTCTTTCTGTTCGTTTTCTTTTGATAATATATTCTACGTCCCTCAACACAGAAGTCTCTAGGATAGTTTAACAATAATAAATGGTCACCAGTTTTTATTATTTCAGCTTTGTTTCTGAATGTCTGAATCATAACATGTCAAGTTTTATGGTAAGTAACTATTAACAAATATAAACAAGTTAGTTATGTCATCAAACACCAAAGCAAAAGTCTAATTTATAACTTCCGTCCGTCCGTCCGTCCATCCATCCATCCATCCATCCATCCATCCATCCATCCATCCATCCATCCATCCATCCATCCATCCATCCATCCATCCATCCAATTGCTACTCACCAGGAGGGGCCCAGGCAAGAGAAATGGAGAAGGGGCCTGACACTGTCACATTGTGGGGAGGTGGGATCCCAGTAGGGCACGAGACAGGTGTTTGAATAACATATTTGTCACTCACACCAGTCCCACCCCCTGTAGTACCCTCCAGCTCATACAAATACCTAGAGAGATAGTGGGGTAAAGAGGGGTGTCGAGATACGAGGGGGAGGTTACAGAGAAATAAGGGATCAAAGGAAAAGAAAGAATACACAAAAAGTGTTGAAGGGGCAGTTTCACACAGAACAGCGTATTACTATCAGATGGTAGCAATGGCAACAAATCAATGGCAACAAAATGTAGCCCTTCATAAGCAGCCAATAAACGTGAAACTGTGATCACATGGTGCAAAATGTTCTACATGTTTTGTGCATGTTGTGCTGAAGAAGAAAGTTAGAGCCAGAACGAATTGAGGAAAAGAATAAGGAACCCTGTTTTTTCTTGCAGTATTTGTCTGTTTGAAAAAATCTGAGTTGCATTAGTGTTGCTAAAAATGACCACCTCAGCCAATCCACTCAGAGCTATTATCACATGGTGCAAAATATTCTACATGAGTTGTGATAGTCAGCAATGTTGTGCATGAGAAGAAAATTAGAACCAGAACTAACTTAGGCTTGCATTTGTATAATAAACATCGGCCCAGCAGTGCAAACACAGTGGTCTCACTGAAATCAATAAGAAAACCAGTTTTTTTTTCTTGCAGAGTCAAGGTCTATTTAAAAGAATCTGAGTTGCCGTAATGTTGCTGAAGATTAGTCCAGAATGACTCAGTGGTAAACAGGAAAACCAGATGAAGTGCTCAGTCCTGCGTGAGCACTGGGGTAAATATATAAATGTCACTCATAGAGACCACAAAAAACAGTGCAAAATCCGTGTCATCACATGCAGCATTTACCACATCCTTACTTGGCACAGCAATTGTACAGCATTTTCTTTAATTAAAACCATTGACAGTTACTGGTGAGAGTGACTCTTTGATACAGAATTGTAGGTTGTGTCATCTTTGTCAAAAATGGTCCATGACGTAATGCTCTGAATAATAACCTTCAAAGTTGTGATTAACCACAATGGTAAAAATGTTATGTTTGACACAAAGTAAACATTGGCTTCTGCAAATTTCAGTATAAATTAATTTCAGCATTTCAACATGTGTCCATATGTCTGTGTGTGTACATGCTGATGCAGTAACTCCCCTTTAGGTCCATTTCTTCCTCTCTCTTCCTCTCCATCACACACCTTTCTATCTCTCTTTCATTTGTCTCACTGCCTCCCTCGGCCCCTCTCTCCACTCCTCTTGCCCATGACATCATAAGATAGATTTCCCTTTTAAGAGCGTGTGGCTGGTTGGTGCTAAAGCCTACATTAGCTGTGTAAGTGGGCCACCATTTAACATTAAAAGCCTTTAATTTGCTATAAACTCCAGCACACATGCATTAATAGGCGGCGGTGTTGGGTTATTGTTCCTGTGCAGAGCGTTTTAAACAGGAGGCCATTAGCGCCTCAGCACTGGGTTAGAACGCGCTCAGGAAAAGGTATTAAAACTACTCACATGTTACTCCCATAGACACACACAATGTAAGGACACACATAGAAAAACATGAATAAATGCGCCTCGCTGAGACACACTGACTATATCAAGGTGAGATAGAAAGAGAGGGACAGAAATCATGAGTGGAAGAGAGTGAAGAAGAGACTGAGTGAGATGGAGAGGGAGAATGTTATCATGGCATAAGGTTTCAGTGGGAGAATGAAGTTAAACACTTCATCACTGGAAGATATTTACTTAAATGTAAACACCGCCTTGGGATATCAAAAGTAGAAGTGTGTGTGTGTGGAAGGTAATCGGCGAGTGGGGCATTTGCATCTGTTTGGCTGTGAATGTGTGTGTGCGTGCATGCGTGTGTATGCGTGTGCGTGTCCTGCGGGGCCAGCCAGAGGGAATAGGTTAATTCTCTCGTCATCTTAGACACTTCCTGGGCTGCCGAAGCAAAGTGACAGCTAATCAACATTGTCATAAATAATCAATGGCCACTTTGAGCAGTCTTGTGCACGGACACACGCGCACACACAAAGGCATGCGAGGGCGCACACACACACGCACACACAAGTCTGCCAGGATAATGGGGCCGGTGCTCCCTGTGTAATTCTTGGCGCAGGGCTAAATTGGGAAAAGAAGGGAAAGAGGTAAGAGGGAAAGGAGAGGAATGTAGGGAGGGTGAGAGGAGAGAGAAGTGAATAGGAGGCGAGACAAGTGATGAGAAGCGAAGGGTCGGGACAGGAATGCCTTCTGGCAGACTATCTGGAATTAGGGAAAATTAAACGTCACACACACATACAGTCCTATCTTCTTCCCTCCTTCCTTTCTGTTTCTCTTTCGCTCACACATAGAGGAGATTGGAGTACTGCAGGGTGTTATCCCAAGAATTCTATTTGGGGTAAAGAGAAATTGTCTCAGGAGAGAGGAGGCCGAGGAGAGACAGGAAAGACAGGAGGGTGATGAGAGAAGTTATCATTTTACACCCCCATAATTAAAACAGAAAATCCATTTCAGAAAAAAAAAAAAAAGACACGGATTAATAAAGGTTAAATGAAAATAAACAGATAAATAAAAATCTACGCTCCACTGCTGTCTGTAAGCAAAAGCCAGATCTGATTCGTGATTTTAATTGTGTGTGTGTGGCATTGTTTGCGTCTCTCATTGCTATGTCAAATATTTGCTCATTAAATGACACAAACAGACATATTCCGGGTGCCGTCCTGAGAGAGAAAATGGATGGGGTGACAGGAATGCTTTTAAAACAGGGTGACCCCGAAAGAAACACACAAGCACGTAGACACATACACTGAAACGGGAGAAATTAGGCATTAACGTTGGTATTAATTATGACGCTACAAGTGAAGTGTTCTTATGTGTGTGACTTTCACACGTGTGTCGACGTCTGTGTGTGCATGCGCTCTACCTGCGGTTTGGCAGGAGTCCAGTGTCGGTATAATTCCGGTCACGGTGGTCTCCGGTAAAAATAGTGTGACCGTCTCTGTTCAGCCTGTACTGGGAGATGTGTCCATTAGGCTGGGCCGGCTGATCCCAGTACAGTTCCACCGCAGATGTGTTTATTATCAGGTGTCTGGGCCGTGACCATACACCTGGAGAAGACAGGGAGGAGAGAAAAGGAGGAAGTGAGTGTTTTCTACTTTAATTAATTGGCATCTATACTTAATTAGCTGTTCTTTCTCTGTTTATTTCAAACAAACTGCTAAGAGTGCTGCCAGAAAAGTAGGAAAAAGAGGATTTATTTTTAGAAAGACCTTCTTGAAAGTAACCAATACAACAGTAAAACTAAAAGCTTGTTTTCTCATTAACTGAGGACAAGTTCAATCGCTGTTTGGTAATCTTGGAACTTAAATAGTGACATGTTTTGAGAAGACAGATGATCAAGCTATTGAGGTACGAGTGAATTCTTGAAATGAAGAAAGAAGCAGAAGTTTCTTCAGGAGATTATCATGAAACTACAAGAGGACAAAGTACATTTATTTTATTATTTAAAATGAAAAGGAACTTGAACCATCTAAAACTCAACTATTTGTCAGTGTGAAGGAGGAGAATTTAATTATTATGAATATGTAGGAGATACTTCATGATCATTTTAATTTCACCGATGAAAGTATTTAAAGATTACATAAAATGATGTGCTGGAGATACAAGGATGATTGAGGGAGGATCTAAAAAAAAGAAAAAAATAGAAGGTCCATGTGAAAAATAAAAAGATCAGATTTGTACAAAAACAAAAGACGGAATAGATAAAAGGTTGTTTTTGGGACACAAAAAGGTTTAAAAGGTGTAGAGAGGAAAATAATGAAACGTGAGTGGGGAAGATGGGACATTTTTTAACATGTTTGAAAGGAAACGATCAACAAAATTGAGAGACAAGTGAAAGAAGATAAACAAAAGAAATGTGGATGAAAAGGGGACAAAAATTAAGTTTTTTAGTAAATGAAAATCCATGATCACTGACATTTTAGTAAGGCAAAAATATGAATTTCCCTGCAGTTAACAGTGAAGAAGAAGAGCAAGAGAGAAAGATGAAGGAATGCAAGATACAGTATAAAGAGACAAAATAGGGGAAAATGGGGTGGAGGGATTTAAAGCAGGAGAGCAGTGGGATGAGCGAGAGAGGTGAGAAGAGCGAAGAGGAAAGGGGGGGGGGGTATCTAAAAGAAATAAGTAAAGAAAATAGACAAAGGTAAATTATAAAAACTATTTACAAATTGTAAAAGATATTGTGGAATTTCAGTATTCATTAAAATGTTAAGTATGGGCCCACCAATCAAATAAATTCAGCTACTATCATAATAAATTATACATTAAGAACAACATGTTTTTTACTCTATATCAACAAAAATATTTGTTTTTATATGTATGAAATTTATGTTATTTTATATTTGACATTAGTTGTACAATTTTGTAGAAGAAAATCTCTGGCACTTACGAAGACTAGTTCCTTTGTAAATAAACGTTGTCCCATGAAATAAAAAAATCTGTATGATCAATAAAGGTTTGAAATCACTAAGTGGGAGTGGGAGTGTGTGTATACCAGCAGGCGAGGCTTGCAAGGTGCGTCCTGTGGACGGTGAGCTGGCTCCACATCCAACAGCTGTACAGGCCATCAGCACAAAGCTGTAGTCAGTGTATGGCTGCAAACCTGTAGCACACAGACACGTATGAATTTATGCACAAAAAAAAAAGAAGATCAAAGGATGAAACTAACATTAATGAGCACATGCAGGATCATCCACACACATTTCCTATGTCCACACTCTTTTTTATTCACATCACAATAAACTGTAGAAACGAGCTTTTAAAAATGAGAGACGGTCACAGGGATATTCAGTGTAAGGGGATACAGAGGACGAGAAGAGAAACAGAAAACTGAAAAATATGGGGGAAAGTAGAAGAGGGAGAGAAAGAGGAAAGCTTGCCCGGCCCATATCGCTAGCTCTTTTCCTGACTGTTTTTCCCTCTCTCTCTTTCTCTGTTTCCCTCTCCCTCCCTCTGTTCTTTCCACACTCTCTCAACGGATGGATCCATATCTGTCGGTGTTAAATTATGCATGCCATAACTCAATAATGAAACAACGTAAAGATGGGCAGCCGCGGAACTGACATGGGATAGGACCGGTCCAACGCTGTAATGTCATCAGCTTTTGATCTATGATAATTATGATACCTCTGTATGCGTTTAGGCTACAGTGTCCAGACATGATTTATTTATAGGCACCCGCTATGCAGTCTCAAAGAAATCACATAGCGACTGAGTGGTGCTTTAACTGCAACCATAGGAAATCTGCCTTTATAATAAGATTTAAACACTGGAAGTTGTGAAAAATCCTGCATGTACCTAAACAAAGTTATTGTTTCTGGTTACTGGAAACCTCTTTTTCCTTCAGATATATCTCCTGTCTGGTTTTTGATGTACGGGGGATGTATGAGGAAGAATGCAAATCCTCAGTGCTGCCACTGGGTTTGACTGGATGTTTTATGGTCATTCACTTAGCTGACTGCATACAACAGCTTGCAAATCAAATTCAAATGAAAATGAAAGAACTAAAATGACTTTATTTCAAAAGGATGACTGAAAAAACAGGCTTTGCCGCTGCATAATATAGTGTGTTGAATTCTTTATTTCTGCCTTAAATCTGCACAATTTTAGTTGAAATAGTAAATGTTCAACACTATGATTTATTGTTTAATACATAAATATGTTTTGATACATATAAACATATAGTTAATTCATTTTGCCTATATCCATTTTTCATACTTAGTAATATGTTTTATAAATACATACATTTTGATTGAAAAAAAAAAAAATCCCGCTTAACAGAGTGATATATATTTTAATTTAAAGGTGAGAATTTCTTGTATTTAATGGCTCAATGTTTGTAAGTTTAATATCAAATATCAAATAGATGTTTGGGAACTCTGAATAGATAGAATTTTATGCCACGGAAATTAAAAATGAATTACATAAATATCTCACCTGTAATATTTAAAAAGTACCAAATATAAAAATAAACATATTTTCCAGCTAATAATGAAACTTATTCATTGCTGTCTCCAACTGTGTATATTTGGAGAATGAGACTGAAAGGGAACCCCTACTGCTGCTGCATGTGTGTCGAGACCCACCCTGTGTTGAGAGAACATGTGCAGCAACACACAGATATACACACCGCTTTGCACCCCACCCCTCACACACACACACACACACACACACACACACACACACACACACACACACACACACACACACACACACACACACACACACACACACACACACACACACACACACACACACACACACACAAACACAGGGCACTGCTGAACGCTTCACCACGTCTTCCTCACATCTCTTTCTACTGCTTAGCCTGCTTAACATGCCTCGCAACCTGCCACGCTTAACCCAACCTCTGATCAATGTATGTGTGTGTGTGTGTGTGTGTGTGTGTGTGTGTGTGTGTGTGTGTGTGTGTGCGCGCGCGCAAATGTTCTCACAATGTTGCCCTGTGTTTGGGTTAAATAAAGGAAATCTGCCAGCCATACGAAAGTACTGAGGTTGAAGCGTGAGGCTCTGTTACACTGTTTAACTGTGCAACTAAGCGTGTGTATATGCATGTGTGCAATCTAGCACAGTAAATGATATCTGCACTGCAAGTGATGTCATTTGTTTCAACACTGAATAAAGCAGTAAACCTTCACTACATATTCCTAAACACAGACAGACATCGTGTCCCTTCAGGAGTCAGAACAGGAAAACCGAACAGTGTTTACAAGTAGAGAACTTTGTCGCAATGAAGACACGTGGCAATGGCTGCAGAGCTAATGAAAATTAGATAATTAGATGAGATCTGTGTGCATAAACAAAAAAATTCAAAATGCTTTGAAGTGTTGCCTATTAATTACAGCCTATACTCATGTCAGCAAGCAGAGTGGACTGATCAGGGAACATACTTGTGAAGGCTGATTTAGCAATTCCACCCTGAAAAAAACAGAATTACAAGGCCAAGCATCACCTGATTCTCCTGCCTCTCTTGCTTTATATTAAACCTAAACAAGCACAACTTATACTTCTTATTCAATAGAAGTGTTTGTGCACATGCATGCAAACACACACATGAATACCTTTGATGTGTCTAAGTGTGCATCTAATTACCTTTAACACTCAGCCTGAAGAGGGCAGTGTTGGTCTGCTGGAGAAATGACACCACAGCGTGTGTGCGTGCGCACAGAGAGTGTGTGTGTGTGTGTGTGTGTGTGTGTGTGTGTGTGTGTGTGTGTGTGTGTGTGTGTGTGTGTGTGTGTGTGTGTGTGTGTGTGTAGCCGTGCACACACTTGTGTGCTTATGTGCTTGATTATGGAAAGACAGAGGAAGCTTCAATCATTTTAACAGTGATCGCCGGGAAGTGAAAAACGGGTGGTGGTGGGGGGAGGAAGGGAGGGGGTTGATGTGAGCAGCTAGAGGCTCACTAACACAGAGCGAGACAAGGCTGTCATCGTAAGAGCTGGACACAGTAGAGATGCGTGTGTTTGTGTAAGACACAGAGAGAAACAGAGACAGAGAGACTTCGGCAGTAAGTCAGAGAGAAGAGTTGGTGCTTACATTCAAGTAAGACCTCAAAGAGGGAGACTGTGCGTGAGAAAGAGAACAAACAAGTGACAGGATTGTGGGACTGTTGTGGTTGTGGAGAGTGTGTGTGTTGCAGTAAAAATTACTGATTTAAAATGTCATTTTATTGACAGGTTGCCATTCCCTGTTTGCATTAGAGAATAAAATAGGATGATGGGCAGAGGCCGCAATACCATGCCTGCCACCTGATACAGAGACGGAGAGAGAGAGATCGTGGAGTGAAAGGGAAGATGGTCGAGAAAATGGGAAAGCTAGGCAGGAGAATAAAGGAAGGGAGAGATGTGCGGACAGGTGAGAAAGACAAATGGCAAGAGAGGGTTCATACAGTAAAGTGCAAGACAGGACGAAAGGAACCAAGAGATCGAAAGAAAAACTAAATTTGCGTGAGAAACTGAAGAAACAGATGATGCATCAAGAACAAGCAAGAAAATGAAAGAAAAAACGGAGAGAGGGAGGAGAGAGAGCAGAGAGCTTTGATAACACCTCTCCTAAATAATTAAGAGTTTGACTTCCTGTCTGTGGCTCCCTAATGCAGAGACCGTCTGGGATAGAACAATGAGATCAGGTTTACACACACACACACACACACACACACACACACACACACACACACACACACACACACACACACACACACACACACACACACACACACACACACACACACACACACACACACACACACAGATCCCCTAAGCAAGCAAACCTATACATACAAATAAAACTTACTACACATAAGTATATGCACATAACATCCACATACAAATGCATATGGACAGGTGGACAGACACCCCCCTCCTGCCCCCCCCCCCCACACACACACACACACACACACACACACACACACACACACACACACACACACACACACACACACACACACACACACACACACACACACACACACACACACACACACACACACACACAGATCTTAGTGTGAAAGATGAGACAGAAAAGACCAGAGTTGAGCAGGAAAGAGGTACCTATATATTTTATGTGTACATCTCCTTAAAAAGGACAGCTCTGTATTTGTTTAGTTTATTACCATTTCTTTTAATCTCAGTTGAATAACAACGTAATCTTAAAAAAAGAAATCAGTAATTCATGACTGTGTCACAATATTTGTTTTCAACCAATGGTGGAGCTTCACTGACATACATTTAGCTTAAAGTAAATCTTGAAATGTACTCTCATTTTGCTTAATTAGGTTTTGACAAATTTGTTTCAATATACAACTACCCTGAGGGGAAAAAAACCCCACATCTTCTTATCTTTGTAGTTATACTCAGTCCTCTAACTATACATTTTTGTCCCTTTCTTTTAAAGTGACAAGAGAAAGGACAGATTTGTGGCATAAACAGGAGATTTTCTAACACGATGGAGCTACGCAGCATCTGGGTAACATGTGGATCAACCGTATCTCAGACAACATCCTTCTTTACAGCAGACTGAATTCCACTTTTTTTTTAATCCGATGTGTCTGCTATAACTGTACTTTTACCTGTCCATATGCATTTGTGTGTGGATATTATGTGCATATACTTATGTACAGTAAGTTTAATTTGCATGTATAGGTTTGCTTGCTTAGGGGATCTGTGTGTGTGTGTGTGTGTGTGTGTGTGTGTGTGTGTGTGTGTGTGTGTGTGTGTGTGTGTGTGTGTGTGTGTGTGTGTGTGTGTGTGTGTGTGTGTGTGTGTAAACCTGATCTCAATGTAAAGGATTGATACACGAGAGAAAAGTTCTTGTCTCTGCCCTCTCCTCCTTTTCTCATGTCGACATGCGTTTACCTATAGCGTGGACCAGAGTATGGCGTATGGGGGAAGCGCATTAATAAATAAAAGAACATACTCTATTCCCTGCTGTTCTGAATTAATAACGAGCCTACAAAAGACCAATTAAACACATGATTAATGCCATAATCTATATAATTGCAGGCAATAATTCATTGTGAGCTAATGATAGCAATACTTAATATCGATTCACATGGGGTGTCTTTGTACAGTAGTGCTTAATTCTTTCTATGAAGTGTCACTTTTAGAAGTGCTAAAAATGCTATTAATAAGAGTCTATTTCTTGCTTTTCCTAAGGCAAATAACTGATGTACAAGAAACGGTAGAAGAAAAATATTTGTTTTGATCATTTTTTATTTTCATAGCAGCCGTTGCACTATTTCTGACATTTAACATTAATTTCAGGAAGAGAGAGGAATGATTCAGTGCTTACTGAAGCTCCAGAGACAACTACTGAGGCAGGCACGAGAACATGCCATTCATAGGTGGGTAGTGTTACAGATGTTTTTAGTGGCATTGCATCCAAGATATAAAACTTAATATTTTTCTGAGAGCAAAGAAAAATTCCTAAAATATCTGAAATACATGGGTCCTTCTTTTTAATGCCTAAAAGGTGAAATTCGGGAACAATTGACAAAACTCAGATTTTGTTATATCTTAATTAAAAAGCAACAGGTACTGCCAGTTAAAGTTACTGTTATATTATTAATATCTCAAGATAGGTTTGTCACGTTTATCCTTTCATATAAAGTTTTCTTGATAAATGCAACTTTCGCAGACTAAAGTGAATTTGATTAAGAATCAGGAGGAATCTTTAGACCGACAGATATTCATCAGATCAAAAAGTTACAACACTGCAGTAATGATTCAATCTGCAATCAACATTTTTGTTGCTAAAAAAAAGCAGAATTCTCCAGTTTCTGTGGTTTAAGGGAGTGTGTGTGTGTGTGTGTGTGTGTGTGTGTGTGTGTGTGTGTGTGTGTGTGTGTGTGTGTGTGTGTGTGTGTGTGTGTGTGTGTGTGTGTGTGTGTGTGTGTGTGTGAGCTCTTTGAGTATCTGACTCTGACAGTGGTGGGAACCGTCGGGCAGATGCAGAGAAGAAGAATAATGGCGTATTCAACATTAAGGATGAGGGAATAGCGCAGCAATTATTTCTGTTCATATTTCACTGAAAACACTTAGATTCATCCATCCATCTTTTTATCTGTCCCATTCCTTCCTCTGTTTCTCCTTCACCCTCTTTTAAAATATGTCATCCTGCACACCATTCACTTCCCCAGTTTGTGAATTTTTTTCTGCTCTCCTTTTGTTTTGGGAGGGGGGGTAGTTACTCCCCATCTCTCTCTCTCTGCCTGACTTGACCTCACTCTTTCACTTTTTTGTGTTTTTGTATATCAATTTGTGCAAAGGAGGTATAAAAACATTTCTAGTATGGCTCTATATGATCACCAGGGCATTTGTCCGTAAATACAAAAATCTAAATATTACCCAATACTAATATTTAAAAGACCATATGAAATATACAAATTAAACTGAAACATATACACAAAGATATTTGGAATTTTTCTTAAAATATTATCTATATCTGCTGAGAAAGCATACATATTTCAATCAAAATAACTAAGATAAGGAGAAAGCTCAGAAAAACAAACAAAAGCAATGTTTGTTTTTACAGTCAACAAACACACAGCAAGCAATCTGCAGGACTGATGTACAATAAAATATAGACTACAAAAAGTGTATTGTTTCATGAGATCTCATGACCCGTTAAACATTGTGCCTCATTAGGTCAGCTGCAAAAACACTCTACATTAAAACACTACCACATTCCTAAAACATGCATGTGCAAAGCAGAGTGATAAAAAGAGAGCAGAGAGATAACGGGAGAGAGACAGAGAGAGAGAGAGAGAGAGAGAGAGAGAGAGAGAGAGAGAGAGAGAGAGAGAGAGAGAGAGAGAGAGAGAGAGAGAGAGAGAGAGAGAGAGAGAGAGAGAGAGAGAGAGAGAGAGAGAGAGCGGCTGCCCCAGTAGTGGTTTTGGCTGAATATGCATGGATTTTCAGAGTCTCACTGGGGGACAGGGGAATTTCACACACACATGCTGCTTGCTTACACTGGCACATGGGGCTGGTACAGTATTACAGAACATTACCATCTTTCTTTGGCTTTGTTTGCTTTGCCTCGTGCCTACACATACAAACACACATGCACACAACTCCTGACCAAACAAGCCAACCACAGGCACCATGGGAATAGTCTATTGGCTACTGGCAAAGCTGCTGCCTGGTCTGAGTCCAAGACAGAGCAGAGTGGAGGGCTGTGAAAGTAAACTGCCACTAAATTTCAGCTTATAAAGATTTCACAACTTCATTCTTATACAATTTTTTTTTTTGAAAGGGATGATATTAAATAAATAAATATTGAAACACTAAACATTTTTAGATTGAGCTATTTCAGTCCCAAAAGATGCAAGTATGTCTATGGTGATAATATTCTATGGGTTTTGGCTTGTTGTCTCCGATACATTCCGTTTTAATGCAGATGTTTGCTTCATGCAGATGTTTGTGTCTGCCTGAGAACGTGTGCGTGCGTGTGTGTGTGTGTGTGTGTGTGTGTGTGTGTGTGTGTGTGTGTGTGTGTGTGTGTGTGTGTGTGTGTGTGTGTGTGTGTGTGTGTGTGTGTGTGTGTGTGTGTGTGTGTGTGTGTGTGTGCGCACATTGTGATTGATGGCAGAGTACCAGCAACACTGCTCCTCCTCTGGGTAGATAAAACAAGACTCACAAATCCCCCAAACCAGACATCACCCTTCATGTGCACTATAGTACAATATTAAGAAAAGCCAACACGTCTGTTGTGTACCTGCTTTACTTTTGAGTGTTGGGTGTCAAACCTTTGTCACAGTTATTGTGCTGTTTTTGGACTTACTTCCTGTTTGTTTTCTCAAGTGGGTAAGTATGTGACCTTGAACTAGTGTTGTGATCTCTGTGTTTTATTTTGCTTGTCTGCTTCTTGAGTTTTTGTTTCTTCAATGTGTTTGAAAAAAAGAGTGTTTGTGTACAGGGCCGGGCCAGAGAGGTGTGATGGGAATTAGGTGTAAACTCAGTCATTATGTATCTTACCAGTCACTGTACAGTTTCTGGGTCCACCTGTCTGCGTAAATATGGTTCCCACACTAGTCTGGTTTAGGTGGTATCGCTGTATGATTCCATTGTGCAGAGTAGGTTCAGACCAGCTCACGAGGAGGGAGGAGGGGCTTAGAGCTGTTACCACTGGAGGCTGCACGTCCTCTGGGACTCCCTGGACTGTCACTGCCACCACCTAAACACACACACACACACACACACACACACACACACACACACACACACACACACACACACACACACACACACACACACACACACACACACACACACACACACACACACACACACACACACACACACACACACAGAGGAACAGAAACACACACAGGTACAAACAGAAAGAACACACACAACAATATAAAATATATCAGATTCCTGATGTTTTACAGAAAGTATAAGGTGCAGAAAACAGATGGAACTCTGTCATGATAATGTTTTAACATAATTAACATGATCATAACCGAAAGAAACTGCATCCAAATTCAGGGATCCTCTTTCTGAGGTATTAAAGACCTTTTTGAAATCAGAGGAAGACATTTGCTGGTGACTTACTTGTTGTGGGTTTTGTTTTAGGTGGGGGTAGTACACTAAAACAAAACCCACAACAACAAAAAACAACTAAATCTTTAAGTCGTAAATTAAAACAAAACAAAACCTTTTCACACTGCAGGGAAAGATGATTGATATTGTTTGTAAAACACTAGAATCAATAAAAAAAAAGATAAAAATGAATTAAGATAATACGTTTGAGAGTTCACGATCAAACAATGACAAGTTTCTCAATATGCAGTATAATGTTGTTTTACTTGTTATAGGTCTATTAAATATGACCCATTTGGTAACACCACAGATAGTCAGGCACTTAAATTCCTAGGGCGGCCAGCTTAACCGGTTATGTTTTAACACATGGCACGTTGCTAAAATCTTAAAAATACATGAGTCCATCTATATCTTTTTTCAGCGGATATCTTACTTAGATTAAGCGAGCTAAGCAGTTTAGTGTTTCTATGTGATGTATTTATAAAGTTTGAAAAAAAGATCTCTAGAAAGCAATGAAACAGACTAGATCTCATCTGTTGCTACGCCGTTACTAAAGGTCAGACTACTTCCTGGAGTAGTTAACATTGCATACATTACATTCACTTCTACTGACCCGACTGATTGTTTTCCAGTTGTTAGTCACACCCCATGTATTGTCATGGAAACGGAGATCACACCAACAAAAAGTTTTGTATTTTGAGAGCAAATAGCCCCACAATATGGATGCATTTTGATTACATATTGTATTCAGCTGTTTACTTGTTGCATAATCGTCATATTGCTTAATTAAATCAGTTTGTGTGACAGAAAAAGTCAGAGTAAATTATAATAAGCTATAGGGGTGTTTACTGGTGATTTTACTCTGAGCACAATACCAGGTTGAGAATACTGGAGACATTTACTGATTCCCAGTTTAAATAATGCCATTCTGAAGGCAATATGGATATCATTTTCTGCATTGCAAAGAACCCAAAGGAAAGCTGTCGAAGCAATGCAACATGCATATGTTCTGTAATTATGATGAATGTGTGGGTTCCAGTCAATAGTATAAATATCACTGCTACAAAGAGAAAAACCAAACATGACAAAACAACCAGTCCCTGATGATGTTAAGCTCATGCAAAAAAACAAACAAAAACAAAAAAAATCCTGCTTCTTAGTACAGTGATCAGAGTAACCATCTTATTGCAAATTTGTAGTGTAGTATCTGCGGGCCCCTGTGAACGCTGGGTGAATGTGGAGACCACAGAATCACAGGGCAATCTGCTGCTAATGGCAACAGGGATATCCTGCCTTAATAGACTGTCACTAGCACTTCCACCACCTGTCCCACACAGCGCCATGCAATTAGAGCACTGCTACTACAACTAAGGAGACACACAAGCACGTGCACACAGATAAACACACACAGGTGCATGCAGGTATACACACGCGAACACAAAGAGGTAGAAGAGAGGAAACCGCAAAGGAAGCAACGAAGAAGAAGGAAAGGAAGATGCAGGGGAGGCGTAGCATCAATCAGTGAGTACTTCAGCATGCTGTCACCTCAAATGTCTGTCAACATTTTGCTCAAATGTAAAGAAAATACAAGCCAAATGAGCAACGTACTGTATGTACGTGCACGCCAAATACAGTGAACTTAACTAAGGTTCACACACCTTTGTTTAGACGGACAACTTGGTCTAATCAACCCAGAGTTGAGCATTACATGAATACAGCAATATTACAGATGTTGGTGTTAATGAGACAGATGCACCTGAGTAATCTGGATTCCCTTTAGGATGCAACAAAGTCACTGATTTTAAATGATTAATTAATACAGCTTATAATTTGCTGCAAGGGAAGACAGAATATGTAACGCGTAGTAAGACTATGTGAACATGTCCCTGGAAAGATCATTAATAGGTCAGAAATACAATGTAGAAAGCGACATGTAGCTTTGTATTACAACAATAGCACCTATATTGTATTTCACTCAGATTTCCTGAATTCATCCACTATTTCAGTATACAAAGTATAGGAAACTCAGAGGACCACAGGAAAAGAGGACTGTGAGAGACATGCAGATAAGATAAAAGGGGGAGTGTTGGACTCCAGATGACAGGACACAAAACTGGTGCTTGGATTGTGGGAAGCAGCGAGGATGAGACGCGTTAAGAAAGGAAAGAGACAACAGTTGGGAGAAAGTGGGGACTGCGGCGCCGAGATCAGGGGAATGACAGGAGACAAATAGCGGAGAGAACAGGACAAAAGGATTCAAAGACGAAGGAGGACCAATCGCTCTTCCTCCCGTTCTAAGTGACCAACCGTATTAGATCAGCACCTTCTGTTGTCACGGCAGGTGTGCGTTTGTGTGTGCCTGTGTTTGTTTGTCTGTGCCTGTGTGTGTGTGTGTATGTGAGGGGGCTGATGCCAGGTAATTGCAGTGGTGTATTAGGTTAGCCCAAGTTATCCCATAATTGGGACTGTTTGGCCAATTTTCACTGGTGTACAAACTAATCCAACTCACTCCCTTTCCACCCTCTGCAGAGAGTGTGTGTGCTTGTTTTTGTGAACATGCGCATCTGTGTGTGAGACAGGCAGGTGGACAGAGAGAACATTAAAGACAAAGATTGAATTTGTGGTGTGAAGGTATGTACATGTATACAGAGTTCTCAGTTAAATGGATAAAGTTTTTAGCCAGGGCTCTGAGAATTTTTAGTACACAGTAAAACAGTCACACCAGTCAAATGTTTTCAGTAAACGGGCTCACAGTATCATTGCATCGTGTGAAAAAGCTGAATCTTTCAAATGAACCAAATCTTCAAATCTGTCTTGTTTAGAAACTATGCCAAAGTTTAAGTGAATATTGAGGTTTATATTCAGTATGTTCAGATATATGATTAGAATAAAATGATCACACTCAATGCTGAGCGTCTGTGTTTGTGCTGTAAATAGTTATTTGATGGCATGTTAGCCATGTTTCCTTGATAAATCGATATACTGTGTTCAATGATTTTCTGCCTTCTAATAGTCACAAATCGTTTTAATTCCCTCTCTTTGCATTGATTAAACCCATAAAAACTCATCTCTGTTCTTAAAAATGAAATATTTTTCTCCTCAAGTACTCAAGTTTACTCAATTTATCCAGTATACACACTTAGTATGTGTCTAACTGCTCTGGCTTTTAAAGCAAAATAGTAATGACCTTAAATGTCTGGCTATTTTCAAGTGGCGGACTAATCATGAGTATTTAAAGCAGAGTAGCGCAGCAGAAGCACTCTGGGCCTATAACCCAGAGGTCAATGGTTTGAAACCATCCTCTGCTAAGGTTGTCAATTATCAACCACCAAAGTCATGAGTAGAGTTGTATTATCCGGGTTTCAGAGAGATGGAGGTCCTTCTGTCCATCCATAAGCAGACACATTCAAAATAACTGACCCATTTAGTTATACTTCAGGAGTGGCTGTGGCCCAGCTGGTAGAGCAGGTTACCCACTAAACATAAGGTTGCTTATATAAGAGTCGAACATTTACCATTCACCATGTGATATGTGTTAACTTCTTTGTGGGTATAGCAGCAGAACATAGTAATGTAAGCAAGTGAGTTCTTAGCAAGCTTTTGGAAATGGACAAAAGGATGGACATCCCAAATCAACATCTGCCATTACTTGAAAACTGGAAAATGGTTACAACAGTGACAGTCACAATGTATATGTATTTGTGGTATGTATCATGAAAAACCTCCAAAAACATGTTTCTTTCTCTCTCTCGCCCTCAGAGCATTTACCACTCCTTTTGTCCATCCATTTCTATTTCATACATGTCATCATCCTCCTGAGCATTCATTTGTAATATACATTAATCCATCCATCACCTATAAACCCTTCACAACCAGTTCAACCAATTGTACCTCCATCTCCCCCTCTCTGCAACATCCTCCATCACACCTCCAGCGTCACAACTACAGGCTTCCTCTTTACGTAAGAATGCGCTCATCAAAATAATGAGATGTTAAATTGACTTTAAAAAAAAAAGCCAGAAAGACAGTTTTCAACATGAGCTTTCATCACCCCTAAGCCGGAGAAATTAATTGTTGTGGTGATATCAGCTCAGCTACAGCCAGAGAGATAGCAGGGGGGAGTTCTATGTGAAGGTATTATGGGCGCTATCACCAACATCAGGTAGGCTCAGCAAATCCAGAGCCTTGCATACAGGGGGAGAGCGGAAACAAGGCTAAATAACAACTTGTTCCAGTACAGGAACAGAACAGAGTTCATAGTGTGGAAGCATCACACTCTGTAATTTCTTGACAACTAAGGTCAGACCGGTTTAGAATTTGTAAAATATCACTTGGCAGAGCAACTGTGCACCAGAATTATGATGTAAACAATGTTTAGAAATTAGCAATCAGCATCCGAGGCAGCTTTTATGAGAGGGTGAAAGGGCATTTGGCTGAAAGGCCAAACAATGGATCAGATGAGCGGCCAACTGCAGAAGACCAATGATGCAAGGTTGCTGTTGTAAATTTACCCAATGTGAGGCAGGAGTTACATGTCAAGGCAATTTCTCCTTGAGAAAACAAGAAAAGTAATCTTTGCAGTCGTGTATTCAGAGAGCAACGTAGGAGAAGAATAACCCTGTCAACTATTATGGGAGATTACTTGATCAGCTACATTTTGGTGAATTGGCAAAAAAGCTAATTGTTGTTCCTGACAAGATTTAACACAGTCCTGACACTTTTAACACCACTTTCTTTTCCTTTAAGTGTTCAGGCTAAATTAAAGAAGTGAACTGAACTACAGAGTAAAGTGGTGCTTAGTCCAGTGAAGCTAAGACCATCTTCAGAGGAGCCATTAGATAATCATACAGTGGAATAATGTTGTTATGAAATTGGGTGCTACAATCGAGCGAGGTTTGGAAAAGTGTGTGAGTTGGTGTGTGAGAGAGAGACAGCTCATCAAATAACAGAGTAGGAATCCAAAGAACAGATATTCCCTCTCCAACTGTAGGTGCAAAAAATTATGTTTGACCGTTTTCTTGCGCAAATAACTTAAATATGCCAATGAAATGTTGAAGTGTTGCTTAAGTGCCAGTCACCTATTTGTTAACTCAATAGCTGCTGCATAGGTTTTTGTTATGGGGCAAGTAAGTACAAGATGAGCCACATAAGATAGCCAGCTAATACTGACATGCAACATGTGTTGTTTATCTAATTATTTTTACATGACACTGTATTCTTACAGCACTGACTGAAGACAGACATGCTTACCTGTGTACTGTCAGTACAACCAGCCCGGTTACACACCCTCAGCTGGTAACTGTATTCTTGAAAGGGCCTGATCCCACCAACATCAGTGAAACTGTTTTCATCTCCACGGTAACGCTCTTGTCCGTCCCGCAGTATAACATAATGCGTGACCTCCCCTGGTAAAATAGAAAGTTAAATAATCAGTGTTAGATCTTTTTTTCAAAATTTGAGTCTGCATCCATATTGAACATGTGTACGCCTTTACTGGAGTTAATCAAACTGAACCACACCTACAGAGAATACTTTTATTTATTGATTATTATAACATCCAAAAGATATTGATACACATGCAAACACATATACAAACCATTAGGTCTGGCAGGAGCTTGCCATTGCAAGTGGATGATGTCATCATGTTCACCAAAGCGACTCCAACGGGGCGGTGCCACTCCCCATGGCTTATCTTCACTGGTCGTCGCAGTCGTAACATTGCTGGAGCCTCGGCCAAAGCTGTTCCAGCCCCTCACTCTATACTCATAGGTGGTAAAGGGCTCCAGGTCAGAGTCTATTTCGGAGTCAGAAAGGGAGGAAGGACACAAAAGGGGAACATGGGAAAGAGAAGAATAAATGAACCCTTCACATTCACCCCAATTTTATTGATGATATTAAAAGACTGAAAGCATTTTGTTTATTGGACTCTCAGTGAAAATATTGTGCAAGAAAAGTATGTGCCCCAATAGATGACAGAAAATATAATAAACTACTGCCCCGGTATGAATGAACTCATGTTCAAAAGTAAGGATCTATAGTTGCTCTGGTAGTGGCATCTTAAAATGGTTTATGCGGTTGGAAATGTGAGGAATTGTGCTTTCAAACAATGTAGAGTTTGTCAAATGTCATTACAAATGGGCTGATGCTATTCAACTGTGATTGTTAATGGGTTATGGAGGGGGGCAAGAAAATAATTCACAAACCTGTCACTAAGATTGTCAATACATAGCTAAATGAATAAATGCTTTAAAAGCATTGAAACACTTATGTCTGAATAACATGTGATTACAACTGTAGGTACACATAGAGGAGTATTAACAATGTTGTAAAGTTATAGTGTACAGCTATACAATGATATAGGATATGGGATTGATATAAATTGACCTCTGTCCACTGTGGTTAATATATATGTCCACAATATGATTTAAATAAATATGTATAAATATTATATTGTAAAAAATACATTATTATAGTAAACGTGAATTTTGCATTTCATAATATTTATTTCATTTTCTGAAATTCTTTCATTCTAATGAATGATATTTGTGATAGGGGATACGTTTTCAGAATAAGGAATTCAAGCTTCTGTACCTTCGAAGAAAAAAGATCAGAGTATGTAGCAATATAATACTGATGCACCTTAAAAGCTTTAAAAACTTTTTGACCTTTTGTACAACATGTGCGGTTTGTAAATTCATCAAACAGTTGGCAAATATGTTTATTCAAAGTGATATTAATAGTTCTATCATTGAAACAGTACGGGGGTTGTACTGCTAATCTAAGCAATATGAGTATATACCAAATATATGCACTATCCCCTGTGCAAAGCTATAAACATCAGGCTATGGTTGACGCCTTCTGACAGACAGGTTGTTACAAGCCTTCTGGTGAGGTACACATACAGGAGCATATATACATACAGATTCTACCTGCACACATTATTTTTTAGGAGTGTAAGGGGACTGCTGCTGTAAATGAGACCATGCTGTAACTGCCGGTCTGGGACTCTTGTCTTTACTGCTGTGGTAACTGAAGTAGCAAACCACACACAGTGACACAAAGATGAGAATGAAGCACTGAATGTGTTTGCATAAACAGATGCTAAAAGGACTTTCTGTATTTGATTAAAAACTATTATAACTATAAGTTGTGTGCGGACAACAGAGTATACATTTATGGCAGTCACTCCACATGTGGAACTATCTGGATGTGATCTACCTTAGGTTTATTCCCCAGAGAAGTATAGCCTGATACCCTGTAAGTTAGTGAGTGAGTGAGTGTGTGTGTGTGTGTGTGTGTGTGTGTGTGTGTGTATGAGAAACATCTGGTGTATGGTGGGTGGCGACAGCTTTATGTGCCTCTGCCCAGATGGTGTCACAGCATCGCCTAGAAACTCTTATCCTAACCGCCCTATGACACACACACACACACACACACACACACACACACACACACACACACACACACACACACACACACACACACACACACACACACACACACACACACACACACACACACACACACACACACACACAGTGATAGAAACATCTACACAGAACTATATTCACACTAGCCTCAGTGTGTGTGAACCCCAACACACACACACACACACAACATGTGTAATTATGAGTACACACCCACCCATACACACACATAACATCCACAACCACAATCAGTCTGGATTAAACTGACGTAACTACCCAGATAAATAATGTGTGGATGGACTGAGAATAACGACACACCTACGAACACGCACGCACGCACGCACGCACGCACGCACACACACGCACACACACACACACACACACACACACACACACACACACACACACACACACACACACACACACACACACACACACACACACACACACACACACACACACACACACACACACACACACGTCTACTCCCTTTGGGCTGATAAATAGTAGAGAATGTTGAAATGGCATTTAAATGCCCATCTCTAAGTTTTAATGATACACAAGTGTACAGCATAGAGAGAGTTACCATGTTACAGCTATTAATGTACACTGCAGCAGCTGTCTTGGTGTATGTGTGTGAGAGAGTGTGTGTGTGTGTGTGTGTGTGTGTGTGTGTGTGTGTGTGTGTGTGTGTGTGTGTGTGTGTGTGTGTGTGTGTGTGTGTGTGTGTAAGGGCACCTGTCTGTAAAGCTCGTTGATTGTAGCGGCTGACACATTTAGAGTAATTGTAGAATCAGTTTCTGCAGGCTCATGATTTCTATAAGCAACTTGTTTCACAGACTCTGCATTAGTTGTTCTTCATTGTGTCTCAGAAGATTGAAGTGAGAGCCCTACTTCCAGTAAATCTTGAGTCAAAGGTAGGGTTAAAAAATACATTATGAATGGTCAAAATTATTAATTGTCAAATACGTTAGGCCTATGGAAAATTATTGACATTAAAACCTACTTCAAGTACACTTTCAGGCAGCTGAAGGGGAAAGCTGCTAACATGATGCATTCATTTGGCATCATATTTTAAATACAACATATTGAAAAGGCAAGTTTTATCAAGCTGCAAAACTGAATGAAAACAACTTGAAACTACAAATGTGAAAAAGAAAAGCCAAACCAGACACCTTTTCGTAGAAGTAGGTCTAATCTGCCTGACAGCTGAGATCCCTCAATGACACACAAGCAAGCCTCCACGTTTAAAGCCGAGTACAGTAAAAAGCTGTGATGAGAAAGTCAGAATTTGGTGGAACTTGAGCAGGTAGCCTAAGAAAACCTGTCAAGTCCATTAAATAATCGGAAATTCTCTCAAAGACATTAAAATAGCCGATCTGTTTTGAAGAGGTGGTAAAGCTGTCAGAGAGAAGATGGTGCCAATCACTGTATGAATAACTACAGGGAGTACTTTTAAATTCTATTAAACTAAATACCATTTTCCAACTGAACAAAACAGACACACACACACACTTACCTGTATAGGTGTATATGCTGGCATCTCCGCTGTACACTACCTCCTCGTGTGACGGGCACAGACTCCCCTCCAATTGCATGTTCTCAGTGTGACTGTATGTGTCTACCATTTTGTAAGAGTTATGACTTCTGTTCTGGTGTGTAGACAGGTCTGTTGCGAGAGTTTCCTCCGAGGTGTTGACAAACGGTGACTGTGATGTGGACTGTGGGTAAGGGTGTGTGTGCGCAGACAGGACCCATGTGCAAGCAGTCATAGATGGATCAAGGTCACAGGAGCCACAGTAGGCTGTGGATGCTGCAGCCACGGGACACACGGCGCCCTGCAAACACTGGTGCTGCACAGAGGAAAGAGAGAGAGACAAAGTCAGGGGAGACAGCGGCAAAAAGGGCAAAAACTGAAACTTAAAAAATCCAAATCATTCTTTTTCTTGAGTTGCTGGCAAGACAACGAGCACAGGAACTTGTCTTACAGAAGTCTACTAATCTGTTGAATGTCATTTATATATACAAGCTGAGGCATCTTTGTCCGACATACATGCATGTAGATTATGCATGTATTATGTGTGTATGGACGGGTGAGTATGCGTGTGGTATACATGGTCCTTAACGACATCATTAGAGCTAATGAGAGTCCCTACCCTTTGTCCCTGTTTGTGTGTGTGTGTGTGTGTGTGTGTGTGTGTGTGTGTGTGTGTGTGTGTGTGTGTGTGTGTGTGTGTGTGTGTGTGTGTGTGTGTGTGTGTGCGTGTGCGTGCACGCATGTGCCATCTCATGCTGACTTAGGAACACACAAACGCCACATGACCCTAGTTGATAAATGGAAGAAGGCACAGTCCCCAACTCCTGATGTGACAATGAGAGCGAGTTTGACGGAGAAATTGAGAAATTCTGTCGAACCCCTAATGTCCATTGGGCTGCTGGCGCTGATCTGCTCTACCGTTACACTAAATGTACCGGCATTTACCGGATGCTTGAGTGCACCATCTAACTTGAAGTGCCATTTTCCACTCTGTATTTCTGTATTTGTATGTGCACCAGGTCAATTCTTTGCCAGACCACCTCGAATCACTGGAATTCATATTAGATTTGCTCCTGAATGTAACGGGTACAAATTGACAATGTGTTTATATAATGTAATCTGTATGTTATTGTTTATTCTTGTGACACTAATGCGCATTCAGGAAGAAGAAACACGAAGACGCTTGACATCTGAACTACTTGAGAGGAGAGTTAAACTAAAGCATAACGTAGCAGTGGTGCAGCAGCTTCCAGTGCTCAAGAGGTGTTGCAAGGAGAAAGTGGAAAAGATGGAGAAAGAAACTGACAAACCTGGCAAATGGACCGTTTAAAACTTGACTGATTAAATCAGCAGGGCGCTTCAGTATGCATCGTCTATGGGATGTACAGTGTATCTACAAATAGTGTAAACAAGAAAAAAACCTCATAAAATAAAAACTCACCTGTGTTGAGAGACCAGGTGTGGGTCGGTCAGCACACACGTGTCGTTTGGGGTCATATCCAATCCCATTGCAACATTCCTCTTCTTGATCTATGACCTTTGACCCACAGCACTGCAGAGTCACTGTGGCATTCCCAGCAGGGTGTATTGTGGGATATCCTTCATTGTCCACACAGCAAAGAGAGGTTGAAGAGTTGATATACTCCTGACCACAGCAGACAAAACCTAAAGGCAAAAGAATATGCATCACATTACTGAATTTAGATTTTTGATCTTACTGTGCCAGAGAATTATTTATTATACACACCTCTCACTTCAAACTAAATCTGTCAAGGGTTTTTCAGTCAGTAATGAATCAGCTTTTACTTGCTGTATATATAGGTGCTACACATAGCATTGATGCATGTGTTTTGAACATCTGTTTAGGAAACACTGAATGGTCAAGGACTACATTTCAGTGACACTCCTCCGCCTATAAAGCCCTCAGGTCCTTTATGTTTTTACAAAACAACATCAACTGTGGAGTCTGTAATTCTGTTATATGTCTCTTTTTTCTTTTCTTTTTTTTTTTTTTACAAAGAATGTTGGCCTCTCATCATTGACTCTCCATATTTCCACAGGGCATCCTCTAAGATTACTCGTCTTATCATTTTGACTCTTTTTCCCTCTTATACTTGCTCAGTTTATTTTGTCCTTTTTCTCCATAATCTTTCCTCCTTTTCTTCATCCTATACTATTAAAATATTCAGGCAACGTTGAGCTTGTCTCTCCTCTAAACTTCCCAAACTCCCTTTTCCTCCTCTCTTCAGTCCACATTTTCCAATCTGCACAGGAACAGTATTTAAGACGCTCTGAATATTATTGTGCATCTTTTCTTATCAACTCTTATATACCTCTTCTCTCCCTCCTTTCCCTCCTCCCATGCACGCTTCTTTTCCTCTCCCTTATTCATCTCTCCGCAGGCTCTGCCGTCGGAAGAGTGCGAGGGGAGAGGAAGTGTGTTTTTCTGAGAGCTGCCATTTCTGACAGTGATAGGTGATGTCTGTCTGCCACCACTTCACCTTCAGCAGCAAGGTGACATTTAAAATATATGCTATCACTCCATTTGCCTGTAAATGTTTTGCAGCTGAATATCAAATTCCGAGTATGTTTCTTCACATTCTCCAGCACTTCACATTTCAAATTCAAATAACTTGAGTTGCTTTAAATGATTGACAAATTAAAACTGCTGCAGTGACTGCAGATTTGAGGTAGAATTTACCGGTGAAAGAAAATAATGTTTGATCGAGAGTACCTATAAAATCTTATTCTGGCTAGAAAAGTTGAGTGACAAATTATACTCTACTCATAACTATTTTTAATAAACTTTGGAATAAAAATAAATTGTCAATGTCGAATGCAAATTTAAGATGTCTAGACAAACTCAGACGACGCCAACCGTACTAGAGGTGTGATTGTATGTCTTTGATAGACAACGACAATAGAAAGATGACACATAGAGAAGGAACAAAAGTTAAATTCAAACCTGAGATTTTGAGATTCCTGGTTGCCACTGGGGTGTCACTCACCTACATTTGTAATACTATGCTAACTAAATCAACTTTTTTCCACTTGGTTTACATAAATCCAACAAATTCAGAAAACACTGACGCTCATGTGTGCCTGATAAAGGTTAGGTCTTTGATATGAGAGTGAAACAAAACTGCCAGCAGCTCCCACGCAGGAGTTACAAAACATAAATGCTGAGGATGGTGTACCTGAGGATGGTGGAGTGAAAGTAGAGTAAACACGGTGCCTTTTCTCAAGCTGCCTTCGCACAAGATGAACCAATCTGGTTACTTTGATGGTTTAGCTTGGTTGAGGGGACTCTAAAGCTTTGGCCTTGCAATGGATTGAGGCTATAATATTGTCCTGCTACAATACTGACTCAGCAACTCCCTGCTGTGAGGGTGCATTAGAACAACAAATGAAGGGAGCATAGCACAAGCAACTAAAATATAACTGTAATAATGGAAACAATTATTTTTCAATGAGAGTCCGACAGAAAAAGCTTCTATTTTTAAAGTAGAACTATTCCGAGAAGCTCCAATCTTTTGTGAACATTTAGTTTACTGTAAAAATAATCTATATTTTATGAGGTATTTAGCTACTTTATCCTAACAGTTGATGACATGCTGATCCGTGGCACTATCTACCCCCAGCTGTGGTGCCCATTTCATTTGACAGCAGACATTAAACACTAAGTCACTGCTTTGTATCACGGCCTCACCCTTTAATGGGGCTGCAGCTAGTTGTGCTGTGATAAATAACTTATTGTTTAACACTCTAATCAGCATTCACACTTTGAGCACATTAAACGCTGTTAATTTAAGCAATCATTTCACTTAAAGGCCAAATGTGGAGAACGGCACATATTTTCTACGGCGCTGTTGCAGTGCATTATATCCTCAACGCATCCATCACAGACACCATGTGACAGGAAAACGCGTGTGTATGTGCGTGTGATTGTGTGACATAAAGGCAGTCTGACGGCTAGTAACTCACTTAGCAGCGGCAGCTGTTGCGGAGCGGGAGCTTGGTGGCCAATTCCCCCAGCGCCTTACTTCAGCTTCAATGACGCGCAAATAAACAGCTCAACACTTTTCCAAAATAGCTTCTCTCCACTCATCCCTCATCCTCACCTCTACTCCTCCCTTCCATCCGGACATCAGGCCCTCCACAAGTCACAATTTTCACTCATTTGCCTCTCTTTGATTTGCTCTCCAGCAATCCAGCTGTCTGTTTCATCCAACATGGCTCCGCTCAAGCACAGCTCTCTCTCTCACTTTACTGAAACCTGTGACCTAAAGTTCAGGAGAATCTGTAGCCTCTTCTCCAATCTCCATCATCTATTTCTCTGATCATCTTTTTTTCCCCCGGCATCCCAAACTTCTCTTTCATACTGTATATCTCTCTGTCTCACAAACTGTTGGTCTTTCTTTACCTTTAGTTTTTTTCACGTTCTCTTACATCCTTTTCACCTGGAATCCTTCATTTGTACTCCTTTTCATAATCATTCTCCCTCACATCAAAATATGTGAAAACAGATAAACTTCTGCAGACACACCTTGTTCACAGATGAAAGTTGTCCACTCATTTCTCAGTTCCTACATTTTCTCTTTTTACCAACCTGCTGCTCTCTCGACCTCTTTTCTCCTCATCATCTTTCTGTTTTCGCTCTTGTTTCCACCTCCCTCTTATCCTCTTTTCCTTCCACTATTACTCGATCTTTCCCTCTGCAGTCACACAGTTCATAGGTCTGCATCGTTTGTTTACTGTTCTGCAGCTAAACTTCACTATGGTATTATCACGCATTCAGCAGAAATCCAATCCCTGCCTTTGCAAGCGTTATCTGTGTCAGAGTGTGTGTCACATGCTTGTACATTTGTGTTAACATTTTGAAACACACTCCCATTTGACTCTTCCTTTCTATAAGCTGCGTGAGTTTGCATGGGTGTGTGTCTGTTGACAACATTTTATCACACACCTCTTGTTTTCTCTCTTGCATCACAGAATGCTTCAGCCCTAATCTTCAGATTTACGCAGGATTTGCATACATTCGTTAATAGCGTCGGGAGCGCCGCGTCAACACAAGGTGCTTAGACAACGTGAATTATTATTAGGGTTTCAGTCATTCCACTTAATGATAAGTCAATATTTAGCCCTGCCAATGAACTACTGATAAAAATGTGTGTTGTGGATTAGGGTTATCCGAGCTCTCTAGGAGACCAAAACCCCTCCACAACTTTAAACAAACCAAACACTTTTAAATACCTGAATATATTACAAGTCCTTCGGCACAAAGTGCACACATACACAGTTTTGCGTGTATGCATAGCAGCACACACTCATGCTGAAGCAGGTTTCATAGACACACAGTGGTAGCACACATTGACTTGCACCCACACTCACACATAAAGGAGCAAGCATATAAAAGCTGATGCAATGCTTTAGAAGATTTGACCTTAGCACAGATATCTATATATTGGTATGAGCGTCTATATTGGCCGGTAAGTAACAAAAAACACACACATGAGAACAAATAAATACAAAAGAAAGAAGTTTTATCTACTGACATAAATAATGGTAAAATAAATATTTCCTGTAATAAAACAATTCTATGCAGATGACATATTTACACCGTATAAAAAGATTATTTCACTCAGAAGCCAGTGAGTACATTTTAAGTGTGGAGCCCTTTACGGTCTACTTTTGAGTTGGGTTGACAGAATGTGTGCGCTCATGCAAGATGACACTGATAATAAATGAGATATAATAGAGATGGTAAGTTACAATAACATGATCAGCTCTCATCAAACTTTTAACAAATGGTATAAGCCTCAAAAATCCACTGTTGGCGGGGCTGGGCTCTGGTTCACACACACACACACACACACACACACACACACACACACACACACACACACACACACACACACACACACACACACACACACACACACACACACACACACACACACACACACACACACACACACACACACACACACACACACACACACACACACTCAGCAGGAAGGTGTTTGTGTGCTCGTGTGTGTATGTGTGTGTGCACACGTCCACTTTGTGCTCCAGAGGGGCCAGACTATATGCCATGTCGAGAGATGAAATCACAGTGGATTGACTTTCTCATACAGTGCAGTGCTCCCCTGTGAACGCACACATGTAGACATTGGGGCAGCAAGCACACATATTCAAAGACAAACACACATACTGTACACAACAACTCTTTTCCCAGCTGACTGGTTGTCCTCTTGTCTTTCTGACGTCTTTTTTTTAATCTCAGCGACATCACCAGCTGGGCATGTGTGTGACATTGCGTGCATTGCAGTGTATTTCCTTTGGTGCATGTGTGTGTCTCGAATGTTTGTTTATGCGTGTGCTGAGCTTAAGTAAATGCTTTGGTAGCAGTTATATTTTCACCACCCTACAGGGATTCACTAAAGAGTGAGGCGCAGCAAGCAGCTGTTCGTATGTGTTTAAAGAGAGAGAGAGACATTACAGAGAACGACTGAGACGAACAAAGAGAACGTGATAAAGATATTAAAAACTTAAAGAGTTGACTAAGTGATTAAAAAATAAATAAATTAAAAGACGTGAGATTAGACGATTAGAATTTTCTAAAATTAATACCATTAGGTATTGTTTTGTGGAGCAGTAAGCATATATCCATCACATGTACTGAGTCACAGTTAAGGGCAGACAAAACTTATAACAGACACAGGCACATTTTCATCCATTATAGAGATTATTATTAAATGAGCATTACATGATTCGCAGCAGACTGGTGTGGGGGTCCAGAGCATTCAACTCAGTTAATACCACATGTCGTCAACTGTCCAGTCCGCCAGCTCTGCCCTCAACACAACCAGGGACACTGCAGCTGACGTCACAATGACCCATGGTCCCCCTCCCTGACGTTATCCATCAATGACATCAATATTATCTGGGGGTTGGTGAATTAGGGGTGTGGCAGAGGCCCCATGTGGCACCAGGGTTCAAAGCAAGTGCTTGCCAGCAGGAAGTTTTATTACACCTTTATGTCTCTATAAAAACTTTCAAACCTCTAGAGGACAGACATTCTTTTAAAAACGTTTATGATCAAGTTCTAGTTTTAGCATAAACATAACTCTGCATATGTTGCAAAATTGAAAAGGGAGTATTTCCAGAAAGAAGTGACACATACTGATTTCAATAGTTTCTATTACTTATGGTATACAAATTCTGAACTTTACCAACATCAGGAACCCTACGAATCAAGATTGGGAAACTTTTTGCAAGTTAAAATCATTAAAATGTTTCTGTCATTGCAATTCATCAAATGAACTGTGGTCTTTTGTTTGAAATCAAAAGTATACAGTGAACCCTCGCTATAACGCGGTTCACCTTTCACGGTCTCGCTGCTTCACGGATTTGCATCGTGCATTGAAATCACATTACGACTATATGTAACGTAGATATATTTAATGTCCAGTTCTATCTATTTCAATTGTAAAATAAAGGTTACTACTTCACGGATTTCGCCTATCACGGTTTCTATTTGGAACGTAACCCCCGCGAAAAACGAGGGTTCACTGTATACAATGGGCAAAGTTGAGCACATCAAATTAGAAAAAAAAAAAAGGGGGAAAGCTACAATTGTGTTGTTGCAGGCGAGAAACTGGAGTGTTTCAATGCTCTATGACTATTGTAATGTTGGAGAACCAAAGTTCCATCAGGCCACAGTTCAGGTTGTTTGCGACAAATGTCTTCCCTAAAATGCCTCAGAACATCACAGTTGGAACTAATCGCAGACAATGTGAACATTAATCTAATAGAAAGCCCATCTGCTTGAATCCCACTCAAAACACGGAAGTTATTGCTTCCTCCAGCTCTATTTGCATTACTGCGCTACACTTCATTCAAGCACAGCAACCGTTTGAGTGCGCATCACATTGGAAATGCATATTACGAGCATGACACACCCCTGTTGGCTGAAAAAAGTAGAACTACAACTGCTGTGTTGTAGGAATAGCAGTTGTATTCAAATAAAAGTTTTGCTGATTATAAAACTTATTTATCTAGAGACTGATTGCAAAGTTGAAATAATCCATCCATGTATTATTACATTATTATTACAGCCTGTATTAAATAATGCGTTCTTGTGCACATGAACTTAATTTGGCCTCAGTCCATACCCGTTATGTCCTTAAATGTTAACTATTAATATATCCACAATGTGTAACAGCAATGTCAAGAATAATAAACACACACACACGCACACATACGCACACACACACACACACACACACACACACACACACACACACACACACACACACACACACACACACACACACACACACACACACACACACACACACACACACACACACACACACACACACACACACGCTGATCTCCGTGCTCCTGACAGCCTCTGGTTTTATTCCTGCCAGTCATTAGAGTAAACCTAATAGAAAAGCCATCATCATAAATACATTAACAGAGAGAGAAATGTCTTCCTGTGTGCAGAGAGTACTTGATCTTCTAAAGCAGCCAGACGCTGCTGTTTGGAATGCACTACCGTTGGCCATTTGCTACCCATCATTGATGAGGGGCTTTTGGCAATGATAAACACACACCCACACACCCACACAAATAGAGACAAATACACAATCAGAAACTGATGGAAAATTTTTGGCAGAAACAATCAAAGGACATGCAAAGGATTTACATTTCTCTGCATAAAGAGACATGTAAATACACACTAAGACACATATACAGACCACATAGAGAAAGTGAAGGATGCATGCACTAAGTTGAAGTAATACGCCATGCACATTTGCACACACTTATACACACAAACGCATCCACTCTCACAACTCCACCAGGCTCAGAGTGAGCTAGCTTAACTACTGGGATAATTTCCCTCCAGCAAATGGTCACTGTGCCCTTGAAAAACATATTTGATTATTACTTTTTCTCCCCCTCCTCTTTTTTTCTTTTAGCATCATCACAGCCATTTTCATCACGCGCTCTGATGATGGCACGGCAAGGCGCGTTAAGATAACACCCCGGCACCGCCAGGCTTTTAACACTTAAACGGTGAAAAGGGATATTCAGATTTGTCCTTGAACGTTTGGATGGGGCCTGCTGGGCTGGGACAGAGGGAGGGAGTAATGGAAGGAGTTAAAGAAATGCACAAATTTGTAAGATTTACTCCCTTTCCAAAAAAGTGAGGCAGGGAGGGCATTTACGGTAGCACCCGCAGTGTTATGTGGGGGCAGTCAGGTTGAAGGGCAGATGTAAGAGTTAAAAAAAAAACTGGACACTATACAGAAAAAGTGTAAAGAGAAAATGATAAGTGGAGCGTACAGGGGACTTAGGGAGAATCAGGAAGCAACGGGAGGCCAAAGACACCACACACGTTCCTTTAAACATCATCTAATCTCACCTAAATCTTAGCTAAACATTTTACATACAAACTCAGGCAGAGAAGAAAAGAGGAGCAAATGAAGAGCTTAAAAGTTGGTCTTGAACCTGCAGCACAGGAGGAAATGCTGCAAGAAATCGGAGGCTGTTTTTTTCCAAAAACAAACAACATTTAATCTACTTGAAAGTGAAATGAAAGCTGTTTAAACAAACCGACAGATTTGGAAGGGAAGGATTTAGCACAGAGACTTTGTGTTATTTTGTAACAACTGGGGATACTGAGGAAAGGATTATAGCCCATCTCAATAATACACTAAAGGCAAAAACTGGCCGGAGTAGAAGTTAAGCTGACTGTTACTGATAGCATATAGGTGTTACTTGACCAGGTAGGTTTGAAAAAGGTCACATGTTGACAGGAACCTATTAAGACCTACACCAAGACAACATTGATAATATCAAAAAACTCAAGACAGCAGCACTTGATGTCTCCAATCATTGACAAAGTGGATTGGAAACCTAACAACTCAAAAGTTACTCATTAGATCTGGCCGGTGTATATAAGATATACTATTTAAAACTGAAATCTTTTGCCAAATACATGGCAGAGTGATGTTAACAAGAAACCAGTTTCTATAATTGAGGTAAAGAATTAGGAAAAACTTTCTCAACACAGATATATTTCTGCTGGAGAAGCATGGCTGTCTTCTGCCACAGTTTTTTATGATACTAACACTGTAGGGTGCCTGCAGACCTTTGCTTAATTATGAAGTTACTGGAGCAGCCCATCGGTATGACTACCATACAGTATGCACCGAGATGCTACCACCGCTATAACCACATTTAGAAAAAAAAAATGCTTGACTTCATAGCGCTTAGTCACCTCCACTGGTTCCTGATTGGTCCACCCCTCAGAGTGGCTGAGTGAACATTATTGTCAACAGGGTTTCCAGACTTTAATCACAGAAAAGAAAACTGTTGTCGTGAGCCACAGTCTGACGGAGCCAGCCTAGCTTTAAATAACTTCAGCTTCAAAGTTACTGAAATAGTAAATAACAGCAGCAAAGTCAAAATAAGCTGAACTGCATCCATAAAACTGTGCTATGCATTCACACTATAATGAAGAACTTTGCTCTCCATGAGTCCACAGCAACACTGACATGAAGGTAAAAACAGTATACTGGTGGATGTTGGGCTGACTGTAGTGATATAAACTGCCACTTTACAGAAGGTGAAGGGCAACAAGTAATAGCCAAATAAATGTTTCAGAAGAACGCTGTTCAGTGGCTCAGCTTTGTGTTTATTTGTTGTGGTTCTTTGGGACAGGTTGAATGAGGTGACGTTCCTGACCCTGATTCTATTTCACCTGATTTACACCGGGTGCTTTCCCGTTTCAAATCAAATAGTCCAGCCTAGAGCACACATGAGCACATGCACGTGCATGTTTTTGTGCAAGTGTGTGTGTGTTTGAGTATGATTGTTGCTGTGTGTGTGTGTGTGTGTGTGTGTGTGTGTGTGTGTGTGTGTGTGTGTGTGTGTGTGTGTGTGTGTGTGTGTGTGTGTGTGTGTGTGTGTGTGTGTGTGTGTGTGTGTGTGTGTGTGTGTGTGTATCTACGTGTGCACATGTGCACACAAGCCGGTACGTGTATCTGCTGCCAGACGGCTGTCTCCTGGCATTGCTGTTCCCCTGCAGTGTGTGTGTATGGTTGTTGACAGTGCGGACGGTAATGTGTGATAGATCGCACTTCAGGGACCCCATAATCACATCAGCCTAACCTAGTCTATCAGCTGGGCACAATGGGATACCCTTCACTCCTCCTTTAATCTGCTCCATCTAGCTCTTCACCACTCTTCTGTTCTTTTCTGCTTCCTCTCTTACTCACTTTAACTCTCTTTCTCTCCTGTTTTTTCAAGGTTTCATGTATCTGATGAATATCTTGAGGTTTTTTTTTCTTTTTCTTTTCTTTAATTCCTTGTCTTCATTTTATCTTTCTTTCTGCATCATTTCCGCATAATTTTTTCTTCTTTCTCACAATGCAATTTCTATCAAAATGTATCCTATTACTTGAAATGGAATCATAATTAATTTGTAGCTCTGTCCTTTTTGTTACTCACCTTATTTATTTATTTTTTTAATCTAATATTCATTCCTTTCAATGTAATTTATTTCAGTGGACACTAATATTTGAAAGTCTTTGTTTCTCCCTGTGCCTCTGTCTTTCTATTTGTCTTTCCTCTCCACAAATCCGTCTCACTATATCATTAAGAATACAAAACCCTGGGCACAGTGAGATTGAGCAATGAGAGTGAGTGGTGCCAAGGTTAAGTAGCCTATCCTATAATAAGTGTTGCTGTGTGCGTGTTGTGTGTGTGCGACTGTCTTGAAACAGACGTGTGGGGTCGAGGTTGCATCGTCGGCCCCAGGGCTCCCCGACAGCGCAATGCACCCGGCAAATGGCCCTTAGCCTTGCTAGCGCCGCTAGCTCTACGATCCATCATACCATATGTTCTCAATGGGGAAGCTAACGCTAATGACTGATGAGTGGATGGGAAGGGGCCACATAAAGGGAGGGAAGAGGAGGAAGAAAACATGGTAAGAGAATAAAGGAAGTGCAAGAGGCCAAGAGGAGAAGAAGAGGAGGTGGCTGAACAAGTTGAGTAAATGAAGATGACAAAGGAGAAGAGGAGATTGGAAATAAATAAAAGAGGTTGAGGAGATTGAGGAGAAGAGGAGGTGGGGAACATATGCACTCCTTGGGAGGCCTCCTCACATGAAGGATGGCCATATAGCCTGCTCGGTTGAAAAGAGAAGAGAGGATCTATTGGAGGAGAAGGAAAGAAAGATGAACAATGTTGTGATGGGGTGGAATACAATGATACTACAGTACAAAAAAAAAATCAAGCACTCGAGAGCAAAAAGTGGAAAAACTCTCCAAAAGAAAGTCAATTGACAATGCATGAAAAAAAACATGTTTTGGAGGGAAAAAAGCCACAAAAAAAAAAAGAATATGAATGATAACAGCAAAGAAAACCAAATATTTGAAATAAAAGTGCTGTTTTTCTGCTGACTTGCTTTCAGCATATATGTATTTCTTTGTAGGAAGAGATCCTGTGTGTGTGTCATGTTTGTGGATAGGCTAATGGAGTACTATAGGCCTGTCCATATGGGGCCATTGTTTATGTGTGATGAATAGAGTCCACGTGTCTGTCTCTGGCACTCAAAAATAAGTGAACCCTGCCGAGGGCACCCTGTTGACTCTGTGCGTGTGTGTGTGTGTGTGTGTGTGTGTGTGTGTGTGTGTGTGTGTGTGTGTGTGTGTGTGTGTGTGTGTGTGTGTGTGTGTGTGTGTGTGTGTGTGTGTGTGTGTGTGTGTGTGTGTGTGCCTGTAATACGTCTATATGTGTGAAAGTGTGTGTGTGAGAGAGAATGAGTGTGTATTTCTCCTGCTGTGTGCTTGGCAGTGCCCTCAACGGTGCCATCCTGAGTGTGTTTCATCATCATCTGCCATGACAAAGATGTCTAATGACACACACATCCACCGACACCCACACATGGACACACACACGCACAGTCCCATCTGTGCCATGGTATCTGGGTGCTTTGGGACACTGCGGGAGAGGAAGCGAGGGAAACGACCCCACGTTCCTGCACCATGTGTCTACCTCTCAACCCTTTTCCTCAGCTCTCTTTTCCTGTCATTTTCCTCTCTCTCCTTTTCCCCTGTAAACATTAAGACGTCACCAGGGACTTAAGTCTGACACAATACTTTTGGAACAACAGTAACTAGTCTTTTGAACAAAGGGCCTTTTGTTGACTGGACTATAGAACAAAGTATTTTCTCAAGACCAAAACTATTTTGTATCAAGATAGCTCGACAGCCCATCAAACTTCATCAAGTGTGTTTCTTTTTTGGGAAATAATCAAAGAATTTTACAAACTTAAATTGAAATGTGAAAATATTCTAACATCCATTGATGTTATCTTGTTTCCACCCGTGTTTCTTCTCTCACCTGGGGTATATTTATGCACTTCCCCCCTCTCAGCATCACTGCAGCACACCAGTGTATCATTTACAATGCGGCCTCCACAGCATTGGACCCCATAGCCATCATGGAGGCTCCCGCTACAGCAGAGCTGGCTGCCTGTCATGGAGTAAGGAACCCCCCCACAGCAGCTGTCACCCAGCCCCACTGAGACCCGGCCCTGCAAGTGGTCAGGACAGCAGTATTCATCTACAAAGACAAGGACAGATGAAGGAAACGCTTGAACAACATGGAGAACAGTAGACTCAAGTCAAGTAGAACGGAATAAATCTGATGTGAGTGTAAACATAGAAAGTCATTTGAAACTTACTGTTTTTCACGTGAACGTAGTATCCCCCACAGCACTGGTGGTCGGGGAGAGATGGGACTAGTTTGGCATTGCAGCAGACTGCAGGGTTGGAGGAATCATTAAAACTCAGGTAACTGCCCTCACAGCAATGATGATGTGGCTTCTTTGTGTGCAGGCGTCCACTGCAGCAAACCTGGTTGACACAAAATTCAACACACATATGATGACGTGTCTAAACAAAACCTACACAAACTCACAGTTACAGTTATGTGTACATTGAAAGTATGGCACTATGTGCCAAAAAATAGGCCATTTGATTATTGGGGATAGTCTCACGTAAGACCACACTCACTAAAAATAACAGTTTGATGGTTTCTTTAAATATACTGCAAAACCAAAACACAAAGTTATCGTTGTCCATTTCATTATGTAATATCTGTAACTATGACTTCGAAAGTGACAAAAACAAGATACAGTGCTGTATGATTGGATATGTAGAACCATAAACCCTTCTTAAATAATAGTGTTTTATGTCCTGGGTACAGAACTTAAAAAAATGTAAAACAACCAACCAAATTGCTTATTTTCAACATTTCCACTGTGTTTGTCAACATTAACATAAGGAACCAATATGCCCTTTGCTTAATTACACAGGTAAGACAATATAATTTAGTTCTGCTTGAAAAACACGTACAACATTAAACTTCAGACATCATACTGTTCATCCAGGACATTATGACAAATGCTACATTATGCCTGTGTGTGTGCACTTGTGATATTTTCCTCCAAGTACATGTGCTCCATCTAAGCATGTTAACTTGCAATACTTAAGTGAGTGTGTATGTGTGTATTTGTAAATGTGAGCTTAAATATCTTTCTTGCTTGTGCCGCTGGATGCTGTGGGTATAAATGTATAGCAGGCAGTCACTGTGCCAACTTGGCTGGCATTCAATGACACAAGGATGGAAGTGAATGCAGATGATAAGTTAATCTGTTGAGAGAAATTAATCACTGAGAGGTTGATCATGCATCCCTTATAAAGGGAAGGGGAAATGTGTCTGTGGGTCTCTACGTTTACTTTTGTGTGCTTTTGTCTGTGTGTGTGTGTGTGTGTGTGTGTGTGTGTGTGTGTGTGTGTGTGTGTGTGTGTGTGTGTGTGTGTGTGTGTGTGTGTGTGTGTGTGTGTGTGTGTGTGTGTGTGTGTGTGTGTGTGTGTGTGTGTGTGTGTGTTAGGACAAATATCCTGAGAGAGTACACAGAAAAAAATTCTCCACTTCAGATCAGCAGTCAAAGCAAAGACCCTGAACATCTATTGTATTTTGCACATTGTTGTTGTACAGCTAAAGTTTCAATGTTTACGCATGGCAAGTTCTAGTTAAAAGACTCTCACATTCAGAAGTAAAGGGCAGAGGAGAGAAGAGAGAGGGAAAAAAGATACCCGTAGAGAGTTTGTTGGTTGAATGGCAATGACCTTTGTGAGTAAGTATTCCAAGTTTTATCACTTGATCAACATCAGCACCTGAATAACACATGTTTTTGTGACCACTGTTCTGTTTCACCACGAACCTGAAACTTGAACAGAGAACGTACATCAAAGTTTGTGACCAATTTTTGAAAGAAGTAAAGAAGTCGCAAGGAGCAGAATTTGGTGAATAGAGGTGGTGAGCAAAGTCACCAATTTAGTATTAGATCACAATTGTGAAATGTGGTCACAGTCTCCAGTTCTGTTCCTGAGTTATGGCAATAGCGGGACAGATGTGAGGTCAGAGGGACAAAGCAGTTCATCCTTGAGTCCAAAATGAGTGTTCGTGCCGAATCTGAAGAACTTTCTAGAGACAGATGGACAATCCGAACATAAAGCTGTCACTGCCGGGGAGGCATAAAAAAAGTCAAAGAAAGAAAAAATACAGAACATACATGTAAAGAATTACCAGACCATAATCACCTGTATGTCAGGATGGAAGCAGGATGTCCCACACACTCCATCGCTTGCAGGACACTGCAGGTAGGAACATCTTAACCTTAAACTACCTGCTCCGTCTGAGTCGTCCCCCAACAATGATGTGATCGCTGTTGACCCACCGGCACAAGATCTGAGGGTCCTTCTTAAAACCTCATAGCCCAGCATGATCCCGCTGGGTCTGCCAGGATGGGACCAATGTAATCTCACCACCCTGACAGAGAGAGAGAGGGGTGGGAGTGGGGGCTCAAGAAATGAACAAAGTAAAAGTGATAGGTGGGGATATGTTCTCCTTCACACTCCTTTCACACAATCATACACATGCAGTCACACACAAACTTCCAAGCACACACATGCATCCATGCATGGTTAATGTCTGACAAAGTTGAGTGACAGTGTCAGGGTGTGTGTATCTTCATACACTTCACACTATTGATTTCCCTCTTTTTTTTTTAATCTCTGACATCTTCAGCAGGGCAAAGACCTGTGTAGTTACATACAGAGTTACATATTCCACAGTCTACTAGACAGAAAATAAGACACAAATCCGCACTTCTCCTGCAACTATAACATTTGTAACATTATGATCTGGGTTATACACGACAAGCAGAGAATTCTAAATGTCATTAATTTACTGAAAAATTAAATATTACTATTATTTTCTATTCATTCTGTAATCTAAAAACCTTACAGCCAAAATATGGGTTGATATGGTTTAACATGGTTTATCTTGAAATAATACTGAACTTGAAAGACTGATCACTGTCTTTGAGGTCTGTATATAGTCGGCGTTTGTTCGTCCACTGAATTGAACTTAACTAGATTTAGTTTTCACTCTAAATTTAACTGATATTGAGTGACAAAACTTTTTTAATACTGTTATGCAGTGTGTTACAGTGTGAGTAAAATTACATTTTTGTGCACATCTGATTAAGGTCAAAACAGCATCTCCAAAACTTACTGTTAGTGCCAGCCGTATTGATTCTGTTGGATCAAACCTTAAAACCCACCTTTTGCACTGATGATCCCAATCAAGGATGACTACATTCAAACCACATGAAACAGTATTGTGCAGTATTGTGTCATATTTTCATAAAACATCTCTGGATTACCTTGAACTGATCACTTGTGCGTGCGGCATAGTGAAGTCAGCAGGCAGGTCCTCCACTGTAGTTGTTTTGGTAACATTACTCCGGGCACATGCATACACTGTACACACCTCCACCTGAAATACACATGCACACACAGAGGACAAAAACATAAGGCACATGTTTGCATGTCTACATTTGCATGCCTGCTTTTTTTTTTTGTTTTTGTAAAAGTACCTGTATGTTGTAGACAGTAAAAGGCAGCAGTTCCCCCAGCAGGTATGACCCTGAGCTGTTGTCTACATTGCCATGGAGACGGTCATTAATGTAGATGTTGTAACCAGTGATTCCTCCATTGGGTCGAAGAGGAGGTGACCAGAGCACACGTGCTGTGCTGCTGTTTACTGGAACCACCTCTGGGACAGACATCCCGTCTGGCTCTGAGAGCAACACAAGAGAGTACAGCGGCTGAAAACTTGTTTCATTCCTGAACAACTTAACAAAATATTTCATATTATAAAAAAATCTAGACATGGTCATCTTGAAACACACGTTTGGTGAAAACAGTGGTCTTGACATCATGTGTACATTTTTACACATAAAAGACAGTTGCAAGAGAAGGGATTTGTGTCACGATCTTCTGAGGAGCATTTTCATACAACATTCATTTGATGACTGCTAGTAAATTTTTTTACACAAAAACTACAACACTAAAACTTTAAAATGTCCTAAAACAGTGCTGCAATAGCGATCATCAGCCACGGCTTGTAAAAATCAGTAACAACAGCTGTGTTAAAACTCCACAGTGTGAACTGAGGACATATTGAAATAGACATGCATCATTCACAATCATTCAAATATTTTTGAATATCACAAGCTTCTTTTAAAGGTAGTTTCGTAGCCGAGTTTCACACAATGTGTAGAGACAGAGCCTGACAAACTTTTCAAGGATCTGCCAACACTTGTAAACATGCTTTACTCAAGAGATGTGTGTGTTTGTTAAAGAGATGGACAGTGTGTAAAGCAGGACAGAGAGACTGAGAGTGTTTGTGTGTTAACAGAGAGGAAGAGCGAGTGGGCTCCTGTCCATATAAGACTTTATGGTAAGTAAGGGATGGAGACCACATGTGTGCAGTATTGCGTTGATAATGCTATGTAGCAGTAAATGAAATGTAGAGCAGTGGGCTGGGTTTAGGTAAGTGCATTGGCTGCAAATGAATTGGGTTAACTTCTCTTAGTGCATTTTCACTAAGAATAATATATCCTATATGATAAGCTCACATCTTCTCTTTTTCTCTATCTCTCTCTGTGTATATTCTATTATATTATCTTCCTCTCTTTCACTGCCCATACCATCTAATTCCCTTAGGTCCCTTAATTCCCTTGGTTCACTCTACCAATAAATTCTCTCCCAGCATATCCACAGGCGGCAGTGATACTAAACCAAAACTCATAAGGTGATTGATATAACATAGTAACCTACAGTAAAGGAAATGAGTTACAGATACAGAGACAAAAGGAGGGAATGGAGTTCAGAGAGTGAAGGACATGGAAAAATCGGACTAATATCGAACAAGTAAAAGAGGCAGATACAGAGGCAATGAGAAAAACCAAAGAGAATGAGAAAGAACAATGAAATGATGATTGAAATCAAGTTGTGAGGAGAATCAAACACAGAGGAAGTGAATATGAGAGGTGGTGTGTGTGAGAGGGGTAATCACACACACTCCATCTATTATTCTAAGTGAAAATGCACTCAGCTACGAGAAGTTAACCCAATTCATTTACTGCCAATGCACTTACCTTAACCGAACCTACCGCTCTACATTTCATTTACTGCAGGATGGCATTATCAACGCAATACTGAACACTGAGCCTCTTTCACTAATACACACACAGACACGCGAGCACACATTTTTCTTGCCAATTAGTCCTGATGTTAGCATTGCCCTATAGATTGCAGGCCATGTTAGGATGGTTGGTAGGGTTGAGCTGCATTAGTTAAAATATATTAGGCCTCCTTTGTGTGTACATGTGTGTGTGTGTGTGTGTGTGTGTGTGTGTGTGTGTGTGTGTGTGTGTGTGTGTGTGTGTGTGTGTGTGTGTGTGTGTGTGTGTGTGTGTGTGTGTGTGTGTGTGTGTGTGTGTGTGTGTGTGTGTGTGTGTGTGTGTGGGCACTGCTATAGCTATAAAATAATGAAATTACCTCCAGAGCCCTCTCAGTTAAACGAGCCATGCTTTGCCTTTAGCACCTAATGATTTTCTAATGTTTTTAATGCACTTTTTATTATACTGCTCACATTAGAGAGAAAGAAAGAGGCCTGTGACATATGATTATACTGAAACAGGAGGAGAAGTGAGGGGGAAAAAAAAGAAACAAAGAGACTGAGAGTGAGCTGAAGACAGAAATAAAACAACAGACAGAGTAAGTGGCCTGACATATGATTACATAGCGGGATTTGAAAGATAACTCTTGAATGCTAAGAGATGACGTTGAGAACTGAAGAGGACATGGAAAGAAAAGCAGTGATGGCAGTTGGATAGCTTGTGCAATTCATAGCTAAAGATTGTAAAAGCTGACCCTGATTGAAAAGGGAAATACCGAGTAGATCCAAAACTGATATACTCATATTCCACTTAATACACTCTCTCAAAGCTCCAGATTTTACATCCTAATAATGAGGCCCAGTTGTTCATTTTATAAATATTAAGAGATTATGCAGACAGCTAGAGCTGTGGGGACAGATGACACTGCATTAGAGGTGTTTTGTAACGGTGCCATTCCATATTTTGGTGGACGTTCCATTTGAACATAAAGAAAAGATGTGATTTATTTTTTTAATGATCAAATGTATGATTTTATTTTAGTATTCATTGACTTATGTACTTTAGTGAAAGAAATCCAGTCTAACTTTCAGAAAAGTTAAAGTAAATGTATTATAAATTGTAGTTATTTTAAACTGCATACAAAATCGGAACAGCTTTGTTTACTGTCTTGCTTGCTTGAGGTTGAATTCAGCTTGTGTGTATTGTGTTTGTGTTTCTGCGCTTGGTGCCAACAAGCATTTTACAACACCTTAAATCTACCTCACACACACTTTGTATTGATTTCATGCCTCGCTACATGATGTGTTTAACATCTCCTGTGAAGCACAGAGTTGCAGAGAAATGCATGTTAACCCAGACACCTGTCTTTGATGTTCTGCATTGACATACTGCACATGACACCCTTGTACATAGATCACAGTCACATCCACATTTCTTATGTGGATGTGACTGTCTCTATAAGAAAGAGAAGAAAAGGAAGATTAAGGAAATAAACAATTGTTGGACAAAATCAAATGTTCACATACCTCCATCCGCTGTGGTGACGTTAACGATTGCCTTAGTTGTATTATGGGCTCCGTTGGACACCTGTAGTGACACCAGATATGTGGTACTGGGCCAAAGGTCACTTATCACAGTGGACATGATCTCAGGGGCAAAAGCCAAGATCAGACTTGGCTGGAGAGACTCCACTGTGAGAAAGAAAGATTCCACCTGTCCCTGGAGGTCTTGCAAAGCTGAGGAAGGTGTGAAGAAAGAGGAAGAGTGAAAGAGCATTCAAAACAAATACATTAGTTTGAATCTTTTGGTAATTCTCAAGTGACAGCACAATCCTCCTAGCACATAATGCAAGAAAGTAAGGTTGTCTGTGCATCTAATATGTGTGTGTGTATTTATCCCTATGACCTTGCGCATAACAATTGTACGTTTCAAGCCTCTTTGAATGAAGACCTGTGCTGGGCAGAGTGCATGTGTGTGTGTGTGTCTGTTGAAAAGACAGGGTAATCTTACAGGGTTGTGTCCAGTTGACTTGTACAGCTGTGTGATTGATTGCTTGGGCAGACAGAGACGGAGGGTGGAGGGGAACCCCAGCCATGGTCACCGCGGTAACGATCTCTCCTGAGGAGTGGCCCACGTCGCTATAAACCACTAACTGGTACTGGTAACGGGTGAATCTGTTGAGGGACAGTATTGTTGTTTTTGATAAGAGGGGTACAATATGTTTTACTTTCCCTTGGGTTAAAAGACATGACTAAAGCCACAAGAAAACATGTTCACGATTCTGAAGAAGTTGTAAAAAAGTAGTTTCTTCAATAAATCATTAAATAAAAGCCTGAGGAAAAAACAATAACAAATACTAACATTAATAAATTCCTGGCGCAAGTAATGCTTTGAACTGTAATCAATCCTCCACTGGCAAAATTAAGAGAAATAACAGATAGCAGAGTAAAACTAAGTGGGATCATAGTATTAGTCATAACTGTCTTTATCTGCTGGTTCACTTAAAGTTACTGTTAGTTTTGCTAAAATGGTAACTTCTATCAAACAAACAACAATTATTGTCGAAAGGATTTTCTCTGACAACGATTAAATAAAAAAAAATTTAAAAAAAAAATCCCGCAAAGTGAAAACTGCTGACACATTCAAAAGTTTGCCAGTTTACTCCTTAAATAAAGCACAGTAGAGACGCAAACCCAACAGAGCTGTTTAGCAAGCATAGAGAAAAAAAAAAGTGCTTCCACCAAGTGCCAAACTGAGATTAGCGGACGCTGTGTGAAAAACAATTTAATTCTTTGGGATATTTGCTTAATGTATCTTTGAGCGGTATTAAAAGATCGGCATCAGCAGCAGCTCGCCGATCAGCTCTGCACACACGGTTTGCTGCGGCACTGCCGTTTGCTCTAGAGCTCATTTCAGTAATCTCACCTGCTTAGGCCTTTATCTTGGTAGAACAATTTGGTGCCGGAGTAAACATGGAGCCAGCGATGGAGATCT
>NW_027210614.1:5635000-5655000 GCF_029030835.1 Brachyistius frenatus
TTTCCTTCTGGGACCTGTGACCCCTAAAGCTGCGCTGCTGCAGAGATGACAGGGGCGGTTCTGAAATGATGACAGGCATTAGCATTTTTCTGCAGTTAGCATTAGTGTGGGGCTGTGAGTGCAAGTGTGTGTGCATCTCTCTGTGTGTGCATGCACACAATATTGTTTCAGTGGCTTTCATGGATAGGCCTTGATATGAGATTAGCCAGTGGTGGAATTTAACTCTGGTCCCTCCTTCAAAATGGCCGACAGGAAGGAAGCTGCCTCAGACAGGGTCACAGCCCCTCCCATTTCTGAAGGGGACCTTGAGTTGAATGTTTTTCTTTCTCATTAAATCCGAAAAGGGAAAGACAGAAGAATCATTGTGACATTGCTTTGTCTTCTCTATTCTGTCAAACACAGAGTGACTGAATAGATTCTCAATGAAGTTGAATTTTATTCTTTTTATTTAAAGAAACGCAAACACTTCATAAATTCTAAAAGCTCATTCTGCGACTCTGACATTTTCCATCAGTTGAATATATGAGTATATGTTTTAATTCTGTATCAGTAGCACCATGCCTGATTTGGATGATAATTGTGTGTTTTGGCCATATTTCAGAGCTCCTGCACTCTTAAAATAGATCAAAGAGATTTTAGAGAGCCCACAAAGATGTAGTTAAAAAATTTTTTTTTAAAAAGGGGGTGCTCTTACTTGAAGTGACTCTGGCCCCAAGACCTTCACCCTTGGTGGACTTAGACCAGCTGGTCGAGAAGGTCTGGTGGTGATACTGACCCATGGCCCTGCAAGTGTGTAACAACATTTCATTAAATATCTCTTTGTGAAATTCTGAGGACGGCACTAGACCCGATCAGATTTCGATTGTATAATTTCTGTTCAGCTTGTTATTACAGGCCTACCGGTCGTGTTGCCAGCCTGATTATGGAGCACAAGTCGATACTGGTAGTTTGTCCAGGGACTGAGAGCCGATGAAGAGTCCAGGAAGGATAGAGGGGGAGGATCTGGCTGAAGATGGCCCACTGTGGAGATTTGTTTGGTCCCAGCAACTCTACGCTCAATCAGCCACCTGTAGCCAGCACAAGAAACGAGGGCGAACAGAGATATAATACACAGAATGGAGACTCACAGATGCACTGAAGTGTATGTGATTGTCTCTCACCGCTCCAGTGGTCCATTGCTCCACTCTGGTGCACCCCAGGATAAGAGAACAGAGGTGGGGGTGTCAGAGTAAAGGTGAGGTGCAGGAACCCCTTCAGGTGGCGCTGGGAGGGTACGAAAATGCTGAGACATCCCAGAGACTGAACAACCCACACTGGTGCATGCTTCCACCTAGATGTAGAGGAGTAATTTTGTAACATCACAATGTGATATGTGTTGGTAGTGCTGCCAGTGCAAGAAAAGCAGTTTTTGGCAGCCAGTAAATCATCAGTTAATTGTGAAAAGAACCTTTAAAAAAACAGAATTTCTCAGTCAATAATCTGTAATATTGGCACCTCCAAGTACCAAACTACGATAACTATTAACATGAAAACAGCAAGTGCAAATTTGAACATGAAAGTGAAGTGAAAGTAAAATTTCACCTCATCTTTAATGGAAACCACAGCAGAATTATTCAATTGCTAAGAGAAAATCATTTTTACATTTGTCACTTGAGCATATAAAGAGTGGAAGCATAATTAGAGAGGAAAACAGGATGACACTTAACTCTAATGCTAACATTTACATGTTTAGATTTTTGAAATTTTGTAATACTGTGTTAAATGCTTTTGGACTATATGATACAGTCCTGTGTTCTAGCAGATTGCTATCATGACGTTATAATCTACCACTACACCAATATGTAGTACCTGGAGGCTGTAGGTCTGGTAGGGAAGTAGGTCGAGGAAAGCGTAGCTCGTGGTATTCCCTGGAACAGTGGCTGATAGAGGCGTCAATCTTGAAGCTGCATTAAAGGAACTAGAGGTGGGGCTGCGGAGGGGGTCTTGTTTTATAAATTGTTCAGTATTGTTACTGGTTGCAATGTATCCTGGGTTTGACAGTGAGAGGCTGGGACTTATACTGGTGGTATTGGATTCAGTGTGGTGCAATAAGATGGAACTGGGGCTTTGGCTTACATTGCTAAGACGAGCGGACTCCATCTGGCTGTGTTCTACAATACCAGGCCTCAAGGTGGAGAAATGGTTAGGGAGGAAATTGTGTGTACGGTCTTGAATTGTGCTTGAGATATTATTAGTGCCTGTGTTGACAGAAGTCATGGACATGTGGCTTGAGCCTTGAGGGGTGGTAAAATTGGATGTTGGCCTGAAGTTATGACCTGAGTTGAGATATGCACCCTCTGTGCTGGGCAGCAGGCTTGGGTTAGGACCTAAACTGGGCTTGAGGGTGGAGCTAGTGCCAGAGACTGAGCTGAGTTTAGAATCTAAAGAAGTGACAGAGCTGGGGTGAAGATAAAGGGTAAAATTTGTAATAAGGCCATTTGGTTGTGTGGGAGGAACCCAGGTAACTGATACACTTCGAGGATGAAGCCCTGATACAGTTGGAGTGTCCACTGGTCCTGGACCTGCAGAGGAAAGAAAAAGACAGATGAGGAGACAACGAGAGGAAAGGGAAGAGCAGGAGAGCTTATAAAAGAGTTGAGAGAAGAACGAGGAGGAGGATTTATTCTGAAGAATTATTTGACGAGTAACATCCAGAATGACATCAGAAGGACAAAGAGTGATTTAGCCATCCCTATCCAAGGGATTAACAAGGAAATTCTCTTTCTCTCTCAATTTATCCCCCTGAGCAAACTAAGGTTGTATTTATGGATTTTCGAGTACTTCGGACTGTTTGAATGCGAGTCTGCATCTTTCAGCAGGGTGAAGTGTCAGCCGGACCGTACTGTGAGGAAAATTCAAGCTCAACTTCACATTGGGTTTTCCACACATAAATATATAACAAAACACATGCTTGCAAAAACACTCCTAGTGTAGTGCTATTTGTTGCAGTACTGTAGTGCACCTGTGATGCATGTGCGCACTGCATAACTGAGCGCACACACACTTGTAAGTTGTGGCTTGTTTGTGTAACCACTGTAGAGGAAAGTTTACATAAATAAGTCAATAATAAATATTTGAATTAATCAATACACCTTAAATGTCAATATGACAATTTTGACCATTCTATTTGTTTTTATTGGATCTCTTGCATGACATACGCTTTAGAGATTATTTTCAAGCATTAAAAAAAAAAAAAAAATTCCAACATAATCATGAGAAGTGTGAACTTTTTATTTCCTCCCGTGGCGAACCGTCACTCCGGCAGCACTATACCCCATGGATACGATCCATAATTTCAGTAGTTGCAAAGAGGGATAAAAATATACACGGTATAAATATCATGATTACTCACAGAGAAGCGCACAATGTTGATTATCTCGTAACAGCAATGCATGTCAAGGTCTAAGATATATTGGACATAAATGAACAGTGGATGTGGGAGAAACAAAAATGACTTTGACTGATTGCAATCCATCTTTTTGCAGAACCGAAGTCACAGTATAAGAAAGCTTCTAGATTTCTAACTTGGGACCACCGTGTATTTAGTTCACTGCCAATCTCAGTGTTTAAATTCTTACATCCAGAATGCAAAATTATTCTATTGAAAATTAAGGCAGGCAGAGATGCACCTCAGAAGGCCACAAGCAAACACACAATCACATAACTTGCACATGCCCACACGAGGATAAGAACCTTCACAGGACTAGTCAGGGGGATATTTCACTTCACGGTAGCTCATTTGAAGGTAATGCCCCCTGCCCCCTCCTCCCTCTCCATGTACATCACACTGTACTGCTCTATAACGAACACACATAGATGCATGTCTATATACACAGACGCATACTCTTCGTAACGCACACACTAACTCACATGCCCACACCCACAGCGATGCAGTATAGCAGTAATGGTGCTGTGTGAAGGGCAAGCAGATCAAGGTGACTGAGCGGACTGAGGGAGCGTGCTGCGTCGCTAAGTGCTACCGCTAACCGCTAACGGCTTTCCCAGATGGCGGTGTGTGTGTGTGTGTGTGTGTGTGTGTGTGTGTGTGTGTGTGTGTGTGTGTGTGTGTGTGTGTGTGTGTGTGTGTGTGTGTGTGTGTGTGTGTGTGTGTGTGTGTGTGTGTGTGTGCAAGGGAGAGACAGGGAGAGAGTGAAAGAAGATGAGCAGTTGAGAGTATGCGTGCATGACTGTATGAGAGATAAAGAGTGCAAGCATGTATGTGTATGTTAGCATGCATGCACAAGAGACAACAGCTGTGTAAGTACAGTGTGTGTGTATTTTGAACACCATCTATTAAATGATAGGCCTTACTTCCAACAGAGTTAGATGCCAGCTAACATCCAGTAATTCACCCAGGTTGTCCCAATTCTGCTAAAGGCTTGAAAAATATTTTCGTATAATACTTATTACCATTCAAATGTTTTGCCCCATACTTTAGTTGGGGTTTATGTTACTTCCTTTCCTCCTCCTTTACCCCCGTTTCTCATGTTTTAAAGAGCCCAAGAGTGAGTTGGCTGAGGCGGGTACAACCCAAGAGCTGCTGTTAAGTAGTAAATTGTGCTGCTACTACTACAAGGTGTATTTGACCAAAGACGACAGGCAAACAGTTTTAAAAAGGTGAACATTTTCTAAAGATATTTATGGTACCGAATTTGCACCCATTTTTTTTACCTATGCAGTGGAATGTGATCTATTTATTTAAAGATAAACAAGACATAAACATAAAAAAAACTGGCATTGACTGGCCTTGAGTTTGACCACGTGTGCTCAAACACGACATGCACAAAAAAACACAGATACAAACAAAGGCCCAACACAGATGCATTAAGATGGCAACCAGTCTCTCTCTCACACACACACACACACACACACACACACACACACACACACACACACACACACACACACACACACACACACACACACACACACACACACACACACACACATTTGATCTCCCACACAAATAAACAACAGTATAAAAACAGTGATGTAAAGCTTGGCTGATTTTACAGATCACAAAGGGTTTCACCAACAACTCCGTTTCTCCCTCAGTCCGCTTGTCTAGTCTTTCTCCTCTTTTTACTTTCTCTGACCGCTTCCTTCCTTCTCCTTCTCCCCCACAACCTCCCTCATTTTCCTCCTTTTCTGTCCCCCAATTCGTGCTGTGTCAGAGTCTCTCACTTTCTCTCTTGCTCTCTGTCTCTCTGGTCTCCCTGCTAAATAAACAATGCAGAAAGTTGACCTTTTGGGTTAACAGGTTTTTATGCTAGCTCTACTCAGCACTCACACTGATTCAATTACCACCAAAGGTCCACTGAACCCCACGAATAACTAAGGAGCCCGTCTCCCTGTCTGCCTACGAGCATGCCGGCGTGCCACGCTGCATGCTTGCCTGTCTTTGTGTCTCCCTTCTTGTTTGATGAATGTCTAATTAGACAATCTCCATCCGTCTGTCTATTTGACTACATCCTCACCTGCTTTCCTTTGTCCTGTGTAGTTAAGATGTCTGTCTGTTCAAACAACACACATGCAACGACACGGGCTGAAGACGCACAAAGAGGTAGACAAATAGAAAGTCCTAAACTGCGAATAATTTTACCACAAAACACAATACAGTCACCTTGATCCAGTCCCCATCACCCAACCAAAGTAACCCCTGTTGTTACCCCATTCCTCCCTCATTCCCTCTCTCCTCCCCTCCTCCCCCACCAGCTTCTCCCTCTAAGTATTGAGTGTTATTTAGGCTTTACTGGCGCGTGTAAAATTCTGCAATTTGAAGGGCTGTTAAGTTTTTCAATTGAAATTTTCATTTAAGATGCAGGTGATGCTTTTTTCCATTTTTTTTTACTGACGCTTTACTGCTCTCTGGACAGGAGGGAACGAGTGTCGAGGGAATGCGTAGCAACACTTCTCTCTCTGGTTTCCTGACTCCTTATCTCTTTCTCCCTCCCTCCCGCTCACCTCTTCTGTCTTTCCATCTCTCATCCTCCCTTTCCCAACTGCTTCCCAACCTTCCTCCAATCTCTTCTTCCCCATGCCTTTCCCTCTTTCTTCCCCCTCTCTCTTCATCCCTCCCACCCTCACTCCTCCTGTCTCCAGTAAAACACAGTAGCAGAAGGCTAAAACAGGAGTGCAGGGCCACCAAGCCTTAAATCACATTTATAAGGATTTGGTTAGCATAGTAATAACACAATCAACTGACAAGGGCTTGGAGAGGGGGAGGGTGTGAGGGAGCAGGGTGTGTGTGTGTGTGTGTGTGTGTGTGTGTGTGTGTGTGTGTGTGTGTGTGTGTGTGTGTGTGTGTGTGTGTGTGTGTGTGTGTGTGTGTGTGTGTGTGTGTGTGTGTGTGTGTGTGTGTGTGTGTGTGTGTATGCACGTGTACTTGTGGGTGTATACATGTTATGTAGCCTCTTCCTATGTATGTTTGTGTATAGCCAACGGTCAGCCCATGTATATGCAAGTGTGTATATCTGTGTGTATCCATGTGAAGAGAAGAGGAAGAGTATTATTTTTAGCTGTGCACAGGGTCCCATGCATGCTTGTGTGTGTTTGTGGGCATGTGTGTATGTGGGTGAATGGGCTTTTGAAGGTGAGTCGAGGCTTCTAGGAGTCATAATGAGGACAAATGCTGAGCTTTACTGTTATCAAGATGCTCACGACATGGTGTCAAAAACGTGACAAGCAATACGGTGAGAATTTACATTGCATTTCAAATCTTTACTTTTTCTACAGATTATTTTATGTCATTGCTGCTTCAGGATTCAATGAAGAGGCAGTGAGAAAGAGGATGATGCATGACCAAGGTCATGAGCTTGATTTGTAACCATAACATCACGAGTATATGAGATGCGCATTAGCCTTTAAGTAACTATGACCATCACAATACCTTTGAAATGTCAATCATTCAAATAATTCAATATCCTTTCAGACGCTGATGATTTGGTGTGATTTATTTGATTCCAGATAACCTTCTGATGTATCCATGTGCAATATAAAGAGAGCAAAAAAAGTTGCAAAAATATTTTAAGCGTTTTGAACTATGTTGTGGAAACATGTTAGTATGTGAAATTATTGAAATGAATGGGGACATTACCCAACTAGAGAAATTCTAAAAAATATTACAAACGCTTTCCTGGTGTTTTTGGCAGTGTATTTAAGAAAAAAGATTTAAAAAAAACTATGTGAAAAACAGGTTAAGGTAGTGAACAGGTTATTCATTACAGATCTCTTGATACGTAAAGTAAAAATTGGATTATGCTCACATTACTTCAGTATATCGCTGAGAACACTAACTGACCAAAATACAGAGGAAATAAGGTAGAATAATATTATATTAATGCAGTCACTCATTAATTAAATAACATGTTCGGTCATTACCTCTAACCTCATTTCTGTTGCTTTTTTTCTCCTTACACATCACTCTCTGCTTTAGGTTCAGTTTGGTAAAAATGATTTTTTTAATGTTCTAATGTTTAATCTTTTAACCCCATCCCACATCCTCCCTCCCGACTGCCTCCACCCCCTCCACACACACACACACACACACACACACACACACACACACACACACACACACACACACACACACACACACACACACACACACACACACACACACACACAAACGCACACTTTTACTTTATAATACTGCTTGGCTAAGATCATTTTGTCCAAATGGCGCTTTATTCGTACTCTCCATAACACTCTATAGCACTCATACACACACCTATCTCACAGAACGCACATATGCACACACGCACACACATTCTCTCTCTTAGATCACTTAGCTGGTGTGAACATGGGAGTAGACAGAGGAAAGGGAGCTGTCCAACACGGCTAGAGTTTATGTTCACAGGAGCCGTCTGTCTGTTCTGCAGCGGCAGGAATTCATAGGGACCAAATTACATTAAAAAGATGGATATAAAACTTTAATGGAATGATAAAAAGGAAAGGAGGAAGCGTGGGTCTCTCTTTCTCTGTTCTGTCATTAGCCCTCTCTTTTCTTCTCTTCTTTTTTTTTCCTCAGTTCCTCATTTTACCTTTTTCTCTCTCTCCATTTTTCCATCTTCACTTTTTCACCCCATTTCTTATCATATTTTTTCTCTGCCCCCATAAGAAGTGAAACCAATTCTGTGCTCCAAACCAAAAAGACAGAGCTAGAGATAGAAGGTATGACAAAAGGAGAAAGGGAGAAAACAAATATCCCCAAAAAGTTTAAAAAAAGGGAAATAAAATATGGATAAAATGAAAAGGAAATAAAGCATATACTAGGATCCCCATTGTTAAAAAAGGCCATGTGAAAAGTCAACATACAGTTAATATATACAATGCTATACACCAGGGGTGTCAAACATACGGCCCGGCCAGGGGGTCCAGCTCGGCCCGCCGGATGACTTTGCTAAGTGTGAAAATTACAGAAAGACATAAATTGCATTTCTATGAGAATATGGAGGTTTATGAGTACAAATGTTTTGTAATTTTTTTTAATTGATCCAGTAATTGCTTCAAAAACAGCGTAAATGCGATATCTGCTCCGGAGGCAGAAGCGCTCGCTGCTCGCTTTGTGACGCGTTTGACGTCAAGCTAGTTCGAATACTTGCCCCGACTCAGGGAGGATCCCGAGTCAGGGAGATGATTATTGGCTTCCAGACATCCTGGACTATTATTGTGTTTATGAACGTTCAGTTTTGGAAAATAAAACTGCTTACCTACTGTGTGTTTGCGTTTGGATCCGTTTACCAACACCACCACATAACAGATATCTTCTAAACAGGGTAAAACCCAAAGGATCACAACACTATAAAGAATGAGCATGTGTGTTAAGAATGTGTGTGTGAGTCTGAGTGTTCATATTTTATTTTATGTTTATGAGTCCTGCACGTATGAATTTCCTGAAAATTAGGCAACAACAATTTGATCCAAACTATTACCCTTACTGTACATTAAATCATACTGAATGAAATGCAAAGGGTTGTCATTGTTTCTAGTGTGTTGGGGTGGAGATTAGAAGGGGAATCTATCTATTTCCCACACTGTCACAATGACGAGAGGGTTTACGGTGACACATTTCACATTAGTGTTGTGAAAATCCAATCTGGCTGCGCTTGGCTTTCTCCCATCATTGGTTTCATTCACGTTTTATTAAGAACTTCCATTGCTGTGATGTGTTCTATGATAAAATAATTTATAATGCATATTTTAAAAATGTAAGTTTTCACATTTAGACAATAGTTAGAGATTTCTCCATTATATGCGTACACTGTTATATTACTGTTATATCTATTTTATATGGCTGTCTGACCTCTGTGACAACTGGGTGCAGGTTAATTTGGATCCCGATGTCTTGTGTTGTATGTCTGCATGATACTTCATGACTGTATGTTGTAGGTTGCTTGTGGGCATCGGGAGGTGTGTTATTGATAAGGAGGACAAGGAGGTATGCATGTGTATGACACATGTTCTCAGTGTGTGTGTGTGTGTGTGTGTGCCTGAGAGAAGCAGAGAGGGGGATGGAGTTTTGAAAGATGGGGTACAGTGTGACCGACTGGACACAACTATTACACTTCACACACACACAAAACGGAGAGAGCGGTAGAGTCATACATGCTTTCAGTCTTACATTAACCCAAGTGTACACACAAACAGAAACACAACTACTGTCCACTTTTGTTCAGTTGGAAAAGATGTATAGCAAAATCTCACTGTGCTTGTGTGTGTATTTGAGTATGTGTCAGTGTGTGTGTTTGCTGGAGGGAATTCAATTCTGCATAGCAATGAGAAAAGCACAGGGCCATAATTTAATGCATCCTAAATGTCTGCAATTGTGTGTCTGAATGTGTGTGTGTGTGTGTGTGTGTGTGTATGCGTCAGCATGTGTGTAACTGCATTTGTATTCATGTGATTGTGTATGTGTACGTACATATGTGTGTACATATTTTGTACACATTTCTGTGAGTGTACATGCATGTGTATCAATGTATGCAAATCTCAGCTGCTTAATGATAATGTATGTGATAATAGCGTGGTCCTAATTAATTTATAACTTTGCACTGAGGAGGCTGTTCCAGTGGCTAATATGATTCTATTACAGCAATTAGCCCACAATGACACTGGCTAGGTCACTCACACACAGACACACACCTTAGAGTATGCAAATCTCACCCTGTCAGTGTGTTTCATTCAGCTAATGTTTCTACTACCTTCAGTTTTATGTTCTGTCTCTCTCTCTTACTGTTTTGATCATAATGACCATCTCCACTAACATTAAGAAGTTAATATACTTTTATAAAGTAAAACATTCGGCACTTTTAGTAAAAGAAAACAGGGCAAAAGCTCTGCTTATCATACCACAGGCTATATGTTTTAATGTGTGTCTATTGTTTAGTTCATCACCTAAAACTCAGTGGATCTGTCAGACTCGTTGAGTTGAACTCTGACTGATCAGCACTGAGGACCCACCAGTTTTTCCTATGCCATTGTCTTAGCTTCTGATCTGGTTCTGGCAATGCAGTAGACAATGTTTTAAATATGGATGTGGCTGCAGCAGCTAAAGATTGTTAAGACAATCACCCCAGTTTGAAGGTAGACACCCAAGATTAGAGTCACAAATTCAGTATCTAACCAAATGTGAAATATGGTCACAATCTCTTTTTTTCCCCCGTTCTTGAGTTATGGTGTTCAATCATGGCCAGAAAAGTGTTTTTGCAGAACATTATGATGTCATAGTAAAGTTGACCTTCAACCTTTTGGATATAAAATCTCATCAATTGACAATTTAATCCTATTAGACATTTGTGTGACATTTTGTCATAGTCACAAACGTGTTTGGTCAGGTCACAGTCACCGTTGACTATCAAAATCTAATCAGTACATCCTTAAATCCAAGTGGATGTTTGTGCCAAATTTGAAGAAATTCCCTCAATGTGGTTCAGAGATATGGCGTTTATGATAATGGGATGAACTTATGTATGTGTGTACCGAAGTATGGATGAACAACTACAACACTGGCAACCACTGCCAAAAGGTAACCTACAGTACAGCAGTATCGCTGTTTCTCTGAGCCAACAACATTTATATTAATGACCGCCAAAGAAAACATTTCTTCATGGCAATTTAATGAAAGCATTTCTATTCACTGTATTTGCATTGTCTGTGTCCACTGTAACTGTATTCGTAAATCCATGAGTAACAAGTATGTGAAATTTCATGAGTGTATTTGTATGAGTTTGTGTACTTACTGTCCTCTGCAGTGCGCAGGGTTGCCCAGGGGCCGGCTGTCTGTCCATGTGTGTGTGAAATCACCACTCTGAACATGTACTGCGTGTATGGTGACAAGTCTTCTACATTATAGGAAAAGGTGTCTGCTGCATTTTCCAGAAGCCTGGGAGTGGATGGACACAAACATAAATACAGTTATTGACATACATTTGGGTTTGGTCAAAATGTAATGTGCTGTGTTAACAGGTGGTCAAAGAAGTAAAGCAAAAATTAAAAAAAAAAAAATCTATTTTAAAAATGCTGATCTAGTACTTACTAGAATATAGTGAATATAGTTGTGCGTTTACCTATATGAATCTTGAACTTACAAAACTCCATATGATGTGTTCCTGATGAACAAGTGGATCTAAAAATGTGGTCGCTAGTTAGCAAAACTTCCTTGATTGTTGCTATACTATTGTTGATTTCATTGGAGGCCATGATTTACATTTAGCAACTCTTTAATTTTTACCTTAGACCAAATGTTTCCTCTTTTAGCTTTATCCGTCATTCCTCGTTTTGATCTTTAATGCCTAATCAGGGAGATTCAGCACTGTACAGCTCTACAGAGACTGTTTTTGGCACTAACTGTTCCTGTGGTCAACTGATGCAATGCTAACAAAATCGTACATAGTGATGCCAATGGCATTTGGTAGACTGCAGCTTCTTGTTGCACAAAATTCTCATACAGAGCAGATTGCAGCAAATATAAACATAAACTAAGCTAAATTAACTTTTTGTACCATTGGTCTATTTCAGTGTACATGCCGTGACGGTTTCAGAGTGAATGATGTGGAAGTCTTGGTCAGAGGTGGGGAAAAAAAAAAGGAAATAAAGATCTGAGCCACAAAGTATCTGCAGTATTTAGAGTTCAGTAAGAAGAGGTTAACTGTACAGAACACTACACTGTACTGAACATTTTGTATGCACTAATTGGTTATTCCATATTATACATTTTTGGAAAATGTACAAGTGTTCATGTTACATCTAGAAAACAACCTGTTGTATGTGTTTCCTGTATTTTAATGTACTATTTCTATATAATTGGATATCAAGTGCAACGTTATAAAAGTGTCAGGAGAAAAGTTTCTTCATATGATCACTAAACAGTGACCATCTCTCCAATATGTCCAATATTTTCATCACTTTTTATCTTATTCCCATGTCATTCCTGATCCCACATCATATAATCATACAAAGGAATCTGGGACAAAGTAAAAGAATATTGTCATAAATGAGGGACCGTTGACCATTTAGCATCAGATGGATAGAGGGGATGAATGAATGAATAAATCAGGGAACAATGAGATTTCCATAGCAGAGGAGGAGGAGGGCATGGCTGTCTGATATATAATACATGTAGCTAGTCATTTATTTATTACCACAGAATGAGAGCCTCCTCTTCTTGGATTAAATTGCAATTTGTTGTCAGGAAGCATGTAATGAATACATATCAGATGCACACCCTCTCTCTCTTTTTATTCTATCACATCTTCCCTGCCTCTCTCTCTCCTTCGTCCCTGTCTTTGATTTTTTTTGTCTTTTTGACTCTCCCCCCCGTCTCACCGGTTCATTCCCTCTGTTTTTCTGATGGTCTGTCATATTGATGTGACATATTGGGCTGAGCTGTATAATGTACCCCTTTGTATGAACATGTGTATGCATATGCGAGTATTCACATTTTTAGGTACATATATATGTGATATGTATCTTAGAAGGTTGTGTGTGTCTGCTATCCTCTTAGAGACATTTATTAACACGTCTCCATATCGGACAACTTTCATGTGTTGTGGACATGGGTGTGCAAACTTGTCCACTTGTTTATCTACTGTGCATTTCATGCTCTTTCTCACCTTATGACAGGCCTCTGTGGGGACGTCCTCATTTGCAGGCTGTAGTGTAGTGGGCCTGGTGCATTGGAGTTCGCAGGAGCTGACCAGGATACAGTCAGACTGGCATTAGATGCATGGGCCAAAGTTGGAGAGGATAATCCATCTGGGGCTATGAACGGGGAGAGATAGAGAAAGGAAGTCAGGAAGAAAGAGTAGGTGATGAAGGAAGGGTGGAGGTGGTGAAAAAGAGATTGGATGCGAGTTCATTGGATATGAACATGATGCAAGAAATAAAGAAAGAAAGAAGCAACAACAACAACAACAACAACAACAACATATTGACACCATTAATCTGATTGTTAAACTGCATCCTAAAGGAATGACACCTGCCCTTCATCTAGGACTGAATCTGCTTAGAGAAGAGTATAAAAAGGAGACATGATTGAGGAAAGAGGAGAAGAACAAGAAGGGCAGAACAAAAGAGGGAAAAAACACATAACACCGAAGGAAAAAAAAAACTTGTAAAGGAGGGAAAGAGTGCCACAAAAAGTCACCATATATACTGATATACAACCACTACATCTCCTTTTCACACCCACACACATGGATACACACACAGTGTTATAACACCACTCTCTCTACAGTGCGACTCTTCTCCGGCTGAGCAGTGTTAGTGCTGGAAAATCAGTAAAAACATCTTGATTCAGTATGATGGCTGTGCACTTAACAGAAATGGAGATGATGTGAAGAAAAGACGGAATATAAAAGAGATAAGGACAACAAATACAAGGAGAAAATTAGGGTGACCGCAGTGTTGACGATGTGAAATAAGAGCAGGCCCTCCGATGTATAAAGTGACCCTTCAATCAAACATTGCTCTCTTTCCACTACAACAAGAATGATTGCTGAAGATATCTCATCCTAAAGATGGCTTACAACAACCCACACACACACACACACACACACACACACACACACACACACACACACACACACACACACACACACACACACACACACACACACACACACACACACACACGCACGCACACGCACAGTATTTGAAAATGCCTCAAAACACTCTTTCATTGTAGCTTTAGAATAATATTATTGGTGATTTGCCATTATACATCATCATTCATTATCTTGATACATACACAGACGTTTTTATAACATGACACAAGAACACTACTTTTCACCCAAGACCCATCATATTTCTGTGTGTCAGTCTTGACCTGTACATTTTTGTTAAAGACCGTTTGTTGTTTTGTCACTACCCTCATCTTCAGCTCTCTCTTCTGCAGAGTTACTGATTCATTTCTAATCTATTTGTTTTAAAGAAAGATAATCTAGATGACAGAAAATGCAGAAACATGAGAAGGAAAAACAAATTGAAGGTGCCAGAATAGATAAAAAGAAACAAAAGAATATTGATGCAAGACTCAGCTATTTATCGGCTTAATTTAGTATTTAAGGATATCATGCTCAGTCCACATTTTTATTCAGATTTCATCAGTTCCAATATACTGTACCATCAGTCAGAGTTAGTGTCAGAGTCACTACGAAATTACAAGACATAAAATATTAATGCTGTTTTGCTAGTTTAATAAGAGTAAATTTGGTTTAATTGAGGAAGTTCTTTTTACGATACATAGTTTACAGCTTAAGAACAATTTGATAAATTAGTGGATCAATAATGTAAATCTGCAATTACATTTTAATTGATACAATTTCTCAATCCCTATCCCCTGCTTCTATTTTTCAATAAAGTCCCAGTTGTAAAGCAGCAGAATGGTCATTTTATGAGTGTATGATGATTTCTGCCTCTCTGGAACACACACGCACAGACATGCACACACAAAACACATACATCACAAAGACACACACGGTTGGTGAGCCTGTGTCTCTCTCATGCTGTGTTAGCAGGTACAATATCAGAGGTGTCACTAATCGTTTTAAACTATGCACTTTTATGTTCACTTCTCTCTCTCTGCTCTCCTCCTCCTCGGCTCTTCTGTCTCTTGCTCCGCTATCTTCTCTCTGTTCTTTCATAGAACAAGGACGCATCAAGACAGTTTGCCTTAAAGAAGTCTAAAGAGATGCCAGAGGCACAGAGGTATAAAGAGAGATAGAAAGAGAGGAAACGTCTGGTATTTAAAATTTATACTTTCTTATGCCTTTGTTTTGAACTTGAACAGCAGAACTTTCCTAAGTCTGTCTTTTGTTGTTCTGTACTAAGACATGGGTGTGGTGTGTGCGATGGAGTATGTATTTCACACTTTCTGTAACATAAGCTAATGTGGGAGAAGGTGTGTTTATAGATGTTTGTGTTACTGCTTAGTTACCATTATCTCCAGGCTGCTTTGATCAGCTCTGACATTTATCAGCATGCACAATCAGTCTCTATTCTGCACAGCTACAAACACACAGACTGTGTAAATCACAAATATGTGTTCAGACCATTAAGTAAAGTCAATGATGCGTGTGCCTGTGTTTGTAACTGCTTCTGTGAATAATTGTTTTATTTTTTCCTTGACAGAGCAAGCGATAAAAATGAACCTTTCCACTTCACAAGAAGAGCAATTAAAGTCAGAGTAATAAGATAAAAATGTTACTATGGTTCTTGCCTTGTGTGTAGAGTTAGAAACAAATCTACAATTACTGCCATATCATTTATAACATATACAGTTTAGACGGGGCAAACATATCTTATTATAATTGAGGCCATAACCATATCATACTCAGTTTTTTAAGGAAGCAAACTCTTACCCTCTGTGATGTGATTATCATGATTTAGTCATTCAGTAAAACAATGACAGGGATGTTGAAACCAGTGTACAAACATCCCCCATGATTTTACAATTTTACATCAAATTCATAGTTTAAAAAACATCAACATTCCAATAATATTTAGTAGAAGTTGTAGTGCGATGAATATTAATGAATTACGGTCAGTTTGGTCAAGTAAAGCCGTTTCACATTTTTTCTTTCCTAATTGTGACATGGTAAGACTAATGACCAGTTTACCTGAGATAGACATAATCTCATGTTGGCTACATGATACATGTTTGACCAATTAAAGGGACCTTTCTTAAAACTAACTGGTCAGGGTCCCCAACTATCACCATAATTTGAGATCATTATTAATTAAGCCATAAAGTTGCACAATAATGACATCTCATTGCAAAGCCTGCGAAAAAGATTCAGGAGTTTGAAAATGTAGTTACATCATCATTTGTATCGTTTGCATGGTAGATCAAGATTAAATTTGCGAGGTCTAGGCTGGTGGTGGTAGGAAAACCTTTTAATGTATCTCTGTTTCTGTCCTGAGTGTGAGTACCTGCTGGGGGTGTAGTAACACTGAGCGGCAGGCTCTCAACGCAACCCTGTGTGTTACACCCTCTGATCCAGAAGCTGTAGTTAGTGTAGGGCTGGAGGTCAGTCACAGACAACCAGATGCCTGCTGCTGTGCTTCCATCCAACACACCACCACCATCTAAGAAACAGAGAGAGGCACAGAGACATGTAAGGTCTTAGATCAAGCATTGCGTGTGTGACAAGGAAAACAGTCATGCCTTACACAGATTATTTTCATGACACCTTTATTTATTAGAGTCATCACAGTGATGGCAGAAAAGTCATTCATGAGAGACATACATACAAGAAGAAAGGAAAAAGAGAGGAGAACGACATGAGGTCATGAGAAAGTCTGAGATTAACTGAGAGTGATCAGAAGAGAGAGGTCTACATATAGAGGTTATGCAAGGATAGTCAAAGAAAAGGGATCAGAAAATTACACTATGTAAGCCTATCTGATATATTTAGATGGACACGCACACACAAACACAAATCAGCTCTGTGTGAACTGATGAAGGCAGTTTGTATCAAAGAAACAAGGGGTTATGGGTAACTAGAGCGAAACACCATCTCTCTGCTCCACACCTCTTCTATCCTTCTCTCCACTCATTTTCATCTGTCAGTTCCTCTGTGAGGCAGATCAAAGTCGCCAACTGTGTGTGTGTGTGTGTGTGTGTGTGTGTGTGTGTGTGTGTGTGTGTGTGTGTGTGTGTGTGTGTGTGTGTGTGTGTGTGTGTGTGTGTGTGTGTGTGTGTGTGTGCGTGCATATGCGTAACTTAAAGAATGAGAGTGTGTGTGTGTGTGTGTGTGTGTGTGTGTGTGTGTGTGTGTGTGTGTGTGTGTGTGTGTGTGTGTGTGTGTGTGTGTGTGTGTGTGTGTGTGTGTCTGCTGTTCAGATTCCTTCTCCCTCTTTTCTTTCCAGGTCTAGTTCTTTGTTTCTATTTTGTTGGTCCTCTCCACGGTTTTGTTCTTCAATTCTTATATTGTTTTTACCTGCAATCTTTTCTAATACATCTATGGAAATACGATTCTCTCATCTCACCTATCTCTGTATACTATTGTTTTATTGCCTCTTGTCTTTGTTCTTCCTTCCATCTTCATGCCACTGTTTTTGGTCTCCACTCCTCCATCATCTCTTTTCTCAGTGAGAAGTCACTGGCAATCTCAAAAAACCTTATCTTTTCGATAACACCCTGGTTTGATTACTCCTTATTTCACTTGCCCATTTCATGTCTGACTTTCGGTGCAAGTTGGCTTTGTTGGTGGGGAGTGTGATTGTGTCCATCTCTATCCATATTACCTTGTTCTAACAATCTTTGAAAAACCTTTTTATCAAAAAACCCACCTGGAGGTCTTGACATTGCTAATAATATTAATTGTACTCTCAAAAAAACATAATTAAGTTATGTATTACAACAGGCTTAAACAGGCTGAAAGCACATTTGTTCCTCGCTGCTGTCACGTGAAAAGATAAGCTCCTATATGAATAAATGCCACTGTCTACACAGGCTGTGTACTTGCACAATACACCCGGAAACGACACCCAAAATACTACTTTACGATTTAAATGCATTACTACAGTAATCGAGCATTTGTATGACTGGGGATCATTCAGAGATTTTCTGTACCGGTACGATAGATTTTGATCATGGTTCCTAAACTATACTGTTTTTGTTTTCGTAAAATCCATTTTAAGAAAAAATAAAATTACACATTATGGTCAAACACTTTGGTTTTCATGCAGTTTAGAGGGGGAGATCGTAACCCAGGCTTTTTTGTGTAGCTATAATTAACAGATGTCCCATAAATGCCTTACATGCAAGCTATTGCTAGACGCTACAACTTAACGATGTTCATTAAATACCTCACACGCTAACGGTGGATGTTAACTAGTTAACAACATATAGAAAAGCTTTCAATCACTGCAGCACACGTAAACATAGAAAAGGAAATGTGTTTTACAAACAACAAAATGATGTGGTTGTAGGCCAGGTATCAACATTTGATACCGAATGACGAGGATTGTAGTTCAGTACCCAGCTCTATTTATTGGACTCTGAGTGCCTCATTGTGTGGGAGAGAGAGAGAGAGAGAGAGAGAGAGAGAGAGAGAGAGAGAGAGAGAGAGAGAGAGAGAGAGAGAGAATTGCTGTAAATGTTACCTTTGCTTTTGTAGTACAGTGTGTAGCTGAGGTTCCCATTTGCTCTAGGAGGGGCTGTCCAGCGGGCTCGGAGTGATCTGGAGCTCTGATTGGTCAGCTCCAGCAGTATAGGGCCTTCTGGGGCCATCTCTAATGTACGCACCTCAATCTGATTTAAAGAAAAAATCCACAAGGACTCTTATATTCAAAATGTACAGAAGAACAGACCTGTAGTGTAAATACATACAAACTATACACAGTAATTAATTATTTTTTACTGTAGTATTACTCATTCATCCATCCAACTATTAGGTGAAATGTTAAAAATGACCTGATAAGGGTCATCATTTTTTTTTTAATAGTTTTTTTCTTTCTCCTGATACACTACTTTCACTCTACACTCATCCACTCTTCCTTCTTTTTCCTCCATTGCTGTTTTCTTCTGTCCAATTTCCTCCTACCCTGCTCTCCTGTTACCTTCTCCTCTGCTGCCCTTTACATCCTTTCCACCTCATATCTCACTTTGCTCTGACCATTTACTCTGTCCTCATCATTTCCCTCTTTTATCCCTAAATTCCCTTCTTCCCTGACTCCTTTCCTCTCCTATTCCCACCCATCCTATCATCTCTTCCTCTTCTCTTCCTCATCCTGTTTCCTCCCCTCACCCGCCATCCCCCTCCTCTCCTCCTGTTCTGCTGTGTCAGCCGTTCTCCTGGTGTTTGACTAAACGTGCCGTCCGTATTGGAAAAATGCCCCAAAATATGGCCTGTCGTGAGAGACGTCGTTGAGCATGGAGTGGCATTTCCGACCAAATGTCACTCTCACCACGCCAACCCTCGTTATTGAGCCGAGAGAATCGATCACCTTTATGACACCTAGTGACACGCACGCACACAGACACACAATACACACAATACACACACACGTTGTACATGAGTGGGCATTCCCATGTTTTTGTGTTAGTTTTGCTGTTTAATCTCTTTTAATTCACCAGGTAATGTGATACGATTCACCCATTGAAGAACTTTATTCAGTTTTTTTTTTTTTACAAAGCAGTTAAAAAAAAATACTGTGCATTGAGATTGATAGAAATTTAAAGGGCAACATTGGGTCGATATTACCAACGCTGCAATGACTTATCAGGCATAGTATATTTATTGCAATGAGTGTAATTTACCAGTAAGCAATTCACTGACCATTGGTCCCTTGCCACAGCCTCGTGCTGTGCAGGCCTGCAGCCTGAGGACATGTAGGCTCCATGGAGAGAGTCCCTCCACCACGAAGAACCTCGGGGAGGAACTGGAGTTTAAAATGGGAACTCCATCCAGCCAGAGACCATAGCTGGTTATAACGCCTGACAAAAGAACACATCT
>NW_027210614.1:5657500-5812500 GCF_029030835.1 Brachyistius frenatus
TGTGTCATATCCTTATGAAGGTGTTTTAAAAAATGTGTACGTTGTCCTCAGATTTAATATATATATTTATATATATTATATATTTGACTGGGATTGACTGATGATTGGGATTGTTTTCTGTTTCATAGGCTGTAGATAGTACGAATAGATGTGGACTTTAAAATGATGTTAAAGAAAGATATGGTCCAGAGGAGAAAATATTTCCCTCTCTGCAGATTCTGTTTTTGTAAATGTTGACATATTACCAGTACTTTGGATAAAACAATACTGATTTATTATAGATCACTACTGCCCTGTCTCACTTAAACACAACAGTATACTGTGTAGTTTCAATGTATTGCGCAGGAAACTACAGTCAAAAGTCAGATTTAAAAAAAACTTCCTAGATAGATTAAGTATACTTTGGAGCAGTTCTGTGGAGCAGATTTTAACTGGATGCAAGTAAATTAGATAAAAGTAAGAATAGTAGAAAACTGAGAAGGAGAAGCAGTCGCTGGGAATGTATGTGCTTCCAGCCTGCAGTTCTCTCTTCAGTCAAAAGGGAGCACTTTTCATCCACTTAAAGGAGCTTGGTGAAGCAGTGCCCTCTCACTCCCGGTCTCTGTTAGTCTCAATCTCAAATTGTTTGTTCTCTCACCCGGTCTCTGTCTCTTTCCCCTTTTTGTCTGAGTCCTTTATGCCCTCTCCTTTTACTTCCTCTGTCTGTTTCCCTCTTTTCTTCTTCTCAACCTGTTTTATCTCTAGCTCTCGCAGACTCATCTGATTCCCCTCACACAAAAGTAAATGTTCTCTTGTCTCAGTAACATGGACAGCATCCTTGAACCTTGTACACATCTTTATATCTGTGAGTTCATTCATAGACTGGATAAATACTAACCCTCCGTATCCAGTTCTTCAGATCAACTACTGTAACATGCGATATCATGATACGGTTACTCTTTTTTTACATGTTTGTATAAATATTAAAACAAAACATTGCCATATGAATGATTGTGTGTGTTTCTATGTATTTACTTGAAATTTCACATTATTCTAAATGTCACTGTTGATAAATGTTTAAGTATATTTGATTGTTTATGGCTATGTATCTTTGTCTATGTGCCCTCTCACCATTCGGAGTGCCAGGATGAGTCCAGCTGACGTTGAGGGCATGTGGGGACAAAGGGGTGACCAGTGGAGCAGGAACGTTCTCCGGGGTGCTCTCCTCAGTCTGAACCTGGCTTGTGGGACTTAATATACACCCACCTCCTGTGCAGGCCTGACATGCAAACAAAATGAAAACATAAACATGAACTTAGGGATGAATGTGATGTTGCAATTTTTTTTAATAAATAAATAATGGAGTAAAGGACTCACAGCCACGGTGATGGTGTAAGCTGTTCCAGGGGTTAGGTTGCGGAGGGTGTGGTCTTCAAAAAGTTCTGAACTGTTATAGGCCAGGACTGGCTCTGCACCGTCATGTGACAGGAAGATGGAATAAAACTCCAAAACACCATTTACCTGAGAGGGACGTGACCACCTGGAAAGAAAGAGAAGAATAAGCAGAGATATGAAATAAAGTTACCACCAGAATATTACTTTAATATCTCTGTGAAACCTTTTTTGTTTTGTGACAAATTTACTGTATTAACTTTACTATACCTGCTATATAGTCATAGTGTCCACTTAATTTTCAAATTAAATATACAGCTGATGATATTTAAATTCTAACATGAAGAGACCAAAACTAACAATTTATTCTACAACCTAGATTTTTTTTCCTGTTTAAATAGAGCCTCATATTATTCTAAAGTTGCGTGTATACATTGATGGTATGTGCACAGGTTTGTACAATTAAGACTAAAATATTAAAATAAGATTGTGAGGCAGAATTAGAAGTATGTATGTGTGGGCTTGCATCAGATCGCTCCGTATCTGCATGGGAGTGTGTGCACACACGTGTGCTTCTATCACTGTGTTTCCATCTGCAAGAGGATAAAAACACAATGCGAGCTGAGGCTCCTTACACACGAAACACACACAAATGCATACTGTACACACAGTTTCCTTTGTCAGATAGAGGTGTCTCCTTTTCTATATTTAGAACAGGAAGGTCATCCCCAGCAGAGAGAGGGAGGAGACCAGAGACTGTTTTAGAAACAGAAACATCTCGACTATTGGAAGCTAATAATTCTAATGTCCTCTGATAGGAAATGTAGGGACTGCTGAACTTGACCAAAATCTTGTCAAGGTCTACCATTAAAAACATGATGTGATTTGTGCATTGAGATTTGTCCCTTGAGATATGGACGGTATAAAATAATTGAATGTATAAAGATGTGCAGAAATTAGAATATTAGAGGTTAATTATAATGTTACAGAGAGGACAGGGTTGTATATTTTGGCTTTTTGTGATTTTGTAAAATACTGTAGGCTATTGTACTCATTCTGCTTTGAAATAGGGAAGCGCCACTGATTTAGTTGTCCAAGATAAAAAAAAAAATAATAATTCAAACAAGGAGCATCTGGATAATTTAGATGCAGGATCTGATAATTTTACTCAGATCTTGAGAATAAAATATGAGTTAAAGAAGTCATAAACAAAACATTTTATATAAATTGTCCTGCAATTCTTACAAACCCAGAGAGTGGCTCAACCCTCCTGACATGGTAGCAGAGGGAGGCCATTTTAAAAAGTGATGGATTCCTTTCTTGGTTCCTCCCATTAAAAGTCATTTTTTGAATGACTGATGAGTGTGTGTTAGCACACAATTAGCCACTGTGGCTAATCTATCACATTTATTATAAGATTTATATGCTGTCGATTGGCAGTGTGATGTATGTCCACTTTTGAAAACCTAAATCAAAGGGGAGTTGTAATAATCTGTATCATAATTCACTGTGATAATGGTTTTAGAAAACCATTGGTTTTAAAAGTGTGTTATGAAATTAGTATGAAACGGGTGCTTTTTTTAAATGTTAAATTTAAAACCACGCATTTGAGATGAGGTAGGTTTGAATTCTGGATCACACTCAACGTGCCTTCTTTGCTCTATTACATCTCCCCTGCAGTGGCAGCGATGCCAACAATGAATTACTTACAACACATTTAAGTGGTAAAACCAGGTAGATAAAGAGACATCTGCTTTTGTCCTTAAAATGTGATGTCTAATAATATTTTCTGTGCATTTGTAACTGTGCACATGTCAAACATGTGGGGTTATTCCTGGGTTGCTGCGTGTGCTTGTTTGTGTATGAATGTGTTTCAGTCAGGTATGTGTGGTGAAGGCAGAGAATAAATCTGCTGATATTGTTTTCTTCACATCCTGGAGCCTGCCTCAACCTTTCTCACAGTCTTTCTTTCAATTCCTTTTAGACATTTTTAGGCTTTTCATCCCTAAATTCCCTCCTTTACGACACATAATTCCTCTTTCTCTCCTCTGTTGCTAACTTTATATCTGTCTGTCTTCACATTTTTTTGTGGTTGTTCTCCCTCTTTCTCTTTTTCTCACAGACACAGTAGAGTGGTATTGACCAGGTATGATCTCTCAACCTCTGGCTATTACCAATGTGCTAACAAGGCAATACGCAGCCTTCCCACACCTGGTGAATATGTTGGTCAAAACTATTTTAAAGGCTGAGGATATGATACATTTCCCTACTCTATAGACAGGAGTGCTCTCATGGATGCTGTATTACATGAAGTAATTTATTTTTCATGCTATTAGCTCTACAGATGCAAACCTGAAACAGATGTTTTGTGGTAAAATCTTTTGTCCATATGAATTTTGTACAAAAAAATTCAGGCTACTTTCCAATTAGAGTTATTTCATACATTTATTATTTTTACATTCAACCTGATTATTTTCTCGCTGTACTCACTTGAATGTTTTAGTATTATTCTGTGACTGTGTTGTTGCTTAAGAGGCCTATTATTTCTCTTTTATTGAACCCAAGTGAAAATAAAACACACACACAGACACAAAATCACAAACACGAAACCCAGGAGCATTTGCACATGAACATGATGGAAAAAGAGCAGAGATCTATCATTCTTTGTCCCCTCCCTCTAAAGGTGAAAGGTCAAGCGCAGAATATTCTGCATGGTAAACACAACTGCAGAAGGTCACTGAGTCTCTCTCTCACTCTCTCTATTTCTCTGTCCTCTGCAACGACAAAACTCGTGAAATACAAATAAAGATGTCATATTGTTATTTTCTCCCATCCTTTTCAGTGATGCTAAAATCAGATTATCTTTCAGTCAGATCTGTACACCTGACATTCAGTCAGTGTATACAGAAAATATCAATAACAACGATGTTTTTAGTGAACTCTCTTAGCCATATAAACATGGTTGTGTATTGTGTCATACAGCTTCATAAATACATGTACTGTGTGCATGTGTGCATATGTCACATTCAAGGTGCGTTCGTGATGTCATCAATTGGTTTGTGAACTAGGGGTTAGGGGTGGATCTGACTCGAGATGACTGAGAAGCTGAGGACACTATGCCTGAAGACCTATCATGAAAACCTGCACCCCAAGCATGTCAAACTAGACACCCCCCTCCCCCAAACATATAGCTCTTTGAGGCCTAATACCTAATTAATCATGTAATTATTTTCAGCTAGATGTACCACTCAGACAGTCATCAGAAGTCATAAAGAATTGAATTTAGCAAATGAGATCATAATGACTTGTGAAAAAAACATATTGACTTTGTATTTCATGAGAGAGATGTAATAGGAGTCTATGGAGCCAGACACTTTTTAGAGCCAACCCCTTGTGGCTCTCAGTAGTATTGCAGTTTAACGCAGTTCTACATTGGCTTCATGTAGCACAAGTGTGAGTGTGTGATTGTGTACTTACTCTACAAAAATAGTCCGAGAGTCAAGCAGGGTAAGACTTGGGGCTTGTAGAGGCCCAGGAGGAAGCTGAGAGGTCAGCATTGTAACTTGCGAACTGTTGGTGCAGCCGACTAGAGTGCAAGCACTCAGTACAAAGACATGGGTGGAGTACACACCAAGACCTGAAACACAAACGCACACCCGCAGAAAGTGACAGAGAGGCATACAAATACAAACAAACTCAACAGTGACAAAAACTTAAATGGAAATCATTAACTTGTGTTGCTCTCACAATCCCTGAATACCTGTTTTTTTTTTTTTTAAATACTCCTCTGTGCCCACCCTTCTCTCCTTCCTTGACTGCTGTTTCTCTTTAAGTGTCCATCTCTACTTCAAAATTATTATCCATCTGCTCCACTGTTGCAATCTCTGTGTAACACAATCTATTCTTGCACATGCTGTATAATTACTACGTCCATAATCCTTCCAATCACTGTGAACATCAGACACTTTGCATTATTAACCCAGCATGGATGATATGTACTCTCATGCTTTCATTAACTTACAAAGACACACACATACACTGTTGGGCAGTGTGATGTGTTGCTAATCATATGAGTGTGTGTGTAAAATCAAAATAAGTGATAATCTATTCAGCTCATATAAAATGCCATCTCGGATGACTCTCCTGTGTGTTTGCTGCTGTGTGAGTTTCAGTACATCCATGAATAGTTCGTATCTGTGCATGTTTCTCTGAGTGTGTTTTGTACTGTATGTGTGTGTGTGTGTGTGTGTGTGTGTGTGTGTGTGTGTGTGTGTGTGTGTGTGTGTGTGTGTGTGTGTGTGTGTGTGTGTGTGTGTGTGTGTGTGTGTGTGTGTGTGTCTCAGTGTGTATGTATCTATTTTCATCCTGGTGCATCAGTCTAGTCTCAGCGGAGTGACATGTGTTTCATACCTTCTTTAGGTCTCTTTAGTGAAAGCTTTCAAAGCAAATTGTGTGCATGCATGTGCGCTAATGTTTAGTTTTCTTTGTTTCTCCGCCGCTTCATTTTCATGTGTTTAGCTTTCTTTTTCAAAGTGCTATTCCCTGGATAAGGACTGAGACACTCTTTCCTCTTTCAAATGCTAATCCCCCACTCCATTTTGCTTTTCCTCACTCTTCCCATTCTCTTTACACCGAGGCCCTATCCCTCCACAGTCACAGCTATGCTGCAGCACGCACACACAATCTCTCACACACACTCACTCACTCACTCACTCACTCACTCACTCACTCACTCACTCACTCACTCACTCACTCACTCACTCACTCACTCACTCACTCACTCACTCACTCACTCACTCACTCACTCCTCTTTACCAGTGATGTTGTGTTGTCTGTTTTTCCCTCGGTAGACCATTTGGTTGTTGTGATAGAGGAGGTACTCTGTAATGCCTCCATTGGGCCTATCATTGGAACAAAAAGGGTAACATTATGTTGTTAAGTATAATATACACTATTTTGATATTAAACTCTATGTTGTGTTCATTGTTACAGAGCATTATGTTTATGTATGATTCAGTTCACTATAATAATTATCTTCACTACTGTATGTCACATTCTCTTGTAATTAAGTAGCTCAGAATTAAATCAACATTAATGTATAATAGCATGTTGTCCATTAATGACAGAGCATCAGCTGTGTATTTACAAGTTTCACACAAAGGCATGTGGTTTGGATGTGAGAGGAAAGACAGGATAAGTGAGAAAGTATGTGGTGTTTTACCTTGCTGGCGGTTCCCAGGTAACATAGAGAGCTGAAGGGGATGAGTCTGCAGCGGGAGGAGAGACAGCATCTGGCGCTAACGTTGTAGGAAAACAAAAATATATATTTCTATGTTACCACAGATATAATGATGGGTAAAATAAAATTGATTTGACATCATTCTATCCATATTTCTAAAACATAGTATACTTTTTAACAATACAATTTTTTAACATGCAGCATTATGTTTATGTTGAAACAAGAAAAACTGTCATTATTTAATAGTAATGTAAAAATGCAATATATTGTATCAACATCAATAATACTATATGAAAGGATATACTTTTAACTAAACAATGAAATCAAATGTGGTAAGTATTAATTTAAAGAGCGTATCATTCTATAATATCAAATGTCATTGATTAATAATTATTTTTGTATGGCTTCAGACACTGAGACAGCTTTGGATTTCTTAAAAAACAACAACTGCACAATGCACAAGAAAAGGTGAAAATGGTATATTATTGTCCTTGATCTTGAGAAAAAAAAGTGGAAAGAAATGTGCTTGCTCTAAAGGATGAGTAAAAATGTGTCTGTACAATATGTGTTTGTGTATGTTTGAAAAATAGACTTTTTGTGAGATAGTGATTTCTAAATAAGTTCTTCCTCCAGTCTCCCTAACATGTTTCAGTGTCTTAACTCTGTGCTCAGTGAGAATCAATACAGTAATCTGTTTTTTCCTTTTACTTCAAATTGATTTTTGCTGTCTCTGTACTGACCCCTGCCGTCACATTATCTCCCCAACAAGGCCAGTTAGTCCAACACAGATTAATGTAGCGACTAAGATATGAAGAAAAATCTTTCTGTTTCTCTTCCACTTCTTCTTTCCTTATATTCTTCCCTTCATAACATCTCACATGAGAAACATTTTGTGTCTTTCCCATAACAGCCATCTGACTCATTCTCCTTTCTCGGCTCCTGTTTATTCAAGCCTCACTAAGGGTAAGGAGACGGGATGAGTGTCTAAGTGTGTTGAGAAGTGCGTCTGTGTGTCCAGATGCAGAAACAGTCATAAATTATAGCTAGGAAGAGATAGTGAAAGACAGTTATGTTCACTATAAAATCTATGGGTGTATGTATATGTGTGTGTGTGTGTGTGTGTGTGTGTGTGCGTGTGCGTGTGTGTGTGTCTGTCTTTGTTTGTTACCTTCCTCTGGGGTTGTGAGACTCACTCTCAAATCATTGTCATTGTAAGGACTCTCAGCGCAGCCAACAGGACTACAAACACTTACAGTGACAATGTAGCGAGTGGATGGAGTGAGACCCAACAGCACACCTGGAGAGCAGCATGAACGTGTCAGAGAGGAGGTCAGACAGAGTGAATTTTATTGAAAAAAAAAGATAACTTTGGAAGATAGACACTTTGTTTTGCTGACACAACTATGTCAGAATGCATATTTATGACATATACAGTACATGGACTAAACAATGTGAACCTATCCTTCAACACAGTCTTTTACTGTCTCTTTTTAGTGTGTGTTTGGTGTGTTACTGAAGTCTGTATCAATACTCTTCAATGGCGCAATTTAAATGCTTTACTTGTTTCCACTTGCTACTGTTGCTACGCAAATTTACTGTGTTTGGCAAACAAAGTGAGTCTATTCTAATTGTAAAGCCACAGTCGTCTCTCTCTGATGTTCTTTGTCCTCACCGTCTTGGCCCTCTCCACTCCTTTCTGTATTTCCTAAGTCACTCTTTTACATCCCCTCTCTTCTCTTCCACCCCCTCCAACTCTCCCCACCTCCTGTGTCCAATCACCCTGTACTTGTCTCGCTTCCTTTCGCTCTCACTCACCGTTACCCATGTCTTTTAATTCAATTAGGGGCCAGGGCCCCACTCCGCTGCCATTACACCCTCATTTGCTTTCCGTGTTTTTTAGCCATTGGTGTAATTCTGCAGTCAGGTGTCGAGGCCATCATAAATTAAGAAGAAGCCTTATCACAGTGGACTTAATGTCTGGCAAAGAGAGGGGGAGGGAATGAGGAGCAGCGAGAGAGACACTGAGAAGACGGAGACAGAGAGCTCATCTTCATATTTGCCTAGAGACATGGAAGAGTGGATGAGAGGGGGGACGAATAGCAGCAGCGGACGCAGACATCATCATCATCATAAAAGATGAAGTGAGGAAAGATCGAAAAGTGAGCAACAGAGAGAGAGACAGAGAGAGAGAGAGAGAGAGAGAGAGAGAGAGAGAGAGAGAGAGAGAGCAATGCCAGGGTATGACATCATTGGGGTAGTCCTGAGTGTCTTGTTCCAAATGGAGACAGTCTCCTAAAGCTGGGGACTTGCCAAGGAGACATTAACAGGGTTGCCTGGGACAGTGTGCGCGTATGTGTGATTGTATGAAAAACAGGACGAAAGTGGGAGAAAAAGGCAGTGTGAATGTGTTTCCAGTAAGGGCCAACATGTCCTTACAGGTATCACACGAAGGCAGCAGGAAATCAGCTTCACAAGTTTAGTTGTCCATAATGCTCCTTGTGATGTTTGTTATTTTATTTTTTTCAGAAAAAGGTTAGTTCTTCTTTTTATAAGAGTGAATTATATTACATTAGATTAAACGTTATTACCATTGTACAAGTACTCAGAAAATTATATGTGGGTTGGCATCCACTCAAAAAGCACAAGTAGGAAAAAGTTATGCAAAATAGTGCAAAGAGTAAAACTTTAAATATAGACATTAGGCAACTCAGGTATTAATGAGGTATAGGATGAAATAGGTTAGATAAAATGTGCTTTACTAAAAGTTTACAAGTATATAAATAAGACCTTATTCAGTTTGTTGTGTCCCTCCTCAGTGGGGCTGCAAAGCTTCAGTAAGTTGAATGCATATATTTAACACAAGTCCCGCATGTACAGATGTTTTAGATGTGTTGTGTGTTTTACCTGTGAAATTTCCATTAGCCAGGTATGTGGCTTTGATAAGTGGCACTTCTGGATGGTCTCTATTGTAGGCTTTCAACTCGTATCTGTCAATCAGCCCTCTGATGTCACCAGTGGGTGGCACCCAGCTCACCTTGGCACTGAAGCCGTTGAAGCTCTGCACAGTGGTGGGAGGTGGTACAGACGCAGGTACTAGTGAGACACAGAGAGAGAGAGAGAGAGAGAGAGAGAGAGAGAGAGAGAGAGAAAAAAAGAGGTTAAAACTGTCAAGATGAGAGGAGACAGTAAAGAGAAGAATACTGTTGATCAAGACAGAAAAAACGGATTTATAACTATAGATAGCAACATAAATAAAACAACCAGATAGAAGAAAATTACTAATCTGCACATGATACGCCAAATTAAAGAATTGAATACTTTAGTATTCAATTCTTTAGAAAGAAAGAAAGAAAGAAAGAAAGAAAGAAAGAAAGAAAGAAAGAAAGAAAGAAAGAAAGAAAGAAAGAAAGAAAGAAAGAAAGAAAGAAAGAAAGAAAGAAAGAAAGAAAGAAAGAAAGAAAGAAAAAGAAACAAAATAAGATCAGGACGAGCAAATGTCAAGAGAAATAAATCAAATAAAAGCTGAACAGGAAAATATACATGTATAAAGCAAAACAACAGGTCAGGAGCACATGAGATTAGAGAAAAAGAAAAAGCATTCCCATCTCTTTGTGTTTTAATAGGCCCAGTAAATCATACCTCACCATTAGCATAAATAGTATTTATGAGAGTAGTAACTTTTTCAGCACTGATTTAATACAGCCAGCCATTCATTCTGAGCTATATTTCACAGCAATCAGCCTCCCCCCTCCTCTGTAGCACTCCCCTTATTCCTCTCTCTGACACTCTCAGCTGCTCCGGATGGTCCATCTCCTTTCCCCCGTTGCGTCTTCTCTGTCTCTATCTTACTGCCTCACAACCACCTTCATCCTTTCTTCTTTCTTTACATCTGTCCCCACTCTTACTCATCTGGAACGTAGTCAATGAGTAAACTGAATGTCAGTAAAAACAATTACGGGAGAATTGGGGATCTAGTCGTACAGACTATATTCTTGTGCAACTTTCTTAGTAGATTCTTTAAAAATTATGTTCCATCTCTTTTCTGTGTCCTTAATGTCCCTCATAAAATTCTGTCGTGCTTTTGGTTTTATGCAGAATTGCAGAGTATATAAAGACATAAACTAGTGCACTATTGAGGAGCTGCTTCATGCTCTATTTCATGTGACCTTTTTGTTTTTCTTTGACTCATCTGTCATTAACTTCCTTTTTCCTTGCTACTTTCTCACTTTCCCTCTCCACTTCAGCCACTGTTATGCCTTCTTGTTTTTATCTATCCTATTCTTCCATCCTTCATTACCCGCTCACCTTGCATATTTCCTCATCTCCTCCAACCACTTCCCTTCTCGCTGTCCATCCTTTTCTTTCATTTGTTTTTGCACTCCTTCTCTCCTCCCACATCTCCTTTCAGACCTCTCACCCCCATCCTCCTCTTTTTCTCTTCAGTTCTCAATGTTTTTAGCACTTCCTCCCTCCCTCTCCTCCATTCCTCTCTCTGGTCATAGCATGCTGTACTGAGACCTACTAGTGTATCGTTCACTACTAACGAGCAGTTTTATATTACACAAGGGACCACGCGGGCCATTCTGGGTTAACAGCCTTTTACTGTGATGCCCTTTATGGAGGCCTTATCAATCTCTCATACCGTCAGGCACATGTAATATCTCTGGCTTTGGATAAGTCTTGCATACTGTGCAAGATAGTAGTGGTTTTACATCCAAAATATCTTAAGATCAAAGAGTAACTCTAAAGAACAAAGTCAAACAAAGGTAATTCATTGAATGTGCCAAAATGCATGAGAGTAAATTAAGTTTCTATTTCCATCAGTGAAAACAATATACATTATGTTATGGGAGCAAATTGAATGCAAATTCCAAGACAACACATCCAGCACACTTCATGTAAAGATGAACAGACACACAGCAAACTAGTACCACAGGCTTTATAATAGGGCCTCCTCTTATACTATTAAACAGTCAGTCAGAGGTTTCACAGAAGGAAAGAATGATACTGTAGCAGATATGGACTGTGCTTGTGTACTACTATTGTGCTTGTACAAATGAATTGTGTGTGTGCATAATACTTATATTATCGTTATCATATCTGGCTGAAAACATATTGGTCAGATAATACACAGACACACACCTGCCAAAGAGATGAGAGACGTCTTACCTTTGCCTCGGCTGCGTCCTCGTTGCCAAGGTCCTGTGGCCCAACCTCCTGCGGCCAAGGCCACCAACCTGTACAAGTACTCTTTAAAGATATGTGTGTGTGTGTGTGTGTGTGTGTGTGTGTGTGTGTGTGTGTGTGTGTGTGTGTGTGTTGTTTGTTTGTTTGTTTGTTTGAACATGGGAGCAGGTGTTTGGAAAGCACATGGGACAGGGGAGATACAGATTTGTTACACTGAGAATTTTTTTTTTCAGAAAAACATGCACAGTACACACAAAAGTATCAAATGCTCTGAGCACTAATGTGATGTCGTTACCAGCTGTAAACTATACATGGATATCTTGGTTAGCTTGTCTCTATGTCGGTAACAAAATACTTCAGCATGGTTATATCGCCAGTGTCAGCTTAAATCAGAGAACGTGATAATGCAAAAAAGCAATTACTATTAAGAGAAACATGGTATAGGTGGAAGATTTTCCTTACAGTCATCAAAATAGTTCTGCGTGTACTACTGCACACAACTACCCAGTGACACACGCAGAAAACATTCCCCTCAGCATATCTATAAATACTATATTTATATTATAATGCTCACCCTAATGACAGCTGATAAGAAGGACAAAGTCATCTGAAAAGAAAGCTCTGAACTTCAGTACACAATTCGCTGTGGCAAACCCTTCACAATGTGAAGAACAGGCTGATGGGTAGAGATGCTTCTTGAGTTGTGATCTAGATAATTTTGATACTAAGTGGTACTATTAGAATGTTCCCTACTGATAATACTGTAAATACCTTTATACTTATCTTTAACTGCCCTCAATTAATAAGATTGACTGTTATTAGTGCTTGTTTATTAAAGGGCACTTTTGACTGGCTGTTGCAGCAGAGACTGGAGTATCAATGCTTTGTTCGTTAGGTTGTCCAATATTTGAGAAAGATTCATCACTGAAAGGTTACTTTCCAAAACTGATTGGTGCCAGAGTTCCAAACTTCCTTTTCAGGTGCGTGCTGTTTCAGTGTTATGTATAGTGTATACTTTGCATAATTACCAGTGAAAGGCTGTAGACTATAATCTGTAGCTTGAGTCTTCCTCCCACTATACACCAACACTGAATCGTTTCCTCTGCAGTTGTACCGGCTTTCACTAGTAGGACAGCCATCTAAGTAGACTCTAACAGAACGGCGTGAGGCACCAGAGAGGTTTACACTTTGACTGATAGGAGGGTCTCTTTCATCACTTCGTATGGTAAGACCCCGTATGCAACCTCCTAAGCCTGTGAAAGGGAAGAGGAGAAAAGAGAGAAGAGGAACAGAAAAAATAAAAGCAGAGGGGAGGAGAAGAGAATGTGAGAAGAGCACATTTTTTCTTTTCTTGTTGCCTTTTAACTTTTTTAATTCTTTAAATAAGGCCAATTGTTCTCTCATATTTACAATTTCATCCTCATTGACCAAACTCATTCACTTTCCTGCCACCGTGAATTATGCCACTAGTATACTTGAGATGAAGTTGAATTTACTGTTCTAAAATTTTTACTAAAAGTCAGCACATACCAGTGTCCTCCTTGTGACTCATTATTAGTTAATTTAGTGCCTCTATTGCTGGACGGAAAAGCAGGCAAGTTACAGTTTAGCAAACACAACCTGCAAATAGCTAAACTCTCACTTGTACAACTCTACAGAAGAAGACCTAAACAGGGAGCCCATTAGCAAGTATGTATATGAGCTGCACGCACATATCACAGCCAAATCAAACACTTCTGCATGGTGCAACTCCTGCCATTTCGAATTGGGAACATGCAAATACTATGTCTGTGCATACATGTGTGTATCTCACCGTGTTTGTGACTTCGGCTGACCAGAGCAGGATGTATGAGCTCCGTTGGCACGCCCCCTAAGTATAGTAGTGAATCAACTTGCAGCCTCACTGCTCCTCCCGTTCCCCTTGTTTCCTCTGCCCAGTCAACGACTGCAGCAGAGATGAGTGAGCCTCGTTTTGCCAATGACAAGTGTTTCCAGTCGCCATCGCAGTAGCTAAGCCCCGCCCACATGCTGAGTTCAATCACATGACCTTCAGAGGCGATAATGAAGGACAGGAGGCCGGCTTCCAGCTCCACCTGAAAATACACACCAATAAACAAAATAATTCTCAACTTTCATTTCAGTATTTAATCAATAATTTTAAACGTGTCTTTTCCCTTACCAGCAAATAATCTTCGGTTTTTGTGTTGTATGTAAAGAGCAAAAGTGCATTAAGCTGGTCTGTTCTGAAGTCCATAGAAATCTCAAAGTTCTGTCCTCCGCTGAATACACCTGCGTCCAACTCCAAGTAACCTGAGACAACGTGGACATAACTGTCTACAACATGCCATTTTTACCAGCGGAACATGTGTCCATTTTAAAATGCGTAACATGTTTAAGGTTAAAATCTTCTCATTATAGATGAAGTGACAGACAAATCAAGATAACCAATAAGATCCTACCGTGACCCAGAAAATGGGCTCCATCCATAGTTTGAAGAGGGCATCCCTCCCAGCTTTCATACACAGCCACCTTCGTTGTAGCTTTTGCCCAGTCCACAAATTGCCACTCCTCTGAGGGGGTGTCAGTCATTTTAAAACTCACATCCCTGAGGCAACCAGAGAAACCCGTTTGCACAAGTCGGGCATCTCCTGGTGAGACAAAAATGTTAACCATAACGGCCAGTTCAAAATTTTTCATTTGATGCTCTCAATCTAGGAATGTTCAAAATTTTGACTTCCGCCTGTCAGTAGCAATTGCCAGTCAGGGCTTATCATAAGGATGACTGAGACAGTGTCAGTGCCTGAATATAAGGATGATGATACATTTTATGAAGGCAGGAGAATTTGTCTCATGGTAGTAAGGCTGGATTTCGATCAAGAGACAAAGGTTTACATATTTCATACTTGAGGACGACAGCAAAAACCTATGATACACTAGCACTTCCGGCCTTGTGGAAAAGAGTTCGAAGATATTTTTTTACCTACTTGTAGAATCGATAAAATGTATGGGGGAAAGAAAACTGCCAGATTCAGACTACCAAAACATATCAAATTAATTTAGAAGATGAAAATTAGGTGCAGACTTACCTGAATCCTTCCTTAGAAGTGTAAAATCTTCAGGCAGCCCTCCAATGAACACCCCCATGTTCTCACCAATAATGGTGCTGCCGCTGGAAGCTGTTGCACTTCCTGGTGGTGGTGGAGGTAGGATGGTGGTGTTATACATAAATGTGAGGGTGGCGAAGCGCGTGTGGAATATAGAGAAGAAAAATAAATATTACATTAAAACACTTTGGGAGACCATATGGATGGAACACATTAGAATTAATGGGAAGACAATAGAAAAGAGAGGGGTTCAAAAGAGAGAAGAGTGGGACTACATGAAAAAAGGGTTATGCTCATGTTTCTTTACAAATTTACACAGAAAGAAAAAAAATTAATAACATGATGAGAACAACTGAACTGAGCAACATAAGTGCCTCCCTGCATGTGTGAAGCAGTATTTTTCTCATCAGACACACTGGCTGAGATTAACCTGGCTAATACCTGGATGTGGAGCTGGGGGATTTACATACATAGAAACACCCATACATGCACATTGTTGTCAGTCTCACACTCCACATCCAAGCACAGATGAGCATAATATACTCACATTCACACTCACACACCCACACACAGAGCAGATACACACAGTGGTCAGTATGAATATGAGAAGAGTTACCGCTGTATTGATCGTTTACAACGATTGTTCCCACGGCCCCTCGCCTAGTTGCTGTGATGCTGTGCCATTGTCCATCATTGTAGCGGCGCCCTCCATCACCCTGTACACTCACAGCGACCGCTGAGCCCTACACACACAAACCCACAATACAGGCAAGAACAGAAATACATTTACATTAATGGTGAGGACATCCATTGACTTGTTCTTCCTTCCTAACTCTGACCACATGTCTATGTGTCTTACAGTAAGAAGAGTAAGTAAAAAGTTAATCCGTCAAGTTAATCTGTGACCTCTGGCTCAAAACACACCGGTTTTCAAATCACAGTGCAATTTACTTTGTAAAATTATCACTTCTCTATCCCTCTGTGCACAAGGTTGGACATTAAGGATCGGTGACACACATCGTACACTCACCATCCTCAGGAGGATACGAACATATACATATAATCATCAAAGTGTTGTTACAGGGGTTTTTGCTACCTATTAAGTATGACATCATTGTTGTGATCAGCTTTTAGCAAGTAGGCAAAGAGTAATGTAGTAAAACTAGAGTAACGGGTACGTGCACACACCCATACAGACAAACATGCCGTGATGAAGATTTAATGATGAGATCAATAAATGTATGAATGCCAGAGTATATCAGCTTCTGACATCTTTACTACCATTTCTAGACAGCTCTACTTAACAAGACAATGAGGGAGGAGTCTATTTAGCTCGTTTCCCCCCCCTTTCTTTCTCACATATACATGTAAACACACAAGTTCAAATCAGTGGCAAGGTAAATACTGGTAGTGGAAGCAAGTAAAACCCAACTCTCAAGGGAAACGCCTACCCAGGTCCCCTTTAGCAAGGCATTTCACATACAACTGCTCCAAGTGGATTCGTTCACCAGGCAGAAGATTAATGGTGGTTTTACTGAAAGGCACCAGTCAAAGAAAACCTGGGCAGTCACTTTCATTTGGTCAGGCCACACTGTATATTATCAGATAAAGACATTATGTGCATCGAGAGTACATAGCTGGATGAAACACACACTTCACTTTAGCAAAGGCCCACTGATGAGGTGGTGTCATCCCCTGAGTGAGACAGCACTCGACTGATGTGTGTCCACTGTTGAATGTCCCAATGCCAGATCTCTTTAATATACAGTATGTGATACTAGAAGCTGGTGTGCCCACGCGCATGCGCGCGCGCACGCACACACACACGCACGCACGCACACACACGCACGCACGCACACACACACACACACACACGCGCGCGCACACACACACACACACACAACAAATGAATAGCACTTATCCAAAGTGCTGCCCCTGTGGCTTTCCCAGCTATACTTGGCAGTCCCCTATTATATGTGAGCATTAAATGTGTGCGTGCATGTTCTATATATATATATGACAAAAAGAAAGAACAAAATAGTGCAGTGTGTGTGCATGCATGAAGGCAATCTCTTCAACAGGGGCTGACAGGGACACAGGTTGAAGTGGTTTGTCACTTCTACATCAGGTGACATTTAGCTCTCTTTCTTCCATTTCCCTGTGTCCTCATCTCACTCACCGTCTCCACCGAGGTTGTGTCTTCTACCTGTTTTCTGTCTTTCATTCTTGTAACAGTATTTCAATATCACATATTGCAATCTTAGCCCAGATCTTCACCAGTGTAGATACATTTAAAATAAATGTTTTATATTGATTTTGAACTTTATTCCCAGTATAACTGGCATGGAACCAAAACAGATGAAACAGGTGGTCACACAGTTTCCTCATTTCAAAAGTCTGATGGTCATTTTTTGCAACTTGTCAAGTGTGTACATAGCATCCACTCAGTCCCTCTGCTGAGCTCGCCATTAAAGAGAGAGGTGAGTATGGGTGGAGAGAAGTCTCTCAGTCTCTTGTCCTGGAGTCACCATCTGATCTGAACAGGTTTTTATCTGAATACGCTGTTATACCTGGGAGATGCTTTATGAAGCCTTGTCATCCTGCACCAATCATCCACCTAATGCCAGTGGTACTGGTGAAAGGTGTAGTGTTATATCATTTCACCTCAGCTTGGGAAATATCTCCCTGGACAAAGTCCAGTTATTCTTGTAAAACAACATTTTCTGGGTTGCAAACTACTTCCCTAGTTTGTGAGACCCACTGCCAATGTAGTGAGTGCTGGCAAAGTCACGACAATAGCAAAAACTCAGTGTGTGCGCTACCTAACAGGCAAGTAATTTACAAAAAGTTTGAGCAAATTATTTTAATAGGCATTTTGTATAGGCTTAGCCTGCCCTAGCTTCTAAATAGGCACAGCCTATGGCTGGCAGAATAAACACCTTTTATGCTATCCTCCACAAATGAGTTTAACAGATAGTGACAGGTAACTGGCCAAGGTTAGTGTGATGAGAACTTCATATGTATAGCACTCATCATAATGCTGTATAGCATTGCAGCTTGCAACAGACACTGAAGTTGCATACCTCTGTACACTGAGAAAGTTGGTGGTCCATAAAGCACTGCTCACCTGTATTAATAGAGGGTAACTCTTCGTGTAGGCATATGTACATCTGTGTGTTTCGGCATGTATATTAAATAACAATTTGACGCTATTCAAACTCCAGTGTTTTGGTTTATCTCTTCTACGTGCGAAAGGAAGCTTTTCTGAGTGTTCTTATGCATCAATGTATGCAAGTGTGTGGCAGCTCACATGTGCACATATTTATGAGCATATCACTTCCCTGTGTCGTGCTAAATTACTCCCCCCTGCACTGGTAATCCCATTAGGCTAACTCAACAGGCTAATAGGGGGAAGTAATGGGCCCAGCTATATGTATCTGGGGGAACACTAATAAGCCATGACACCACTCCCACTGTTAATTACCCCAAACTAGCCTAAACAAAGGAATCAACCCAGTTGGAGAAGACACACATACACTTCATCACACATCCAGCAGTACACCTAACTGCAGACACACACATCGACACTGGTAGTCAACACCGATCGGTTCAGTGACAAACATCCCTCTGAACAAGGGAACATCTCATAGTCACATTCTGTTGAAGACTTTTTGATAACAAACTACTGCATAGTGATACTGATGAAAAACAAAAGTATACGTGTGTATGTGCATGTTTGTTTGAGTGTGTAATTAGTTGGTGGCCTCATGGAAGTGTGTGTAATCATCTCCCATCATCACTTTCATCATCGAAGTCGTTGACTCTTTAACCCCTCTACATGTGTCTGTATGGATGGATAAGGGAAGCAGTGCTGCGCGCACTCGTGTGTGTGTGTGTGTGTGTGTGTGTGTGTGTGTGTGTGTGTGTGTGTGTGTAAGGGTGCAAAGCTTAATTAGCTTGCAATTGGTATTCACGCGTGGTGACTGCAGGGAATGAGTTAATTGCAGTCCAATTCAAACGTTGACACACTTTCAAAGTTTTTCCCCTCTCCCTGTATCCCTGACAGAAACCAATGAGGGGCTACAGATCACATTTATTAGATGAGAGTAAGTGAGAGAGAAATGGGAGAGAGCAAGTGAGAGGGGAAGAGAAAGAGAGAGAGAGAGAGAGACAGAGGTGGATTAGAAGAAAAAGGAGAAAAACACAGGTGAATGTGAGCAAGCAAGTAAACTGAGAGGAATTAAATACTAAAGTAAGAGACAACAAATAAGAATGAAAAAGATGAATGATATGTTAATCAAAATGGGTTAAATGACCAATATAGCAGTACACTTCAAACTAAATACATTTTTGGTACGATCTGTAAAATATGGCGCTGCAGTAGTATGAGAGTGAATCAAGAAGTTTAGATACTGCTCCTGTTGCGCCGTGAAATTCATGGAGCAGGATGAAACAATAGCCTTCGTGAGTAAGTATTCCAAGCTTTGTCATTTTGTGTCAAACTCATGAAATTGGAAACGGAGACCCTTAAAATGCTTTGGGAAGCCTACGTCAAGAAAGCAATGAGCCATGCGAGGTGTTTTGTGTTATATTTGCATTTCAAGGGGCAGAACGTAAAAAAAAAAAAATATTGCGCATCAGGTCACAAGCGCAACCAGGTGAGTTTTCTTTGACATTTGCAGGTTCATGGAGAAATCACTGCGCGAATGGACCAGAACTCACAAAAATGTGTGTAACTCAGGAACTGATGTTGTGACAAAATGTATAACATTTACTAAGGAGGGTAACGTGATGCGAGGAGTAGATAAATAACATAAAGGGTACTATTCAAACTAAAAACAACAACAAAATATAGACGTCCTTCTGACCCCCTGCTCTGTTGCATCTTTGTAAATCTAAACAGCTTGTTCATGGCCCATTGTCCTCTTTCTTTGGGGTTGCAAGACTCAGCCATCAGATAGATTTGTCAGTCTTTAAATGTAGGTTGTTTTGCACGTACAAAAATTATTTAAAAAATATATTACATACCTGTGGGTCAAACAAAAAGTAAGGGCGTCCATTTTTGATCTGAATTGCCAGAAATTCTTCTTGATTTCCTGGAGAGAAGGCACAGAGCAGCAGGCCATCTGGAGACCGAGTCTTGAAACTCAGTTCCAAACCTGATAGAAAGTAAGATCAGGAACAAGTGTGTGGAGACAGATTTAAATAAAAGAGAGGGAGACAGAGAGACAGAGAAAGACATTTAATTTTCTCAGGAATTACTTTAAAATGACATGTTAATCATCTCAACAATACTTACAATAAATTAGGATTTTTATATTATTAAAATAATTTATAGACTATGAAAAAATTAACCTGAGGGCCTTTGTAATATGTTGCTTTGAAGAGCTAAAACCTCAAACTCTGCTACATCCACTGGTTGAGTTGTAGTGTCCCAGAGTTAAAGCTGACCATTTACATACACATCAGGTAGCCACTAGTGGTTACCATTTTACCTAAAAAGAAGGACCACAATCCTCAAATCGATAATTTATGTACATTTCTTCCTTCTTCTCGAGATTGTGAATTATTTCATTTCTGAAATAATCCTGTGAACACCGCATGCACAACAACATTTTAGAGTTATTCTGACCCCAGCCCGAGCTTTCATGTGAAGTCTAACACTCTTCATATTTGAAAGTCAGATATGCCGTAAAAGTAAAAACGAAAGAGAAGAAATGTGTAAACGTACATCTTCTTACAATTCTATCAAGATCACTGTTTCCCAATAGCACCAACGCTCTAAGCTGACTTCATTTCCAATGTAAGCCAGCCGTCCAGGATAATCTTACCACTAAGATACTTCAGGGAAAACATGAACTTCAGAAGACTTGTATTAGTCGACACACCTGTTTCCACACTTTTAGCTTTCACTTGTGATCTCTTGCTTTTATCTCTTTAAGCTAGAACTTCCCTCTGTATATTATAGGATAGATAAATTAATTGAAATGCTTACTACAGTCTCCTTAAGAGAAATATTTGTATGAATGCAATAAATGGAAGTGTTAACAGAGATGAAACATTATTCACTCAGGATCCCAACTCTGTTCAAGCCAATTTTGGTATCTCCAAAATAATATATTTATGGTAACTGATTTAATCATAAAGTTACAGGCTTTAGGACTTTACTTTCAGGCGGGAATGTTTGTGGCCAACTTCAGAGAAAAATGCCAAATAAAGACAAAAAGGAAAACATGTAACAAAATGTATAAAATCTAAAGAAAAAAAAATTGAAAAAACCTTGCAAAACACTAACAACTGGGAGAACAATGGATTTGGGACCTGACAAAACAATTAATGAGGAATATTAGGAATATAATCTCTGAGCAGGACAGTGACTGAGTAAACCTTTCTGTCCTCTATATTACATCTAGCTTCAGCAATGTGGGAAACTCGTGGGTTCTTAGATCAGTACCACACACACACACACACACACACACACACACACACACACACACACACACACACACACACACACACACACACACACACACACACACACACACACACACACACACACACACACACACACACACACACACACACACAGAGCAGAGAATCTATCCAGCATGCTGTCTTGTCATGTTACGATGAATCAGAGATTGGATCTTAATCCACTACTAGATCCACATAGCGACCATGCAGGTTCATGTGTGTGTCTGAGTATGTGTGTGTTTCCTCAGCTCTGTCTGTCTCTGTAGAGAACAAAAGTGTGGGAAGATCTGAGGAGTTGAATGGAGGCAGTCAAGGGTTCATTAGAAGCCGCTGTTAGCAAAATAATTAGTGTGTGAATTCACTTAGCATGGAGAAGTCAAACAGTTACATGGCGAGCTCAAAATGAATACAGATTAGACATTTCTCAGAGCTCAGTTTTTACACAATTGAATTCTTTTCCAATGTTGTTAACTTGGGTCTATTTGGAAGTACATCTATTGTTACGCTGGTTGTTGGTATGTAACAAAAGGTAGTGACTTCAGTCAAATTTACATCACTCAAAAACATAGTTATCTCACACAGTTTTAAAATTTTTGCATTTTGTAAATGCATATTTAGAGAAATTCTATTAAAAAAAAAAGTTTCCACTTATGGGACGATCATGCCAACCCTTCTGTATAGACATCCTGTAGGTTTACAACCAGTTTCACAGTAACTGCTGGCAACATCCCTACCAGCAATAACATTGGATTAAAGATGGATATTGGAGTGTGAGATGATGTATTTTCCTCCCATGTTTCCTCTTTAACTCCTTTCTAAGAAGCAGTGACAGAGATGAGGACTGACCCTAACTAATAGTTTGGATGCCAGTTTTAGTGTAACAGGCTGTAAATCAAAAATAATCTGAATTTTGTCTAATGTTTCCTCAAGTTGTTTCGAGAAAGGTATCACAGGTTTGCAATTTCAGTTTCAGTCTAGTACACAAGTGATGAAGCTCTGCATACTGTGAATGGAAAGGAAGCAATTGTTACATTTTCCTGGTCAAATTTAGAGACTGTAAATCCCTGTTGAAAATTAAAATGGTCCCATTTCAACAGTCCACATATGAATTGATTACCAACAGTGCGCAATCTCAATAGTTAATGATAATTATAAACTACTATGCATGTACAGTAACTGTGGTAGTAGTGTACAGCTAACACAAGGATGTTCTTTACATTGGACTTGCATTGTGTACATCAAGCAGGCATTTGTCATTTACATTCATGACCTTGTCACCACAGAGATGAGTGAAGTCATGACAGATACCTGACATTACATTATCCCCCCTTTTAACCTTCTCTCTCTCTCCATCACGCTCTCCTGATCTCCCAATCCCTCCTTTCTTTCTTTCCCCTGCTTTTAACCTTCCTCTTCTTTTACCTGACCTTTTCATTCTCCTTTTCTCCACCCACTACGTCCTCTGAATATGTTTTCTGTATTTGCATCTTCAATTATTTTCTACCTCTTTTACTCTCAACTCTGCTCCTTTTTATGCATCCCACTTTCCTCTTCCTGTGACTGTTCTAATGCTAGTGTAAGCCATCACCCTAATTGCCAATACCGTAACATTAATGTGGGTATTTTTACAATGGACATGTTGGGTACATATTTATCACACACATACGCACTTGCAACCAGTCCTGTAAGTATGGGAAAGGACCATGGGCCCCTAAAACCAATTAATGGGATGTGACAGGGAAAAAGCTGCATAGCTATCATTCATATTCATTTTATACAAAACAGCTCTTTGCAATGGTCAAAGACATTCAATATAATATGATAATGTGATATATCCTGGTATATCATCATATTTAGGAATGCTACAATGTATTTTGCATTTTTCCATTGAGTTAGCCTGGATCTAAAATTCCAGAATGCGAGTTTCCTTATGTCATGTTTTGCTTATCGTGATTGTATGACTCCACCAACCGGTCAAGTTGCAGTTTACATTCACATCTGTCCAGACTTATATAATATATGTAACTGATACTTTGAAGACTTTTGGCCAAAAAAAAAAATCTAATTTTGATAGAGCACAAAGTTGTAGCCATGACAGTAGACGATGCTTCAAATATGGATGTTGCTATAAGGAAGGCCAGTACTTCTAAAACATGGATGCTTCACACACATCTTCAACCCGACACCACAGAAGATCTATACAATCAACCACAGTTTCAATGTGAACACCAAAGATTACAGTTGCCAATTTAGTCTCTGACGAAATGTGAAATGTGGTCACAATCTCCCCTTTTGTTCCTGAGCTTTGGCTTTGAATATTGGACAAAAAAAAGGGCTTTTTCAGAACATCATGACGTCACTTGTCACAGTATGATGTGACCTTCGGCCTTTCCTATATTCTGGCCATTTGTGTGAAATATTGTTATAATTTACATATTAATTCTAGAGTAATGGTCACAAGTGTGTTTTGTGATGTCACAATGACCTTTGACAACCAAAATGTAATCCATTCATCATTGAGTCCAAGTGAATGTTTGTAACAAATGTGTCGAAATCTTCTCAAGGAGTTCCTGAGATATCATGTTCACAAGAATGAGATTTATGGACAAGTCAAAAACATCTGGCCACAGCTGTTGCCTGCACAGAGGCAAAAAAACCCTCTGTGGATAAATGATTCAACAGGTCCAGTCCGAGTTCCACAGTTACCAAACGGCAATAATGGAGTCAAAAACAGCTGAAATTGTTATTTCAGCCTAAATTGCATCTGAGGATGTTACTATTAACATACATGTAAACATATGAAAGTATAGAGGATGTCCTGTTCATCTTTGAAGAGACGCATGGAAGGAAACAACAGGTAAGCACTGGTGTTTGCCCATAACATACAATATGTTTGCGTGAGTCTGTGAGTCTTTGTGATAGACAACATGTTGGCCAAGCATGTCCCAATGTACAGCAGCTAAGTGACACTGCTCGTGCTCAGCAATACTTCCTTCACATTTCCCCACAGGACTTGTGCCAATTCACACTGACAACCACTTTGGAGCCATCAACAGACAAACCTGAGCACGCACCATGACAGGTGACTCTGTTACACATACAGTACAAGCAAACACACGAACAAGAATACATTCACACAAGCACTTCCACAATGCAATCGCACAAACAAAACACCGGTAAGCCCGTTTGCACACGTGAGAGAGCACAATAAATCCTCACAGAAACACAAATATTTCCTATGTTTCCTGTTAAACATTAAGTCAGTCAATGCACATAATGTATCATGTTAAAGACAACCACATCAGTTAATTAAATGTTAATGTGATTTGATTTATACTACATAATAAACTATTTAATATTCCTAAACAATTAAGTAATTATTTTACCAAACAAAAAATCCCTTAGCTTTTTCCATCGTTATACTTTTGCATGACCTCGCAATATTTTTTGCATTCCCTCTGACCCATATGAATAGTTTGTTTGTTGATTCACTCCAGTTTATATAATAACTTCCAGTTTAATGAATCAGATACTAAAGGAATGCTGTGACAGTACACAGCTTCTTGCTTCAAGCACAGCTAACAATATGGTTTTCCTTTGAGGCCCGGTGAAGAAAGGGCTTAAACTATAAAGTTTGTCCAAAACAGTAAGTACACCCTCATCAAGTCAGCCCACCTTTTTCTGGAGAGTATGAGAAAGAAATTTGTCAAAAAATAGAACCTGTTTTTTTTTTCACGAGAGATAGAATCCATAATATAGTGAAAGAAACATTTTAAGAAATACACTTACACCATCAATTCTAGTGTTAAGTGAGAGAACTACTATATATTATTTCATATAAATTAAAAACGATTAAGGACCATTTTAAATGGTGTCAATTGTTCATACTGAATCTTGTACTGCCTAAGCATTAGAGGATTAATGTTATATTCCACAATATGTAACAATAACAAGTAGCAATATGGACCCATTTACAGTTTTAAGTAGAGTCTTATTTATTAGGTAGTATTGTTTCATGTGCATTGTTTCTCCTCTCTCTGTCTCAGTAAACAGTGGAGGTTGTGTGTAATCATCTACACAACATAACCTGAATAACTCCAGTCATGTTAGCTCTCGGCTGGCATTAATCAGAGCCTGGCGTATTAATGAGAGCGCGGCAGCTAGCTAATTACACCCATAGATTCTGCAGCAGCCCATTAAATATACAAATGACAGAATTAAAGAGCCCAGCCTCTTCTGATTAATCTTTAAATGGGGAAAAACTAATGATGTCTGTGCAAACTTTCCCTTCACACATTTTCCCCCCTCTCCTCTCAACGTCAATGCCTGGCAATCAATCATATTAATTAAGGAAAAATAATTTGTATCATTTAACATTTCCCTCTTTCCTGCTCAGTTGCTGCAGTGGTACTGCAGCAATGCACTGTATTAGATGTGTCTGGAAATTATCCAAGTCTATTTGTTCATGCAATCTTTTTTTTTTTTTCTAAAATATTTGTGAGATGTTTCATCTCTCTTCATTTACTGCGGGTCGAAGAAATATATCTGGATTAGTGAAAATATGAGTTGGACGTCATCCTCATTCCAATCAGCCCATTTCAGGCCCAAACAATTAAGTATTAAAAAGGTAAGGAGAGGAGACTGGATAATCTATTTTGACCTATTTATATTTAAATAAATTATTTTACAAAGAATAACATATGTCAGTCTGAACTGAGATGCACCGAGTCCTTAATTCAAATATGAGCAAAGGGAGTTGGAATTCAGCAGGGCTTTAGATACAGAAACATTATAGATAAGATGAATGAACTAACATGCATTTATGGAAAAGAGCACTTACAGGTTATTCATATCAAAGCATGATGGCGTTTAGTTATAATCCTGTTTTATCTAAAGTAAGATTCAGTGTGGTAAATACTGACATCAAGCACCCTCATTAAGCAAGACTTTTTTCATGGAAACATGCACCCCTATCACAGTAATTGCACATGGTAAACAATATATTTGGTTAAAAAATAAGTCTAGTAAAGTGCCCATAAAATAACAGGTGAAAGGGCAAATATTATGTGATTTTACATGATAAACAATCTTGACTTAACTAAGATTTAACATACAGAGTATCGACCCCCGTCATTGATGTGCCCTTAATTCGCATGTTTAGGAGATGAGAAAGCCTGCAGTAAGAACCTACATGGAAGCAACAAATTATTAATATTCCTAGGATGGTGCATAATGTTGACGGAGAAAAATGATGATTTGCTGTTTCCTACAGAAAGCCCATCAGAATCTTCTGAGGCATCAATGCTGCCATTAGAAAACAAAAGTTTATTTACAACACGAAAAAACTTTATGAAAGCTTGATGAAACTTTTGCAATGGCTCCTGAATGAAATATCACGGGGTCTTGCAATGTCAAACCTAACAAACAAGACTATGCAAAGATTCATCTCATGTAAAAATTTAGCAGTTGTCATTGCCAGAGTTACAAGGTTTCCACAAGACATCAACGATTGACGAGTCTCTCCTCTGTGATCAATTGACTCTCGAGGGGGCATTACACTGCATTACATTCATAATCCAATTTGGCTTTGATTTGTTCGCTGTTCCGTGCGCTTCGATGGGAATAATTGTCTGTAGATGATGCTATTAGTATTGATGGTTGTAAAAGGGCGATGGTTTGAGGACTGCCGACACATTGATGATCCAGAATAGATCCGGTCTGAAAGTGATTGTCTGATCCATTACCCTTTATGAAGGAGGAGAGTGGAGATGAGAAGCACTCCTCAATAGCAAAAATCATCATCTATTTGCTAGCAGTATTTGGAGAGATCTATTTACCGTTGTGCCGGAGGAGCATGGATGAGATCAAAAATCATCGTTTGTTGATTTAGGATAAAAACACAGTAGCCAGAGAGCAGTGAACAAGAACCATAAGTAGAAATAAAAGATCAAAAGTGGGATAGATGTTGGAATTTCTTAACATTTCAAAAGAAATTGGTTGGGTTTTTCTGATTTGAATTAAGGCAACTGCACACTTAAAGACGTATTCATTACTTTTCATGAAGTACAAGGATAGAGAAGAGAAAACCATTTGGGATAAAAAAAATTTTTTTTTAAAAAACATCATTAATTGTTTCTTGGGGGAAAAAAAGAACAGTGTCCATAGTGGCCCAAAACATTTTCTGGAAGCAAACTTGTAGAGGACGAAGAGAAGATTAAACATATTATATCAATATGACAAAAACAAATCTGATCTGGCATCTTTACAAATGACAATAGATTAATTTTGTCTTTCAGCCAGACACATCTCAACATTTACAACATTTAGAATGGAGGTGAAAACACAATGATGTATAAAATCCCAGCACTAATAATACATATTAAAATGCTTTCTCATGAAACAAATATATTAATATATTGGCTATTTGAGAGAATGTTAATTTTTTTATTTTGTTGAATGACTGATTGCTGATACATAAAAATGTAAACAAAATTATCTTCAGTCTAATAAATTGATATTTTTAGATGATTGGGTGGCAAACATATTTGGGTACTTTTGACAGAGCAAGATTATGAGACCAACACAAGAGAGCTTTGTTGGCTCAATTAGAGATAATCACAGTCTTGTAAGGATTACAGATGAAAACGTATCTGCAAAAAGTCAGAACATTTTTACCAGTTTTAAAAAACTTGCTTGATGTAAATGCATTTTTGACATTTTATAACACAGTTTTCACATGGCTATGAAAGGTTTTTTTTCTGTCACCCTACGTCAATTTATATCCCCACACAAAGACGTAGCTCATGATACAAGGTTTGTGCAGGACAGTGAAGTAATCTCAAGTGGCATCAAAGAGCTTTGCTTGCTCAAATCCCACTGATTAGTATCAGCAGTCATTAATTATGAGCGTCAGACTGGGTGATGTTCTCAGATGAAGCAGAACATGTTTGGCTGTGCAGCTCAACCCTCTAATGATGCTGGTAAACAGAAAGATAATTGTCCTTTAAGATGACTGGGGAAGTCATTCTAAAGCAATGTCACAAGAAGACTGTGAGACTGCAGTGCAATCACTGAACACAGAAACACAGGCATGTACTGCATGTGTTTGCATGTGTTTACATATTCATATGTACAGAATATAACAATGCAGACAGATCTGCTGTCCATGTTGTGATACACACACACATCTGCACGACCATAGACATACAGTCTTACCTGTAAAGTCGGTGTTGCTAGGGAGGGTGTCACTGGGAAACTGGTAGTAACTATTTCCTGGGAATCTGGTTCCTCGGACAACTGGACCTTGTGGGTCAGAGAAAGAGACGTCTGTCCTCTCCACCTGGAAAACATATAACAGTATAAACATCAATAATAATATCTAGTATTTAGTACATCAACAATACTCAAAGTTGTATTTAAGGGTATACAAATTGCTAGTTAGAATGGTTAGTTAAACCCGGCCATAAAATAGTTATGATTGGTACATCATCGCAAGCTGAAATTTTATGCAAATAACACTAATTACTTAATTTCTCTTCAGCTGAATATATTCAGAATCCCAATGCTATATTCTCAAAGTCCAGGTCAAAATAAGCCACAAAAACAGTTTACAGAACAGTTTAAAGGCATGTTAGCAGCACCAAGAGGCTTTGCGTTGAGTAAATGGTAACACCAGCAGGCTGATGTTAAGCAGGTATATTATAACAAATGTGCTAATTAGCTGTAAAACGTACAGTCAAGTCCAAATTCATGTAATTATTCAGGAGGTATTCAGTCATAAACAAATAATTGGACAAACTGGAAATCCAATGTGACAATGATCCTGAATGAAAAGTCGGCATCACCAGAGAGGTTAAGGTTAATTCTGAGGGCCCTTGAATGTGTGCTTTATATTTCATTGCAATTTATCCCACAGATTATGAAACATTTAACTAAATACCACAAATGTCAAACTTATGGTGGTGCTAGAGCAAAAGTCAAATGATTACCAAAGTCACTGGACGCATTCTTGGTAAAAACCATGAATGTCTGCACCAAATCTGTGTCAATGCAAACAGCAGCAGTTGTGATATTTTGAATGGTACAATTAAAACTTTGACAGGCTATTAGCATTTGAAGAAAAGTTGGGGAATTGCCAGCCTCTGGGAACCACAAACGTCAGGAATAATAATACATTTTATTTATATAGCTCTTCTCAAGATACTCAAATAAGTTTTACAGGTTAAAATGATCAAAACAACACAATAAAAGTATAAATAACAAAACATTCTTTAGTACAACCTTTAATCTCAATCCATGTAATAGTTATGATATTTTAGTCAAGACTAAAGCAGTGGAATAATCGTCATCACCATACCAGTGACATGGCTGAAAACAGTACTAGTAGATTGCATTCCTATACATTAGCAAAAAATACACAGAAAGGGAATTAGAAAAAAATAATACTGCAAACCGGTGTAAACTGTGTGTAAGCCAATACTCTTACCTGATATAGTGGGTGTGGTCCATTAAGTTGGGCTGGAGGGTCCCAGTTTATCTGAATGGTGGTTTCATTTACTGGACGTAATCGAGGTGAATACAGTCCTGTTGGCACTGAAAAGAGAAAGGTAAGTTATTCAAAAATATTTAAATGTTGTAGATGTAATTGTGAATAAATAGACTTTGTGTTTTGCTTTTTTTCCAGTGGAGACATGTCTTTGGCTTTTTTCTGTATACAGACTAGTATGTCCAGACTGGACAAAAGTCCCATTTTCATTTAATAGAGGATCAATTTAATGTCCTTCTTTCACTTTAGATGTTAAATTAAATGTCCCTTTGAAACATACTGGAAGGTACTGGAGCTGCGCTTTCAACGTATATCATAAATAAATCACCCAGAGACTGGCTGATATGGGGAGAGAAGATATATAAGAATGGAGGGAGACACATAAGTGATGGACGGGTGTAAAGATGGGAAAGATGTGTGTGCATTAAGTGTCATTCTATCGTTGTGTGTGTGTGTGTGTGTGTGTGTGTGTGTGTGTGTGTGTGTGTGTGTGTGTGTGTGTGTGTGTGTGTGTGTGTGTGTGTGTGTGTGTTTCAGTAATTGTCTAAATGGTCTGTGTGAGGAGTAAATTAGCTCTTAGTGACACACATGCGGACCATCTTTAGTGTGAGTTGTAATAGAGCTCTTAAAAGGGAAGTGGACAGCTTGTCTCAGGCACCTCATCTTGCCACATCAAACCATAAATTACTGCCAATCGATAGCTTACCAGTCTATTGATATTGAGCTATGGTGACATTCAGAACACTGACTGTGCCACACATACATACATACATGTGTTAACGTGCACTTTGATTTAAATAGTGGTGTACTGCTTTGTATGCGTGTTATGCTAGAAAACAATGTATACTTTTTTGGTATCGTGGGCAGATAGTTAGAAAGCAGGAAAGAAAATAAAAATGCTAAGTGTGACTGATTTAAAATTAAAGGAGAAGTAGGTTTGAAATTTAATTTCTAAACTGGGAAGTAGTCAGCATGAACAAGTAAGCCTTGCAGTATCTCTACATGAGACAACACAAGTCTCACTGCATGATTCTGTGTGAAAACCAGTGTCAAAATGGACCATGCTCTGCTGGTTTTGGGGTTTGATCAAACTGGACTAACCTCACTGAACTGGGTGACATCCAACTGTGAGATTGCAATGTTACTGAGGGTGTGATCTCTAATTCACTTACTCTGTCAGACCTATTGTTACCCGTGATGGGACTAGACATCAGCTGATGTCTAGGTAGTGGTTGTTCTTTACTACACAAATAAATATTAGATTGGACTGGTCTAAAAATACAGGGAGACAGACTTTGTCCTCTCTTTGCAGATTACTCCAATTCCTATTTCATAATGATGATGTCAATGAAAATGTTGTAACTAAGTATAAACATTCACTACTTTGATTATGTTTTAATTTTTTTCATTGTCACAACTGTAATGTGTAGTGTAAAGTAATTATACTATTTTAATCTGAAATAAATCATTTGGGGGTGGCACAGTGGCGCAGTGATTGGCACTGTCACCTCACAGCAAGAAGGTTCTGAGTTCGAATCTCGGCCAGGGTTCTGTGTGGAGTTTATAGGTTTTCCCTGTGCCTGTGTGGGAAACCAGGTCAAAGTGCAGCATCCAGATGGAAAACAGTGGGCCCATACTAGAGTGCACACAAGAATGGGATGGATTTGAGGTCACAGAGACCTTTGATCTTGAAAATCAAAGTATTTCAGCTGTGTGTGTCCAAGTGAACGTTTGTGCCAAATTTGAAGCAATTCCATCAAGGCATTCCTGAGATATCATGTTCACGATAATGGGACGGACAAATGAACCCAAATACATAATGTTTTTGGCACAGATGTTACTATCACATAGGCATAAGTAGAACTAAATAATCATAAAATTAATGGGAGAGAAAGAAAGAAAGAAAAAAGACAAGATTGCACAAAATGGCACACGTTCAAATAAACAACTACACAAAGTAGTTAAGAAAATGCATAAAAATGCAGACAGACAAAAATCTTTAAGGACTTTGAATTGTGCAGTTCTTAAGTCTAAGGTATGAGATGGCAGAGCATCCCACATGATCCACATGTATGTAAATCAAGTTAAACTGTAATGTCATAAAATATTGTGAGTTGAATAATTGTGGAACTGATGACTGTTGGATTACAATAAATGGCAATTAAGGGGAAGGGCCCTGCTTGAAGAACTGTATATAATAAAACAATCTGTCGCTGGTTGACCTGATAAACACTGAGCAGTCCTGGCTAAGGACTCAATGGTCGAGATGGATGAATTCTATGTACACAGTTAAATATTCTTAGTGTTCATTTCTGAAAGCAAAAGATTGAAACCGGTTTAACGGGATGAGTATTCACCCGGGGTTAGTAACAGCAATTATACAGATAAATGTTTTTGTCAAAATCAAAAACTCCTCCTTATGACAAAATAATAAAACACAAGTGTAATATTATGAAACATGTCTGGTGCATTATGGTGTGCTATATTAATTACATTACAGTGTGTTACAAACCATTTTGTAATTGTTTGTGTGGCTACATATATGCTAAATAGGGAAAGTAAAGTGCTACCTTTTTTGGGGTGTCTTAATAAATTGCTGACCTCAAACTCTTGAAAATCTTTTGAATCTAGCCATTTATAAAAAGACTTTGCAGTAAACACATAAAAGAGAAAGGTTCATAGAACAACTTTTGACTTATCTAGGGCAAAAATATGAAAATATTAATTCATGAGGAAAATTTTTAATTGGGCAGGATTACAATGTACAGTAACAGACAGTGAAACACTTGCCTCTTTATTCAGTGTGCAATGACAGAGATGTCCGTCTTTCATTAACTTACTTTCCTTGCTCAATTAATCAGTTACCAAATTGTTGGGGATAAGATTTACTGTCATTAATTATTGTTAGCTATAGTGCCCTGCATGTACTGGGCAGAAGTCACCCTGGATAGGTCAAAAGTCTGGCACACAATAAAGATTACACAACAATCAGTCTTCTACTGACCACACTCCCAAATCAAGGAGAAACATCACAAACCTGATAGATTTCATTGGCCAGAAGGGTTTGAGTGTGTTTTTATGTTTGTGTTACATAAGATGGCTTTCCTCCTTCGTGACTGCTGTGATTGTAATACACCATCATGTATTCTTTGCATGTCATGTTTTCATTTATTGTATCTGCTTGTTAATTCACTGAGATGTACTTAACACTATGACACATTCAGTTTGACGAAACCCACTTGCCTTATCATGAGTATGCTCAAACACTCACCACACACACACACACAAGGTTAACAGTCCACCAGAAAGGTTAATTTTAGCTGCCGACATGGTAATGAAGCAGCTAAATCATGGGCCAGCTCCCAGGAGCAATTGTGCATGCATGTGTGTGTGTGTGTGTTTCCTGTTTTTACAGCGACTGACATGTCTTAACAGGCTCTTAGCGTACAGTTACACCACGCACATAAGTACACCACTTATTGACATGGCGATCCCTTGCCATGCATATTTCTCTTCTCAAGAAGGGCCTCAGGCCAATTATGCATAAATCAATAAAGTTCCTGTTCTGTTGAGTGGTGTTACAGTGTTAGTGTGTATGTGTGTATGTCTCGCTGTGTGTATGTCTTGTAGAACAAGCCTTTATGGATGTAGGATACATAAAACATCACCATCAGCCCCTGATTAGCCACTCACTTTACGTCGTGATCGATAACTTTGTGGGAAGACACACACATTGAAACAGTTGCAGATGCATCAACACACATGCACCGAGACCTCTTTCCTTGTGTTGTTGCGTCTCTCAGTGTGTGCGCTAATGTTTAGTCATGTGCTTTGGTGTAACTCCAGTGGTTTCACAGATGCTGTCTGCTCACTTACAGCAGATGGTAGCTGGCTCTAATGGCCCAGCCTTATGTGTGGTAGATTTATCAGTGCATCTGTACTGCGCTTAAGTACACCTTCCGAGGAGTACCACTTAATGTGAGGCCCATCTCCTCCAGAGTTTTGTTCAGGAGATCTCACAATGTTCTTCTCATTTCTATAAAATACTTTTGACAGATATTCTGACAAATCATTCAGGAAGTTTACTGTCAAAGGGTGCCACAAATAGGAACTACACTGGGATTCTTATTAAAAATGGGGGGCTGAAGGGGCATCTTTTTGTTAGGAGGAGAACATTTAGGGATTACATGTACACATACTGATACAGACAGTTAATTTGATTATGTTAAAAGCATAAAAGGTCAGTGATTGTGTAATAAAAATTAATTTGTACTTTTTACTTTATTTCTACAACTGTGTAAACAAAAAATGTTTGGATGTCTCTGCAGGGTAAAATGAATATGCTGTATTTTGTGATATATTTGGCTCAGCAGAAAGGCAGTGGATTGATTTGGGTTTACCAGGCTGTCAAAGCATTTGATCCGATAGTGTTTAAAGAAATTAGAAATGAAAATAAATGAAATTCAGACTACTCAAATGGAAATAAACAAAAAACTGCTTTTTATATGGTTGTTAGTGGTCCAAAACTTACATAACTGTAGACAATTGGGTAAAGAATGCAAATAACCACATATATGGATACATAGATGTTCCAAAAACAAAATCAAATTAAAGGCAGCAGGTCATTAGAAATTTCTTTGATCTTATAATTACAGCTCTCTGCTGTTGATAGGCTACAGTTTCTTTATAAGGGTACAGGATTTTTTTTTTTTAAAGGTCTTATATTTTACACTTTTCCAGTGTTTTATTTGTAGTGTTTATATCATAACATTTTTTTTTTTTTTTAATACGTAGACCTGCTTTACAATCAAAAAAGAAATGAAAAACTGAATTTATATAATATGGGTCCTGTAAAACAACACTAGTAGGGTGTACATCTGCCCAATCCCTTCTTAGATTATGCTCTGAAGATGACTATTGAATATTATCCGTAAATTGTCAAGATTATGGCTAAACTGAAAGAGAAAAAGTGATATGAGATGTGCTACAGCAGAAGCTCAACACCCAGTGGAGGAGCACATGCTATGCAAATTGTTTTGAGATTAAGAAAAAAAAAAAATCTGCCAAACGGCATATGCCATTATCATTTCTTATGGTTGAAACAAGGGACATCTTTGGCGTTGGATGAAATAAAATGGTGGCAACAGATGTGGCTGTTAAAAATACATTCAAAAAGTCAACTGGGTACAATAAGCCATATTGAATTGTACAGTATTACAGTCAAGAGAAGTCTTTGGAATCACTTGAAATAAACATTGTCGCTGTGTCAACAGATGTAGCCATTAAAAATACATTTAAAAAGTCCACCGATTACAATATGAAGTATCATTCATCACAATCAACACAAAGAATGACTTTTGGAGAATTGTATGAAATGAAAATATTCACTATGTCAACAGATGTAGCTGTCTAGAGTACGTTCAAAAGCTGAAATCCTTGAGCAAGTATTTATAGATAAAAGGTTTCATTTTTTTCCACAGCCACTCACCGTACCCATTGTCTATTCAACTAAAGAGATAAACAAAACGGAAAACAACATAACATGAGCAGCAAGCGTAGAGACCATGAATGAACAGATGGAAAAGTGTATTGGAGGGTCAAGAGCACATGTGAGTGCAATATGTATATTGAAGAGTGATTCATGTCCCTCTGCTGCCATGTGTTATTTGTGTTTAAGTGAAAGAGCCAAGCATAGAGAAAAGTAAAGGATGGACTGAGTGAAAAAGTGAAAACGCAAAAGACACATTATGACATTAAATACAAAAAAAATTGGTGTGTCTGTGTGTGTGTGTGTGTGTGTGTGTGTGTGTGTGTGTGTGTGTGTGTGTGTGTGTGTGTGTGTGTGTGTGTGTGTGTTGATCCTGCACTGATCAATTAGTGTTCATCTCAGTCCCAGAGATTTGTGCTTGACTTATTAAACACAGCTAATTCATCCTCCTTCCATAATGGCTATAAATCTACAGAGAAGGGAGTGAGAAACATTGTGTGTGTGTTTCCTTAAGTCTGTGTGTGTTTGATTCATTGGCAGCGGGAAGAGCGTGCTACGCCACATTTTTCTCCTTGTAATTAACAGTAAATTGTTTTTACTGCCGTGCACCATGAATATCCCCTCTGGTTAACATGACCAATGCTGTCGCCACTCAAGTACTCGGTGACTGACTGTGTGGCTCTGGATGTGTGTGTGTGTGTGTGTGTGTGTGTGTGTGTGTGTGTGTGTGTGTGTGTGTGTGTGTGTGTGTGCGTGTGCGTGTGCGTGTGCATATGTCAGAGGCTTGTGTTGCAGTCGTTATGAAGAGAACACCACACTTAAGTCAGTAACAGACACAACATGTACCAGAACTGCTATCATCCTTTAAACACACAATATTTTGGGCCTATCAGCATTTCATTTAGTGTGATTCAATGAGTACATTTGTTAGTGTTTGCATTAATGTGTGTTTGTGTGCAGATGTTTTGGTTCTACCTGCTGGTAAGGTCTGTCCTGTGCTTGGCAGACTGGTGATGCAGCCTGTTTTTGTGCAGACTGTGGCAGTGAAGTTGTACACATGGTAAGGCTTCAATCCTTTCACTATATAAGCAGGCTGTGACGATGGTCCCACCCTGTGCAAGACCTGAGAAACAGAAAGAGAGAATTAAAACTTCGATGAGAGAGATAAACAGAAGAGAGCAAGAGCGGGGGAACAGAGCCACATACACAATTCAATCATGGCGAAACATCAAAAGTAAGATGAGCTAATCCAACAACATTTATACGTCTAAGTAACTTTTCACCCAACTAAAGGCCGTATGTAAGCTTAAAGGTTTTTTAGTTAACTTGTTCATTTGGTCAAATTGCATTTGTCTGTGCGTGCTTACCTGACCAACAACCGGAGGAGCGTAGGGATTGTTGGTCTGTTCAGTGAGCAAGTTGACCCGATATTCTGTGACTTTTCCTCGAGCGATAACACCTTCACCCTCGACAGAGCTCCACGTAACTTTGAGACTGGTGGACGATAGTGCAGACACGTCCGGAGGAGCCATAAACTCTGGGACTGCAACATGGGCACAAACAGAGACCCATGAAAATGTACACGCACCATTTTTAACTATTAATTACAAATGAACAAACGATGAACTAATCACCAATAAATCCTCTATGCATATTTGTAAATAACAATTTGTTTAAATACAAAGGTGGATCAGAAAGTTCTGAGACTGCTCCTGTTTCGCACGAATGGTGCACAGCAATTGAATTTCTTGTCGACTACAGCATATGTATCTGCTCTGTAAAACACTGGTCGTGTTCACATTTGAGCAAAAAACATTTGAAACCATTGCATTGATTCAATGATCATCATTCGGTATCCACCTATGTAGATGGAGACATAATTTTAGTACAGCCAGTCAAGTCTCACAATAGGCAGCATCATTTCATCATCACATTGAACCAGACAGCAGCCTGATACATAACAGAAGAGCCTCTCAAACACAAGCCACATTAGCTTTCCTACTATATCTTCTTCTTAACTAACTTAAGAAATTGTTCTGGATCTCTGCTTGTTGAATGAGCACTCAAACACACTCAACAGAGAAGAGTGAACTGCTTACGTCAATGTGCAGGCTAAACAGCTAATAAGTAAATAGCACATAAATTTCCCCTCAAACCTCAATTCAGTCAAGTTACTGTTAGATGCAGTTGTGACCCATTCTCTTCAATACCACTTTCTGTCTATTCATGACATGTAGCTAGGTACAGAGCAAGTTTGTTTACTTTATCAATCTGTCTGTATTTAAATTATTTTGGATATCACTGTGGAGCTTCATCGGTCACCATCCAAATAATATTCCAATTTCAAATTATCCTCCTGTCCTCCCGAGTCTGGATTCCCAAGATGATTTGCTAAGTTTAAAATAAAAGTACTAGACTTCACACTTGACATACTCTGTATTGAGAAAGGCCTTTTGTCTCTTGTAAATCCAAACATCTAAAAAAAAGGTTTCACCATTATACATCTTAAATTAATGACATACTGTAGCTATAAAGATGAGGCTCACTGGGTTTGAATGTTTAAGAGACCTGGAATTCATGTAAAAATTCACAATGATCATTAAACCTGTTGTTGAAGAAAAATTCAATATTTCCATCACTTGTATTGTATTCCCAAAGTTTTAAAGCTGAACTTTTGTAAAACATGCCTTGTCTTTGTCTAGCAGTGGTAACAGGGTAAGCTAGTTCAAACAGGTAGGCAATCTGAGGATAGGGCTCAAATCACTAAATTCAATCTGCCTATTCAGATTTTCCTCTATATTAATTTCAACTCTTGTACATCAGTAATAAAAAAAATAATAATAATAAAAAAAGAGACTCTAAAAGGATGGATTTTTTTCTTAAATAATTTTGTATCTGCTGCAGTTTCTAAAATGCAAAGGACTGGACAACTGAACTTTACTTTTATCTCTTTGATTGCAACTTAAGACATTAAAAACGAACCTTTTACAGTTAATTAAAAATAAAATAAAAATTTTGATATAAAGACACATTAAAAATCAATATTTAGTGGATGTTATGTGGACTTAATGGATTGAAGTGTTCCATAATTTTACGGTTGTGATAGCCACTATTACATGACAGATTAGAGAGAGGGATTCTTTATTCTACTGTTGATGGCATCTAACTGTGAAATATGCTGTGAAATGTGATTCATGGTAGACATAACCACAGTAAGATTCTTTCTCTCTAACACAGCACATATACGCACACCAACACAGACACACATTCCACATTTAAAATGGTGTTATCATATGCTTGTTATCCAGACACATAGCTTAGAGTGATGTTGGAGGCAATCGTTTAGTCCTAATGAGCCATATCATCTCTTTGAAATTCAAATACCTTAATGAGTTTCCCCTCCCCCACATGCAGTTCTTATTTCCTCCCGCGTTCCCCACTTCCTTTCTCTACAATCTGACAAATGCCTTTTGTTTTATTTTTTACTTATAAAATAGAATTCATTTTTATAACATCAGTAAGCAAAACAACTCTGGTGGACAGATTAGCCTTGATTTGATTTTGGTAATTTTTTTTTCACACAAACTTTCTGTTTAAGTTAACAAACTGCAACACTACATTTCAGTAATTTTGGTTTCAATTTTGAGTCCTTTTTTTTTTTTTTTTAAATCTAGCTTCTTTACTACTGAGGAGCAACCTTGGGTGACCACACTTTCATTATAGGAAGCAAAATTCAGGCAATAATTTATCTGATCAATATGGAAATCAGTTTTACAGATGAATACATCACAACCTAATTATATATCAATATTTTATGTACAAATTTCTAACTTCAACAGATCTCAGATCTGATTGTTTTCACTTTCTAAAAGCTTTCTGTGTATACAAATATCCCAAAAAAATGATTTGTGATATTTTTTGTATTTATTTAAAGACTGTTAAATGTATGTGCACGGATCATCTGATACACACAAGTCAGGTCACATTTGTGTGTGGGTTTTTGAGACTCTTCACACTCTTCATTTTCAAACAGATCATAATTTAATGCTGCGTTTAAGTGCTCGTGGAAAACTTGGACATCTGGGCTTTTCGTGGATTCATGTGTACTTTCAAAATGTCGAAAGATGTCTTTTTTAAATAGACAGAAAAGCTCATTATCACTTAACTAGAACACATATGTTTACCAACCACAGGCTCCATACGGTAGCCTATAACTGTAAATATATGGTTTAAAAAAATCTACTGCCGGGTGGTGGACTTGTTACAAAATTACGAACCTCCCTCCATTGTACGTGCTGTGGTCCATCCCGATGTGACACTTCCTGCAATATTGGCGCTCACAACTCTCATCTGGTAGGTTGAAAATGCCTGCAGGCCTGCTACAATGGTACTGCTCTCAGGGGGTGATACATTGCTATTGTTGGTTAGCATTACTTCAGGGGACACACTTGGATCCAGCCAGCCAGAGCTGAAGAACACTCTCTTGTCAACGGCAAGGCTTGAAAGGTTCTGCGAATCCATTGGTCCACGCAGAAACACCTCATACCTTGTGATGACACCTGTACAAGAAGAAAAAAAAAGTTAAATCTAAGTCGTCTACTAGAGACTAGGTCTACAACATAAACTTTTCACCAAATACTCATTTCTGAAATAAAATTAGGGGAGCAACAATTGCAGCTAAGAGGATTGTAACGGACACACTGTGACACAGTTTCATTTCTACCCAAGAACAACACTTGAACTAATGAGTCAATGCCAATAACTCTACTTAATACTCATCCTGATTTCTAACTGAATGCTTAAGTACTTACATTTTTTCCAACACGGTAATGTCGTTTTGTGTAAATAATGAGAAAGTCCTGGCCAGTGTTTGGCCCAATAGCAGCAAACACACTGATAATGACTAAGGCCTGGCTAGTGCCGTGTTGCTTTCTGATGGGAACACGGCTATTGTCCTATTCTCACATGCTCTATTCCACTTGTTAATATAAGAGAGCTGGGTTAGAATGAGGACAGATCCTCAGTGGTATGAATAAATGTCCAAATGTTGTTATAAGTATAAATACGAAATAAAATAAAAATAATATAGAGGTCTAACGTGGAACCTTTGTTGAGAGGTCCTGTATACCCTTGCATAACACTGCTCTTTCTCAGTATTGTGTCAGTATTTATTCCTAAAAGTAGTTCATTTTTCATGTCTCACTTCTCCCTTTTAATAGAAATATAGTGCAAATAGAGTAGATTCTACAGCCGTAACATTAGTTGGTAACACTTTACTTGAAGGGGTTTGCATAGACTGACAAGACACCTGTCATAACCTGACATGACACCTGTCACGAACTTGAGGGAGTCATTATGAATGTTAATGATTGGGGTCATTAACAGTCAATTGGTCAATTATGTCACTTTAAATGCAAAATTGACATTGTTATGACAACTTGACATAAACCAAGAAAACATAACCAAAAGAATGCTTTAAAAGATTATGAAACAGAGAAATGTACGTAACTGGGTTTATGACACTGCGAGGGGAAACAGATTAACAGACAGAGAAAAAAAGCAAAAGCTGCAAACAGAGAGAGACCCAGGTTACATGGCTTTGTATGACACTGAGCCTTAGAGCCATTGCAAAGCTCTCTGGATTTACCAAAGGCAGTTCCAGTTCAGTGTGTATTTCTGTGTGTGTGTATTCGTGTCAGATGATTCTCATACTTGTTGAATGACACAAGCCCAAAGCCATTCTACTGGGCTAGTGTTTCATGTTAGTTACAAAATGTGTGTGTGATTATTCTACTATGATATTAATTCTGACATTGACATGAATAATTAGAATATTTGTTCTGTCACTTCACGTAAACATTGTGTATTTTTAATTGCCCAGATGTGTGTACAACTTGTGTTCGTGCATGTTTTTCTGAGTGAAGTACCACATGTTATAGGAGCTGTGCAGTATGTGTGTGGATGTTTAGGTTTGTACCGTTTGGCTGCTTGGGGTGCTCCCAGGAAGCATGCAGCGTATGGGGTCCTGTAGCAGTGACTCTGGGAGGGTGCTGGTTTTGTGGGGTGGCAGAGGCTGTCAGAAGGGACAGCGGTGGGCTCGAAGTGCACCCCCCAGAGGAGCACGCCTTTAGACAAGTTTAAAAAACTGTAATTTTCATTTTTAAAGCAGTGCATGTCAAAAATATAATTTAAAAACTGTGGTTCAAGCATACTTCCCATATTCTTTTACAGATACAGTGGCTTCACTTGTATATCTTTAAACTGGGAATGAAAATAATCACTTGTGTTAAAAACCCTGGCTGTTTGCCACACTTACCTCCAGTATTACAGTGTATTGGGTGAAGGACTTTAGGCCGCTTGCCACAGCCTCTGTAGATAAACCTGTGTAGAGAATGCTGGGCTGTGCTCCACTAGAGTACTCTGTGGAGGATAACACAAACCTTTGGGAGACAAAAAAAAATGTAATAATCAATTGCTCTTTTCTTAATTTTTCCAATGCCATAATCATTTCACTAAATCACATGGTTTTGTAATGGGGTTCAGTTAACAGTTAGTTCTGGGAAGTCACAGGGGCCTATGGGATAAATTAAATAATATGTAAACTGTAAAGTTACTGGTTCAAATTGAAGACAATTCAAAGCTTTGGAACCAGGCTATTGCTGCACATCATCACCCTATCGCTCAACCCACATTTCCTTTCTGCCTCTAAATCATACACTATCAATCAAAAGCAAAAATGCCCCAGAAATGATATTTAAACAACACTATGCCAAAATCCAGCACGTTTCAAATTAAAAGCCATGCATAAAACCCTACCATTTAATGTATGACTTTTTATTTAAAACGAGGGTTTTTAAGTTGTAACAGATACAGGAAGTCACAGCATTCAGACAACCAATGGTGTAACTCTGTCAGTCACTCCCTCAGTGAGATATTTGTGTTTACAGGGCTGGCTCTGTTGTTGTGGTCCAGCCAAATATGTATAAATAAAAACTAGTGCTCTTTTATTGCACCCATCCTGTTTCAGACTTCAACACCAGCTTAACTCACCAACAAACGTGCATACTGTGCATCCTTACATTAAATATTCTTACTCCACCCTGTTCTATCCATAATTGTATCAATAAGTTGCTCTCTAGATCAACTGTTCTCATTCTCTCCCTCAATTTGTCTCATTATTATATCATCCACTGCAAATTCACTTCACTGTTTCTCCAAGAAAGGCTATAAATGATATATATTGATCATTACAATGTATTAGGAAGTCAGCTTCATTCAGAACCACAACATCAACTAGGTAGAGCAGCTGAAATTGCCATTTTGAAGACCCATGAGTCTCAGTTTGTCTAATTGAATTTGCAGTCTAACTCTTCCCCTTTGATGACTGCCTTTGCTTTCCCTTGTCTTCTGCCTCCAAATCCTAAACCACAACCTCTCTTTTCCCTCCTTCCTTACCTTTCCACTGGGCCTGTATCATTTCGCGGTGTCCTCCAGTTAAAGCTAGCACTGGTTGGACCCGGTCGTCCCACAAGGTTTAAATGGAGTTGGTCTGCTTCAGGTGGTGCTCCTAAAGTTTGGTATGAGGCTGATGCACTTATTGTTGATCCAGCTATGTTAGCTGTTATAAGCCAATAAGAGTAGTTTGTAAAGGGAAACAAACCAATGTCTTCAAATGATTCAGGGCCTTAAAAAAAGGGAAATAGGAGGAAAATGTTAGAAATGATTTAAAATGGGTAGAAGACAGAATCAAACAAGTACAATGTTTTTGTCGCATGTATAAAAAATATCAAGATGGAAATGATGAAGTTGTGTGACATGCTGTGTGGATACATACTGAAAGGGTAGTGACTTTGGATGGTATGTACTGACAGTCCATCCCTGATGAGCGTGTAGTTAAGTCTGTTTGAGTTTGGAGAGTCAGGAGGATGCCAAGAGAGATGAATTGAAGAGTAACTGAGAGCCAAACCTACTGGTGCGGGCTGCTGGGAGGGTGCTGCAAAAAGACAAAAAGCATCAACTAGAAAGAGCTAAACAGTTATAGATGCTGACATTAAACAGGCAGAGAGAGAAAAAAAAAACTGATGATCAATAAATAACCTTGATTACTTTAATTTTCACATCACAACATTGAAGAATAATTGCTGACAATGTAAATGTGTGTGTGTGTGTGTGTGTGTGTGTGTGTGTGTGTGTGTGTGTGTGTGTGTGTGTGTGTGTGTGTGTGTGTGTGTGTGTGTGTGTGTGTGTGTGTGTGTGTGTGTGTGTGTTTATTAACAGACCTTTACTGCAGCCAAAGTGGTTCTCAGGATCAAAGTGACTTGCGTCAGGATGACATGAATCACAGTTGTCTCCAGTTACCAGCAGCTTACACACACACACCCCTGTGTCTGGATGGCACGAACCATTGACACTGCCCACTGGGTCACATGCACAAAGATGACATCTGCTCATCAAACAGAAAAAAAAAAGATCATGAATACATTTTGTACATTTCACAATTTTCATTCATTAATACATTGAGAGCTGGTTGAAAATAACCTTAAAACAAATGAAAACTAGAACCACTGCCTCGCAGTGTATGCCTCCACCAACCAGTGAAGTTGCAGTTAGCATCCATGTCCATCCAGACAGATACGATATGTAGTGAAGTCTTTGATGGAATTCAACAAAAAGTTATGAAGTGTATTTTTCAGGGATATACAAATAAGACTGACTTGACTTTCTTAAGTCTCATGTCTATAGTTCTGCTGTACATATTACATGTTTTAGTATTCGTGTGTAAATATATTGAGGGAAACAAAACAGTCAAATTCTTTGTAAGTGTTCATGTTTGGTCAATAAAGCTGATTCTGATAGAACGCAATGTTGGAGTCATGACAGTAGATAATGCTTCAAATATGTATGTTGCTGCAAAGAAGCTACAACTTCTAAACACAGGGATGTTTCACACACATCTTCAAGCTGACAGCTTCGAAGATATATACGATAAGCACAGTTTGAGGATGGTCAGACCAATTGTAAAATACGGTCACAATCTCCCCTTCTGTTCCTGAATTATGCAGTTGAATAATGGACAGAAAGGTGTTTTTGTTTATGATGTCACAGCAAAGTTGACTTTTGACCGTGTAGAAACAAAATGGCATCACTTCATTTTATTCTATTAGACATTTGAGTGACATTTTGTCATCACTAGTGTATGAATTCTGAAGTTATGGCCACAAACAGCATTTTGTCAGGTCACAGTATCTTTGTCTTTTCACCATCAAAACCTGCCGCTGAGTTCAATGTTCAATGTTGTGCCAAATTTAAAGAAATTCCCTTCCTGAAATAATTGCTCTATATCCGTCTGCATGTAAACACTGCCGACTTATGAAACTATACCAATGGTTATCTGTATAGCTAATAATTAAAAAAAAGGAACTGCAGACTTTCTGTGACGTTTGTTGGGTTTTAGAGACTAATAACAACAAAAATGTCTGTAGTTAATAAGTTAAATAGAAGTAAAGCAGTCATTCTGCTTTTGTATAGTTGTGGTGGGTGGTAGACTAAACATAAAGAAACATTATCATTAATTGTGTCTGCATTGGTGTGCAAATGTTCAAAGATAATTTGCAACTGGGTCTAACTGTGTGTTTGAAGGTGTTGGGTCTTCTCCTTAACACTGTGAGGGAGACCCTCACGACAGTCTATCCCACCCACCACCCTCTAGCTGTGAAACTAACTTCACAGAAACTGTGTTTCCCCCTCAGACTTGTCAAAGTGCGTGTGTGTGCGTGTGACTGCATGTGTGTGTCTGACACTGCATGTGTCTGGGTCACCAGTGTGGTGCTACCCTCACAGGGGCTGGGCAATGGGTGATCATCCGGCCAGCCTTCTCACACCTCTACACACACACACACACACACACACACACACACACACACACACACACACACACACACACACACACACACACACACACACACGGTCACATGTGCAACGCAGTCAGCTTGTTGGAAGATGTTTGGCACACACTCACATACACACCGTACTGGCAGAGTGACACTGCATAAAGCATGTTATTGTCACAAACACACCCACACACACACACACACAGAAATTATCTGCGTGTGTTTCAACTCTACCATATAGTGTACGCACAAGCTCTGCCTCTCTCTCACACACCACTACACCTTCTTTATTGCTGTGTGAAAAGCCACAGCCTTATAACGAGCCGCAAATTTGTCCTGTCAACTGGTGCTCACACATACACACATACACAAAATGCCATAGTGACTCGACCTTCACTCCATTCCCAAGGAGAAAGAAAACACCAACATCACACCCAGTCTTTCTGGTTTTAATCAGCCTTAAAGTACAGTATGTGTGTGTAGACAGAGAGAAAATTAGAATTTGGGAGTATTTAATTATATCATGCTAATGACATCATAGACAATACCAAACAAACATTTAAGAAGATTTAAACAGTGCATAATCAGGTGTATGTAAATGAAAATAAAATGCTAACAATATGATAAGTCATATTGAAATGATTTTCAAAGATGTTTATGCCCCAATAACACAAGTTATTATTAGAAAGTACATATGATACATATGTAATCCAATATGATACAGTTATGTGTATAATATAAGTGAATGTGTGTACATGCAAATATTTCACCACTTCAGGCAGAATTACAGTCATATTTATTGAGACACAAGATTACATCTCAGCCAACTGCTCACACATCAATTGGTGTGTGTGTGTGTGTGTGTGTGTGTGTGTGTGTGTGTGTGTGTGTGTGTGTGTGTGTGTGTGTGCGTGTGTGCGCGTATGTGTGTGTGTGTGTGTGTGTGTGTGTGTGTGTGTGTGTGTGCGTGTGTGTGTGCGTGTGCCTGTGTGAGCGTGTAAAGTAATTTGTAAAAGGCCTATTGATTGAAGGGGGAGGCCAAATTACTTGATGATATTTAGATGAAGAAATCCTTATTGTAGAGTGACTCTGGGCACAAGAAAATCATTCACCAGTAATAACCTAAGACTTCATTTGTCATTTATTTTCCGTGCAAAAAGGGAACGGAAGACAGAAAAAGAGAGATACAAACCTGCTGCACTGATATGAGTGATAGGTCTGACATTAGTTTTGTTAATCCATGCTTTTACAAAATCTGTGCCTTTTCTAAACCATTTCTATTTTTTTATTTTCCTGACACTGTTACTATCTTCCCTTATGTCCTTGTGCAGTAAACTCTTTATTACTGTTGTGTTTTCTCCCGCCATCATTCCATCACTCTCCACCGTGAGGAGATCTCAACCACAGCCTGATCTCATCTTAATGTCTTAACACTGGAGAATACAGCAATCAGCCAAGGTCACACACACACACACACACACACACACACACACACACACACACACACACACACACACACACACACACACACACACACACACACACACACACACACACACACACACACACACACACACACACACACACACACACACACACACACACACACACACCAAGAGTGGACAACTAGTCAAACAGTTTGTGGACCATCTATCTACTATGACACCCTGTTGAGAGGAACGTATGTGCGTGTGCACACGAGTATTGCACAGGGTGTAAAGTGTACAGTTACATTTGTGTATGCGTGTTTTAACTTGTGTGTATGTGAGACAGCCTGCAGGCAGAGACAAGGTAGAGACATGAGTGGTAAAGGTCAAAGCAGCTCTTAACTCATGCAAGTCATATGTCTGCCTACCAATCTGTAAACTGTCTTCACAGAGACTGCACCTGCTGGTGTGTGTGCTCATATGTACAGCTGCATGTGTGCATCAGTGTGTGTATGTGTCTGTACAGGTGGTGCAATTAATGGATACAAGCTTTACAAGATGTACAACTGATAGATAGAGTGTTTGTGTAATTAACTTGAGGCTTACCTGCCCACACCAGGGTTGAATCCAAAGAACATCTCGCGACACTGGTCACAGCGTCGCCCTCCCACTGATGGATGGGCACACACACACTGACCAGTCTGGCTCTCACATCCAGGCTGCAATGCTCCCATGGGATGGCAGTCACACTCCAAACACATACTGTGGTCTGGAGAGAGGTAGAAGCCTGGACAGAGATAAATATTAGTTTTCTTTCTTCGGTGTTTATTTTCCTCTGTTGTATTGTATTGTATTCTTCTATGTTCTCGCTTTACTTTTTCTCTCAAAAGTCAAATCCACTGTTCTGTAATCAGACTGTGCTGTTGTTGGTTGCATTACATTTAATGTCAAAACGTTTGTCTGGCTGCACCTAAAATAATTAATGAATCCCCATGCAGCCCACTGTTTGTATCCCGTAGAGTTTATGTACAATAATGCTCCAGTGAAAAAAGAAATAGCCCATGTAGTGAACTCAGATTACAGAGAAATGTTTTTTTTTTATTATTTTTTTTTATCAACAAGTAAACAAGACGTCATGCATGTTGATGCATAAGCTAAACCATGTCAAAGTGTTCTTTATTTTAACAACTGACAACATCAAACAAATGTTGTTCAAGTTCAGAATAGCGAATGAGTGATTAATGTAGGATGCAGCCTGTTACAATTTTTAAGCAACCTTAAATGCCCCTACTAATAACTAATAGGAGGTTGCTGTTTGCTATTTATTTGTAATAAAATTGAACACAAAGCCAATAAATGTGTGTGAAGTTGCATAAAGCACACCTGGTTCCAAAGTATAAATCAATTCAGTTTACTTTTCTCAAGGCCTGCCAGCTAATAAACAAATTGGATATTCTATTTAGCCACTTGGGCAGAGGATACACGATGGCTGATGAGCTGGCAGGTGAGGATATTAAACGGGGCAGTTTGTCGGTGTGGAGCTCGGCAAATGCAACAAAATAGTGCAATTAATAAGCATAATCAGACATTGCAGGAAAATAGTACATCTACATTACCACATGGCAGAAATGCATATTGGGTTTATTCGATTTTGGGGTATTTGTGAGATAATAACTATTATCTTTTTCTTCTTTTTTTTTTTACAGCTTTTCATCAACTCATTCATTCAGTTCTTGTGTTACAGTAAACCCAGCTATGATGCTGGTCTTTCATCACTGACACAACACAAAATCTTTTGCCTCTTATCTGTTACACAGATACAGACACAAATAAAGATAAGTGAGAAGACACAATCTTTCTCCACACTATGGAAACCTGCCATTAACAGGACGATCAATGTGTGGAGCTCTCACAGAAAGCACATATCAACACACACATTAACAAAAACTCAAGGCCTTGAGTATCATCTTTTGTTCTTCACCATTTGACTCGGAACCTTTAGGCGATATTGTAGCCACTATATTTATTTGTTCAATCACTCCCCAAATTTCTTGTTCATCCATTTATCATTCATTCTTTCATACATTTTTCTAACTCACCGGGTCGGCAGCTACTGCAGCCCTTTCCATAGCGGGTTGGGACACAAATGCACTTCCCTGTGGTGCTGTCACAGACTGACCCTGCTACTGTTCCTCTGGGGTCACAGACACATGGTACACAGCCATGGGACAAACCCGCTAACAGGACACAAAACAATATCAGAGTCAAAGAGATTTATACTTTTTTTTTTTTTTCAAACAGTCACTGCTTATTCAACATCACACAAGCTTAACACGACTAATACAAAGTAGCTTGCATCAAATTCTCAAAGTGTATATAGTATGTCGGCTCCTAACATTTTTGAAAAACTTCAGCTATGTAAAAGATGTTGAACTCCACTATAAAATTTGAGCTAGTGTTGAATGTAATTTTGGTGTCAGTTGTGTGTTCTCTTACTCTGGGGATCTAAACTCCTGTTATAGTAGTTGTGGGCACAGTTGGTACACTGGGCTCCCTCCACCCCCTCCTTGCACGGGCATTGTCCGGTCCACATATCACATACACCATCTGGCACAGTTCCACTGATGTCACACACACATGGCAGACAGCCCAGGGAGTTTCGATGCTCCAGGGTGTGGTAACCATGGCGGCAAGTGTCACAGTGACGGCCCTCCACATGTTCCTTAAAATGAAATATGGAGGAAGAATAAGAGGGATGGAAAAGAGAGGAATGACAGATAAAACCCTAAAACAATGTGAAGACTGAGAAGAATAAACATTTCATGATAAAACTGAAACAACTATAAATATCAAGGAGACCCTGACCACTGACATGACACCAGGGATTGACAAAAATTGTCCGTCACTAGGAGTCCATACTGGGGATGTCATGAGACCAGAAAACTCTTCAAACCTATCTGAGCAGCTTGAAAACAGACATACGAATCTGTATGCAGAATTTAAGGTCAGAGTTTCAGTTTTCCACTTTATATTACAACATGTCGCCCACCAACGTTCACATCCTGAAATGTTACTGTTGCTAATAATGAACTGCGACCTCTGCTTATGTCATAACGATGTTCCTTCGACAACATTCATTCATTGTTTGGGGTAATGTAGCGATAGCTCACAACATTAGGAGCTAGCTATCGTACCAAAATTGCCTTTCTGCTCTATGCATGTACTTGTGTATAGTACATTTTTATGTAAAGCTTCTATGCCGGTGCTTGATTAGAAATTGATACTTTGTGGAAGTGGCCTTCTAGTATTGTTGTTCAAGTATTGTTAGCTTTAAATACTTATAGACTACATTCCACTGTTTTCATGATCTTAAGTTTGTTTCCTTTCATCGCCACGTTATTACCAATAGTTTTTGAACAACAGTTGCAAATTCAAATGTTTGTAAAATATAAATAAGTCGTAATTTCCTGGTCTGGAATCCCTGATAATACATTTTGTCTGATACTAATTATATCTGCAGTTCATTTAAAAGTACCAAGCAGGGCTAAGGATGGGGTCGTCTTTGCTTTGCCAAATGTGAGGTGGATTTCTGATTGTGTAAAATAGCTTTTATTGCAGTCAATGTTTTATATAATGGTGAAGGATAGTAAAAAAATTAATTAAAAAAAAAAAATCAGAAAAAGGTTGTACATGCCTTACACACACACTGTCCTGTGTAGGGATCACAGTCTGTCCCAGGTACCGTCCCTTCATGTGAGCAGTTGCAGGGGGCGCAGGATCCCTCCAGTCCTAAACCATACAAGCCGCTACCGCATGAATCACATCGCTGGCCACCGACCCCAGGCTTACACTCACACTGCCCCCCCTCAGGCTCGCAGAATGGACTGAAGGACCCCGAAGGGTCGCAGTCACATGGGACGCAGCCGTCTGGGTGGGAGAGGTTCCAATAACCAAACTCACAGTGGTCACATGTAAGCCCTGGAAAGAAAGCAGGAACGAGAAAGAAAAATGTTATTTAGAGAATTGTGGAAGGGAGGGACCAGCTGAGGGAAACAGAAATTAGAAAGTGAACGGATGCTCGCTTGTTCAACAAATAGCAGTTAGACCCTTTCTGTTTGCAGAGCGTGTGTGTGTGTGTGTGTGTGTGTGTGTGTGTGTGTGTGTGTGTGTGTGTGTGTGTGTGTGTGTGTGTGTGTGTGTGTGTGTGTGAGAGAGAGAGCGAGAGAGAGAGCAAGAGAAATGGTGGGTGAGTGTATAAAACTGCCATCATTAGGGCCGGGCCCTCTGCATATGATGATGGATCACTCACCTAAGGCCAAACACTTAATTTTACGGAGCAAAAAAAATAAATAAATTAAGCAACTACAAGAAAAGAATGAAGAGAAAGAAAAGGAGGAGATGAAAGGATGGAAAAATTGGAAAGACGGACAGAAAAATTATATAGAATTATTATCTTGTGAAAAAACATGAGAAGGTGAGCTCAATTCTGGAGGAAACTTCAAGAAATTGGCTTTGAATAATGACTAGAGCAAGTATGAAAATGGTTTGGAATGAGTCATTATTAACAGTTTATTATCTTGTTTTTTATAGTGCCACAAAGCAGCTTCTTATTGAACAGTTACATGTGAACATTTAATTCACTAATAATAATCAAACATTATAATTCTCCCCAATATTTTCAATTGCAAAAAACAGCTATTTATACCAATTAACAGTTTTAATATAGTTACTGGTCTTTAGTATTTAATTTTTTTTTTTTATCTTAAATTTAGATTTAAATATGTTTGGTCAGCATTGAATTTGGGAATTATGGCATATTATTTCTTAAATTCATTTGGTTCTGCTTATAATTATGTACAATAATTATAAAAAAGTAGCAAACACCAAACACACACTGTAGGAGGTTTTATAGCGGCAACAGCAGGCTCGGCTAGTTAAACTATGATATGCAGTGAGTGCGTGCAGGTCTTATTTGAATATGCCATACGTATTCCGTGACAGGCAATCTGTCCCTAAATGGATGCCTGGGGGCAATGCAGTCACCACAGCCGTTTATGAGGGAGCGTGTGTTCATATGTGGGTGGGTGTGAATGTGTGTGCGTGCGCACACATACATTAATAAGAACATACCTGCACATCTGTGTTAGTGCACATGATTTTGTGTGTGTGTGCATGTGTGAGTCTGTGTGTGTGTCCTACTCTGTGTGTGGCAGACACTTGGCATTTCCCTTGCTCTGCCCACTTTAATGATTTTATAGATATGAATGTATTTCTCCACAGATCATATTTCATAGCACTGAAGTTAAAATGTGTGTGAGTGGTTAAGTGCGAATGCACATCTGACTGTATTAGTGGTAAATATGCAGACTGATGTTTATAGGTCTAACAATGCTTTGATATATTGTATTTAGTGCAGATTTCTCCCAATAAAACTATATAATTCATAAAGAATCCCACACCTATTATGAAAAAGGGTCAATCAAGGCAATGATATTTGACTTTTACTTTTTAGACACTGAGGTGATTAAGTTGACATTTGTGAATCTTATTTTTACAATAAGACTTTTGACATTCACAAAGTGCAACAAACACAATATCAGAAACAACTCGGATGAGAGAAGGAAGTAGGAAAAAAGGGAAAAGTAAGAACTCAATAACAAGGATAGAAAAGTGGGAACATTACAAAATAGACTGCGTTACAAGATATTAGATCAGAACAGAAAGGATGTAATTTTGTGTTGAGGTGCGCATGTGTGCATATGTGCATATGTGTGTGTGTTTTCGGGACATGGCCAGCCCTTTTATCAGTAGCCAGCTGGTTAACAGGCTCATGCATCACCATTTCAAACACTATTATGAACACACTGCACTCTGGCACCTTGTTGTGAGTGCGCGTGTGTTTCTGCATGTGTGTATCTGTGTCTGCGTGCACACATTTCAATTCCGTCCTTCTGAAGCGTGCCTGCCATTGCTCTACTCAAAGTATCAGCTTGGCGGTAATAAATTGCCATAATCAAATCTCATTTCTGAAAAATACCTGTGGGAGCAACCAAACAAACAAGGACAGAAAAAAAACGAAAATGGGTCTTGTAAGAAGGAGTGGGGAAAATACAAGGAGCTGCAGCAGTTTGTTTTAATCAACTTGGCATTGAATTAGAGAATTAAATACCAGCTTAGTCCTTGATGGCATGCGTGCGCGCGCGTGCACACACACACACACACACACAGATTCATGTTTATGTATGCACGCATAGAAACTTACAACATGCAATACATAGAGTTAGGCAAAGACAAAAAAACTTGGCCACATCCAGATATTCTTTCTTATACGTACACATAAACAAAAGCGCTTACACATACACGTGCCCGCACTCACGCACGCACGCACGCACGCACGCACGCACGCACGTACACACACACACACACACACACACACACACACACACACACACACACACACACACACACACACACACACACACACACACACACACACACACACACACACACACACAACACGGACCCTTGATAGCAAGGCTTAGCAATAACCATGATGCGTTGAGTTGAGGAGCATTGGCCGGTTTTGCATTTCATACGAGCCTGGTCTTCAAAGACACACAGGGGAGAGAGTGAAACCATTTATCACAAAGGGAAGCACAACGGCTGGAAGCACCGCCAGCAGAAAAGCCTGTTTATTTTGGCTGCCACAACACTTTGGGATAGGCATGTGTGTGTGTGTGTGTGTGTGTGTGTGTGTGTGTGTGTGTGTGTGTGTGTGTGTGTGTGTGTGTGTGTGTGTGTGTGTGTGTGTGTGTGTGTGTGTGTGCGTGTGTGTGTTCATCAGCGTGCGTGCCTGTTTTGTCATGTATACCCGGTGTATACACTTTTGGTTTAGTGTGCACCCCAATGAGCACCCCTATGTATTAATTAAGACGCTGTTGCTTGACAATTTAACAGACCAACTGTGTTAATGAAAAGCACAAGTTATTAACAAAGTACTTGGGGACATTTTATAAGAAAAAATATTTTAGGAACCAGACATTTTGTAGCTAATGTGGTGTGCTGCTGAGGTAAATTACCAAGGTTTTAAGATCGCTTTCATCACTTCATTCTCGTAACTGAACCCTCGTCAGTGAAGTGGCTTTGCTTGTATGGATGGGACCTAAGGGGATGTCTGAAGAAACTTCAGTGTGTTTTACATCCTCCTCAAAAAAATCTACCATTCAAAGAAGTGTCTCGTCCGATATACACAATTATAAAGATATGAATTTAAAATAGAACGCAAAAACAATTATCTCAAATATTACATGTTTGAAACCCTTAAAAATATTCTCAAATGTTTGTAAGGGATCTGTTTACCTGTGACATGGGGTTTACACTGGCACTGTCCTGTGTAATGGTTGCAGCTGGGAAGCGCTCCTGTTGAGGTGCTGATGATGCCCTTTTCACTGCAGTCACAGGAAATGCAGCCGTTTGGATTTGAGGCTTCAAGTCCATACCAACCAGGCAAACAGTCGGCACACTGATGACCTGTTACGGCAGCCTTACACTGACACTGACCTCCTATCTAGAGGTGAAAACACAGGATATGCAAGAGAGAAAAGAAGGAGGAGGAGTTGACTTTTAAAAACAATGACATTTTAAGGTACAAGGGTTTTACCGATCATCAACAATTTGCTGTGTTGTGTTGGCGTGTACCTGGGCACACTCCATGCTGCCGTTGACCGTTCCAGCAATGTGACAGCTACAAGGCTGACACACATCAACTGAAGTGGGATCAGAGTCCTCCAGCCTGAAAAACCCACTTATACACAGCTCACAGTTCCTACCTGATGGTGACATAGACACAAACATAGTAAGATAGAGAGCAAAAAGTAAAGAAATAGAAACCACACAGAGATGGGAGGGAGATGTTCATGCTCAAAAGTCCAGGTTTCAACTTCAACTGTCTCACTGGGAAGGAGTTATGAAAATCATGAAAAGATATGACTGACACACAATATGGTAACAATTAAGCGGCACGATCAAATTTACCATTGTCTACCGTCTTAATGATACAAAATTCTGTTGGCTCTGAAAGATCATGTTGCAATTTAAGAAAGGCCAAGCACATAAACACAACAAAAGCAAATTGCAAATAGCACAGACTAGATTCAAAATTAGTTTCAAGGCAGCTGTTTCCAGTGAAAACAAAAACATGACGGCTGAGATGAGGATGTTATGGTTTCGGACTACAAAAGTTTCTGCACTCGAGCCAACTTTCCGTGTTGGAAAATGAGCTAAAATGTAAATGATTTCCAAACTGAAATTTGTTTAAACATCGTGATGAGATGATTCTGATATTTTTGTAAAATTTCTAAATCGGGTGATGTTTTTACAGAAAAGGAAATTAGTTAACTTATGTAACTAATAGTGTACCTGTGGTGTTGTGCATGCACTGGTCACAGACGCCTCCTCCTCCTCGATAGTGCTCATCTGGTTGGTCATCGGCTAAGACTTCATAATGACAAAAGAGGGCGTGGCCGTGACACTGGCAAGGTCGGCAGTTCATAGGGTGGAGTTGATCACCTGACCTGAATGGTTTGTCATTGTAGAGCAGTGCACAACGCTGGCACTGTGGAGAACAATTAGACAGTATATATAAGTACAGACCAAGTGGCAACAAACAGTTTTGTGAAATGCCATTCTGAAGCCTCCAGGTCATCATCGTGCCACTTTTTGAGGCCAAATATAAATTAATGATGGGATTGTTTTCAGATGGACCATCAGAAAATGAATGAGAAGGAGTAACTTTAGCAAATGACAGCATAAGGACTAAAAAAAGATTAACTTTGTATTCCATGTGGGAAGTTGATTGGAAATCTTTGGAGCCAGAGGCTTTTTGGAGCCAACCCCTAGCGGCCTTCGGTGGTATTGCACTTTATGGCATTCCCCAATTGCCTCACTTCTCAGACATGGAAGCTACGTCCACTTTTATACACAGTCTGGGGAACAGACATGCATTTATTTATTGTAATCTAACACACATAATGTATAGTTTACACTGCCATACTTGTTTTAGAATTTAACTAATTTATTAAGCAGCAGAAATATTTAGGTTACTGTATCGTCAACATGTTTCTGTTAGAATCTCACCGAGTTAAAACACTATTGAATACCACCATGGATGCAAGTTGGCATAGATACAGAATCAAAACAAAGTGAGAAAGTTTGAGTCTATAATCAAAAGCACTGATTATTGTGAAAATGCACATTATTTCATCTGACAGCTTTGGGGGTATAAAAAACAACAACTACATCTTTTTACAAGAGATTTGCATTAACCAATGGCATATAAACGATGTCAAAATGAGTATTCACTGAAAATTACTGTGTGAATAGAGAATTCGTCCCATGACGATAATTGCTTGCATTTATGGAACAAAGACTGACACAGGCAGAGTGAAAAAAAAGAGAAAAATCGGTGACCCGTGTAAATCTAAATCTAAAGAGAGAGAAGAATAACACACACAACTCAATAGAAAACACAAAGGTATTCTATTCTCTACTTTATAATAAGGCGGCAGTAATGGAAACATGTGTGTGCGCGTGCACACACACACACACACACACACACACACACACACACACACACACAGCGTAGGGAAATCAGACCACTAATGAGGAGTGACTTGTAACAGCCAGTGCTCTCACACAGTCCCACTTTCATGTCAAAATAAACATACTAAGGTGTGTGTAGGGGGGAAGAAGGGGGAATAAGTGATATAAAAAAATGCTTTTTTTTTTTTTTTTTTTTGTAGCAGAGAGCAGCAGAGGCAAGAAGCAGCAAGTACAAGCCCTTTGATTTTGTTCAGCAGTCAGTACAAATTATGGTGGACAAGGGGGGCATCAAATGGCAGGATTAAAAATGTATTAAAAAACACAGGAGTTCCTCCCAAGTGTGACACATGCAGACCTGCACTGGGCCTATTATGTATGACACAGAAGAGGGGGGAAGGCAGAGGGAAGATAGGGGGGAGGGGGAAGTGTAGATGGAAATATGGGGAAGATATTCCTATTTTGTGTATGAGATAGAAGGCAGTGGAAGAAGGGAAAGATGCAGAAAACTGATGGAAACAGGAGGAAAAAAAACCTTTGTGTTTTAAAGATTAGGAATAGAGGGCCAATGAGACAAAATATGTTCATAATAAACAATCCACAAGTGTGTGAGGACAATGTGGGTCAGAAAAGCCGCCAAGGAAAGAAACACAACAACGGGATCTATGTTAGAAAGTGGAAATAACAAGCGGCCCAGTGTGTAAGTACAACACCACACAAAGTCCAAGATGAGACACAAACACACACAAAATCATATGCAGAAGTTATCTAAATAATTATACTTAAGTTAAAGGTGTTCTGTGAAGGTTAGTTTCTCACAGCTTCTCATTGATATATGTTGCGTACATACTTGACGTCTAACAAATTTCTAAATGTATTTCCTTTCCCATAAAAATATTTTAAAAAATGCACTGTTCATATCCATATTTGCCATCTTCACCTTTGGCTCTGTACATCACATCTTTCAATTGTCTGTTGGCATAATTACATAAAACCTGCATCGGGAAGGTGTATCATGTCATGCTTATAAAACAACCAAAACTGTAATCCGCTTATACAAATAAAAATAAAACACCATTGGTCAAAAAGGTCATCAGGTATCTTTAAAGTGATTCTAACGTCAAGATATTTTTTTTTCAAAAAAAAAAAAAAAAAAAAATCATTGGATAACAAATAACACGTAGTCCAAACAGAACCTATAGGGATGCATATTTGTGTATTTGTGCATCCAGAGTGCTGCTCACTGTGAGCTGATTAGTAACAGGATCTAATGAAGCCGTAGGAGACTCTCTGGAGAGGTGACGTAAACACACATATACCAACACGCACAAACACAAGAGAAAGAAAGAAACAAGACTTGGGTACACACACACACACACACACACACACACACACACACACACACACACACACACACACACACACACACACACACACACACACACACACACACACACACACACACACACACACACACACACACACACAGTAGAGTGTGTCATGTAATTTCACAGGAGTAGCTGTTTGCATGTTCCTGTTTGTTCTGTCAGTCTGCCTGCTCATCTGTCTGCAGTGCTGTTTGGCCTCAAGTCTATGTGTTGTCGTACCTACAGTAACTTCCTGCCTCTGTGTTTGTCCACGTTTCTTTTTTCCTTCTGCCCATCTGTCTTTGCTTGTCTGCCTATCTATCTGCGGTTCTGTGCCCCGAACCATTTCACATATCAAAGATACTTTTCTTTCTGCACTTCGAATAGAAAGCTCTCACTACATCTCACTCTTCGTCTCATCCGCTGGGGACGAGTCCAAGAGCGAGATGTAGGGAGTTCTCCACTCCCCTTCTCTCTTTTTTCATTCTTCTTTGGTCTTCTCTACCTCTGTCTCCATCATCTTCCCACCCTTCCTTTTTCTTCTGTCTCCTCTCTTTCTGAAAAACAAATCACTCCGTGCATCTCTCCCAGCTTTCCATTTCTCCCCTTCCTCACTTGCTTCCCCCTGTCTCTACCGTCCCCCAACTGCTTGTTCTCATAGCCACGGTGAGTATGTGAGCAGGAAATATTACCATACCAAATGAAAGGGAGAGGGTTTTTTTTTTTTTTCTTTCTTCTCTTTTCTTTTCATTCAACATTGCGTTACCTTCCCGCTCTCCCAGCCTGCTAATTAGTCGAGGGACTGGTGTTTGGGAGTTAAAAGAAAAGTGCACACATTCATTCTCTTCCTCATACAAAAGGTTTTGATGGCACTCCATCATCAGCACACAGTACCAGCAGCAAAAAAAAAAAAGAAGAGCACATAAGGAATATTGAGTTTATGTAGCTTTAATTCTATTGCTTTTATCTTCTGCACATGGTCAGCCCACTGTAATATTATAACTAAAACCAACGAAAAATTGTGTTATTCAGTTTGCTCAGCTGATTCCAGATACCAACTCCTGTCAGTACTAAAGTGCAGAGCCTGACGATGAACTTTTAATATCTTTTTCTCTTGCAACAATTTAATGGCTAGAACACTCTCACGATAAATTGAATGAGTGAGTAAATGGTGGCAGGACAAAAAACTGAGACACTAACATTCAGTCAATGAAAAAAAGCACCAAGTCAAACCCATTGTTAGTTATGTGGTTGTTTGCTTTATTCCCTCAATCTTTGTAATTTTTGATTTAATGCATACAAAATTGTAGTGAAGCCAGTGTGTGTGTGTGTGTGTGTGTGAGAGAGAGAGAGAGAGAGAGAGAGAGAGAGAGTGTATGTGTGTGTCTATGTGTGTGTAAATGTTTGTGTTTTGGACTGTGAAGCAGAGGAAAGGATAACATCTTATTTTCACTGTGAATGTTTTGACAAAACCTGCTGAGTGAGGAGGCTACTCTAATTGATATGTGGACATTCAGATGGCATGTCACAAGCATCTGTGCTGTGTGTGTGTTTGAAAAAGAGAGCGAGAGAGAGACAGAGAGAGAGTGTGTGTGTGTGTGTGTGTGTGTGTGTGTGTGTGTGTGTGTGTGTGTGTGTGTGTGTGTGTGTGTGTGTGTGTGTGTGTGTGTGTGTGTGTGTGTGTGTGTGTAAATCTACTGGGAAAACTCATCTTATCCTAAATGCCATGACCAATTTCACGCTCTCACTGGAAAGGTTGTGGCACTGGCTTGGGTATGTGTGAGCATGTTTGTGTGTACACGTTCATGTTGTGTGTATCTAAAGTTAACCCGGTTAACCCCGGCGCAGGTGAAAATCTGCTGCTGACTCGAGCAACAGAGATCCTGGACAACGGCACTTACCGTCACAAGCCATCAATATCAATCAGACACACAGATGTAAACACAGAAAAACACATAATGTCCACATACCCAACTAAAGTTTGACAATTTTTACAGTATTGGTGAATTCTTCAGGATATTGCTATCATTCACCAAGTGTTCGGGACATATTTTTAATATCTAAGCACACAGTCTAAAGTGTGTGGTGCAAGTGCATTTCTGGCGTGTCCAAACCTAATTTTGCTAGTTCAACAGCTGATAATCTAAGCACAAAGTAAGGCACATGGGTTAAGGGGTTGTACTCAGTCTCTTAATTCATCATTGCTGTGTTTTGGGCGTAAGGTTAAATAAAGTCTGATCTCCCATTCCCTTTAAGAGCCAAGTGCACTTGCACCTTGGCTGACTGCTATCATAAAAGAAGATTTGCCAAGTTGTAGCAAAGCTTAATCAGACTGATGTACACAATAATCATTCAGATTGTAATATTTTTATTGTTAATCTTTTGCATGTTTGTGTACTTCCTTATGTGCGTTATACACCCACTTACATAGGAACACTTATTCAATAAGGTGCCCTCTAAATAACAGTAAAATAATAACCCGTTGACCTAAGACCAGGTTTTTCTTGGTCAATCGCGCATTTGCTTTCTGCTGCCTTAAGTTAGCAATGCACCAACAATGACCTTGGCCAAATGAAAACTGGTTTGAAACTATCAAAGAAACTTGCGTTGTGTTTGGTGTCACTCTGTGCCGGAAGTAAGACTGAGCCCTTGATCTTATTCCAAACATAAACATCTTAAATCTAGGAGGTAAAAAAACAGTAAAATCACTTTTGGAAGGACTTGGTAAGTTTCCTTAAACTCTTGCAATACATAGACACATAGACACACAGAGACACACACACACACACACACACACACACACACACACACACACACACACACACACACACACACACACACACACACACACACACACACACACACACACACACACACACACACACACACACACACACACACACACACACACACACACTCACAATAAGACACACAATTTATTCACTGTTTTCAGATCGTCAGTCAAGCCTGATGTAACTACCCTTCATGCCTCCGGGTGCAGACACAAGGGAAGGCTCAAAACAGAGGTAGAGTGGAGTCCTTTTGCATCTCACCAAAATGACATAGTTTTACTCATGTAACACTAATATTGGACAACATTAAATCCCAAAGTATACTATTCTGAACCATTAGATGACAAAGACATTCTTCATCTGAAAACAGAGTGTGTGATGTGCTGTACAATACAGTACATGATATAGCTTTCAGACATGACAAAATCCATCAGTTGTGGAGGCATTCAGAGACAGAATGACAGAATGAGAGATCAAGTCTGACACAGAGTGCACATAAGAAAGAATCAAAAGACAGAGCGAGAAAGTGGGCGAGTGTGTGTCTGTTTGTGCGCATGTATGTTTAAGTGTGTGTGAGAGAGACGGAGAGAGTTTAAGTGTGTCTTCTAAGGCCCCTGTTGATCATCTTGACACATGTCTGAGCATTTCTGTCACTTTAATGTCACTGTGGAAATTCTGCAGATTAGTACAACATCCGTCATGGTGCTCGGCCGATCCAAGTCAACAGAACACATGCAATATTAAACGCTAATATTCCCCACAGCCTTTTATGCTCCAATATTACAGACACAGAAGAAAGGTCCTGAATATTCACTCAGAGAGACGACATGGACAGGTTTAGGAGAAACATGCACACAGGCACTCGCACGCACACGCACACACACACACACACACACACACACACACAAAAGGAACTCTGTGTAGACACATGCACATGTTACACACTAATGCATTTAACAGAAGTGTATCTCCTGTACAGATTAATTTACATAAAATATATCCATCTATCTTATTTCCACTGCAACTCTCCAACACAAAAGAACTAATGTATGTACGAGAGAAAGGGAAAGAAACAGCTTGGGAGGACGGACGGACCTGAGACAGTAAGACAAATGAAGAAAATAGAGAATGAAACATGAGAAACAGGAATGAATAAAATACTTAGAAAGTGAGGCAATACAGAGTGAGGGGGAGGAGAGAAAACGGCTGAGTGAAATGAAGCGAAAGACAAACAGAGAAAGAAAGAGAGCTGATTAGAGATGCATGCTGAGGGATTGTCATTGTTCTAGTCGATTTGAGACATTATTTAAACTGAGACCCGAGAGAGAAAGACAGAATATGAGAGTGAGAGAGAGAGAGAGTGATCAACAAAGAGAAGAGGATGGAGGTGGGACAGGGACCTAAAGAGAGGAAAGACGAATGTGGTGTATGAAAAGAGAAATAGAAAGGGAGAGAAGGAGAAAAGAGGAACAGAGATTCTTTTTCTGCATTAGTCTGGATGATGGAATTTATATGACAGTGTTCAATTTGTGTGTGTGTGTGTGTGTGTGTGTGTGTGTGTGTGTGTGTGTGTGTGTGTGTGTGTGTGTGTGTGTGTGTGTGTGTGTGTGTGTGTGTGTGTGTGTGTGTGTGTGTGTGTGTAAAAGCGCTTTCTATGATAACTTTTATTTTTGTCTGTAGTTCATGTGAGACAAACATTAAATGCAAGAATGTGTGTGGGAGGCTGTTTGTTATTTGAGTTTGCGAGTAAGGTAAGAGAATCAATTGAACAGCTGCTAGTTGACAACTGTGTGTCTTCACTATAAACTCTCTTGCCTCTGTCTTAACACACTCTCACCAGACGAACACACACACACACACACACACACACACACACACACACACACACACACACACACACACACACACACACACACACACACACACACACACACACACACACACACACACACACACACACTGGTGAATGAATGATACATAAGTAGTGAATAATGCAGGCTGTCCTGTGCTACAGTGAGGTGCAGCAGTCATACTGAACATTTCACAGCTGACCAACTGAAGGCTTTTGTTGGGGGGATGCCTACTATTACCTGGCAAGTTGTATTAGCTTTGCTGCAAGCAAATGTCTGGTCCAAAGGTGGTGGTTTCGATCAAACAAGACATTCTGTAGCATACAGTACCAATGTGTGAATACTCATTGGGATAACCGGGGGTGAACCAAAAAACGTAAATGAGCAGAAGTATCTGGGATTCAGTGACTATAATCGTCACAATAAAGTATATACCTACCTACCTACCTACCTGCCTAGTAGAGCAGACATAAATAGCCATTTGATTTTATTTCAAGCATGCATATAAAATTTTGGTATCTCATCTGTTCCTTTGTCCAATTTTGGTCTCATTTCCTATCCGAGAATCAAATCAGTTCTCTACTGATTGACGACCCAAAATGGTTTAAAGAAGAGCTGCCTGGCCTTGTTAGTACAAAGGATGTGTGCAAAAAGAGATGGTGAATTCAACAATAAATAATTCTTTCAAAAAAAAAATCTTCTATAGAGAGATGGACAAAGAGGAGAGCTTTCTAATAAATGTCTTTGTTTGTGTGTGTGTGTGTGTGTGTGTGTGTGTGTGTGTGTGTGTGTGTGTGTGTGTGTGTGTGTGTGTGTGTGTGTGTGTGTGTGTGTGTGTGTGTGTGTGTGTGATTTATTAAATAAGTCCTCTTGTCATTAAGTGGGAAAGTGCTTAATTAAGACCATGAGGAGATTTTCCCCTGGGGATTCCTCTGTGCTGAGTGTGTGTGTGTGTGTGTGTGTGTGTGTGTGTGTGTGTGTGTGTGTGTGTGTGTGTGTGTGTGTGTGTGTGTGTGTTTGTGTTTGTGTGCTTGAACATGATGTGCTGTATATCTGGATATAAAATGCTGTAGATATTGATAATTGGGAATAGAAATCCACCGTAAAAAGCAAACCAGTGTAACAAACTTGAATTTAATAGGTGGAACTTTTCAACATGACCTTCTTGTAACGTCACAACATATTACCAAAGGGTGTGTGGGGTCCATTACTGCAGTCACAGATGAGGTCCACATTTGTATGTTTTTGTGATGACACGTTTGTTACTCACGTTGTTTCCCTTTGTGTGGCTCTCTGGCAGACACAGACAGCGGTACGGTGTCATGCTGGTATCACAGTGGTCTGCATGGCCGTGACACTCACATCTACACAGGTGACAGAAACAGAGAGAGAGTGAGAAGGAAAATGAACACACTGGAAAACATAATTGTTTAAGTTTGAAAATTAAATCATTCAATTTCTCATTAGAAAGAAACAACAAACACAAATGTGATGACAAAAAGGAAAGCAAACAGCATGAAAAAGTTTCTGTTGAAACCTCCTTCGTCCCTCATCCCTGGAACAGCAGTAGTGCTACTAGAAAGTTCCCATTCAACATTTATAAATGTCATCCCAAGAGTTATCAGAGCAACATAACGGGTAGCAGACAGCTCTCTCTCTCTCTCTCTCTCTCTCACACACACACACACACACACACACACACACACACACACACACACACACACACACACACACACACACACACACACACACACACACACACACACACACACACACTGCACGCCAGTCTTTTAATTATTCATTCAGATATTCAGTTGCTTTCTCTCTTTCATTCTTCCCTCTGTGTATCCTTTCACCTCTTGTTCTCTTTATGCCACTTTCAGTTACAAGCTGCCTATATTAATCGAATATGAAGCACTGATGATTTTCTCTATTTCGAATCGAATTAAAAGTCCTTTTGTGCGGTACTTCTGATTTGTGGTAGCCTACACGTCTTAGATTCATAGCCTTTGAGACCTGGGCAATGATTTGATTCACTGAAATAAAACTGATAAAAGTCAAAACATAAATTTTCTCACTCATAATTCAAAGAAAAATTTGAGGATTGTTCATCTGGTAAAGAAATACAGATAATTTTTGTAATTTACTATAACAAGACACAAAGGCAAAGACTGTGCAGTAACGCACAATGGTGGGTTTATAACATTTCAGAAGGCTGCTCAAACCACCTGGAAGTAGACACGTCTGGCCTGAGTAAAACATACTTAGGAAGCAAAAGTCATACATTTTAAAGCTACACAAACATCAGTACATGAGCAGTGAACAGAAGGCATCACTTCTAGAAAGTCAAGAGATTTCTAGAAAGCATCTTTACACAAACCTGTTCTTAAAAAAAGGCTTTCCTTTAACCATTAAAGAACACTTCAAGATGATAATGAAATGAGGTGAAGTTAAAAAAAAGGGCTCTTTGGTCTGTAATTTTAAAACGGCTCAGAGTTTGTTCATTTGTTTATTTTCTGAGTTTTACACATAAATTATCCTACAAATTTCTTGTGTTTACATATATACAAAGAAAGACACTTCAGACTTAAGCTGGAAGCTGTAACTCTAAGTGAGGGACACCAGTAGCATTTGTCTTCTTTCTATCTTGATGACATGCTATGCCATATCCAATTATGACATTTTTAATAAAAATAATTTGGTTCAAATATTTTCTTGTTCTTCTTGTGATGTGAAAAAAATATTAAATACAATAGCCATCTAGTGACATTTGTATTGCAAGATGATAGTAACATGAAAACATCTGTTGCTTCTGTCAGAAGTTTCTTCCTGAGTTTTGCCTCCACACTGCCGCTTATGGGGGATTTGTTGAATTGTCAGGTTCCTCTCTTGTAAGGTCAACTGAATTGAATTGAACCTAGTCGAGCTAAAGATATGTTTGAGGTTTGCTTCACAGGAGGTATTACTGTCACACACAAAAAAAGGTTTAACAGATCCTTATCAAAAATGATATATCAGATTTTTTTAAACTCTAATTATAAAATTGAGCACTGGTCAGGCTGTGATATTACTACATTTAAATACTGCTGTATGTTGTGTCTAGTCCACAGTAATGTAGATATAAAGGGGCTGAAATTTCTCCTCCTTACATGCATATAATGCTTTATAAAGAATGAAGAGCGGACAGAGAAAGAGACGGAAGAAGAATGAAAGAGAAAGGAGAGACGGGGAGGGATGAATAATGCACAGATGAGATTTCAGCAGCTCTAAATCTCTGTTTCTCCTACTTCACTATAACAAGCTACTAATTAAAACAGCTTAGAGGGAGGGGGAGGGAGAGAAAGAGTTAGAGATGATTGCCTCCTGCATAATCCTATAATTACCACAGTCATAAAAAAGAGTCACTCTGTCAGTCTAATGAAGAGATGTGTGTTCACAATTACTCTCAGAAAGCTCTGCTCAAACTCAACAGTCTGTGTCAAAATATTTCATCGAACTGTGCTCTCTCGTTTTTTTTTTTTTTTAAATATGGTCAAATGTTTCAACCACTTATAACAATTACATAAGATTTGGTGAGCGACAGGAGTGGGTGCTAGAAATATAAATATGCTACTTATGGTGTTTCCTCTACATTCATTTCTGAATTTGTTAACACAAAAATATGTCAAGAAATTTAAATTCAGTGTGATTCCAGATTATCATATCATATATACAAAAATGCCATATTTAATTTAGTCTCAGCTGTGATAATTCCAATTTCTCTGCCTTCCTTCCTTCCTCCGTAGATTTACAGACACAGATAACTTTTAAAATAACTCCATCAAAAACTTTCATAAACAACAGTAGTTCTCTGGATAAAAATGTTTAACTTCTCACCTGCCACTGATGGTGATCTCATTGATAGCAAAGTATCTGTGTCGCTGGTTCACCCCGACTCCTCTGGTGTGGAATTGCCCACTCATATGTATCCTGACCTGGGCAGCTCGCACCATGTCCTGCAGGGCAGGAGTGTTGTAGAAGTCGTTATAACCAGGCCTCAGGTTTGGCTGTGTGGTCAGCAGGCTGAATGTGATGTTTCCTCCTGAGAAGGGCACGTCACTGGTACACAGGAGACATAAATAAACAATGAACAATAAAGTCTAAAACGTGGATGCTCCACACACAACTTCAATCCTGACAGCTAAGGAGATCTATACAATAATAACCATTTCTAGATGGACACTCCAGGGTAATGTCACCAATTCAGTATCTGTCATAAATGTGAAATATGGTCACAATCTCCCCTTCTGCTCCTTAATTATGATTTTAAATAACAGACAGAAAATAATCATTTTATCAGTTTAAATATTTGTGTGAAAGTTGTCATAATTAATGTATGACTGATTGAGTTATGGCCATAAATGTGTTTTTTAAGGTCAACACTATGACCACTAAATTCTAATCAGTTCACCCTGAGGTCAAAGTGACCGTCTGTGGCAAATTTTAAGAAATTTCTGTTCCTGAGATATCATGGCATTTAGTGTTTGCTATGAAATGTTTGTCTTTGCTATGAAAAAAATATAGACACATTTAACTAATCAACACAACAAAAAATGGTATTCACACTGTAGCTTTTTACATTATGTCTTGGCAGGGGTGTAGCAAAGAATTGTGGACGTAAGCAGTTTCTGTGGGCCCCCTTCCTCTCATGCATCTTTTGAATTTTTTTATTTACAACTAAAGAACTGTTCATATCCCTTTAAAAATGTACTTTTACACACCCACGCACGCACACACACACGCACACACACACACACACACACACACACACACACACACACACACACACACACACACACACACACACACACACACACACACACACACACACACACACACACACACACACACACACACACACACACACTACAACACCCCAGTGTCCTGGGGCCAGTAGGTGATTCTAAATACAAATTGTTGAGTTACACATGGGAAAAGTTTCCACGTCTAGACACAAAACTGCTTCCAGTGTGCTGCCAGTTGACAGGTGATTAATTAGTTAGTAGCATTTTACAAAATGGCAACTTGCCAACATCTGTATGGAACTGAGTAGTTTAAAGAGTATTAGAGAAGTCTGTGAATTTGGCATAAAACAATTATTCCTTATTTTAAACAAATACAAAATGGAGTCGTTATTTGCTGCTGATCTTTGCTTTATATTCAGTATAAATTTCAGTTTGATGTAAACAAGATCAATTTGGTGTGAGACAGTGGCTCCAGTGGAATTTTTGTAAACATCCGCACGTTTATTTCTTTGGTTAATGCTTCTCACCTCTATTACCTCACAACCAACCTATTTAGCTGTATATGTAAACAAGCTGTAAACATGATAACCTGAAATGACTGAGGCGTGTCTAAATTTATCTTGCCAAACACTCTGCTGGGCTCAGAGGACGCAATGTGTCTCACAGGATTAAATAAATCTAGAAAGATTAAAAAAAAACATAAATCTTGCAAGATCAAATAAAGTTCTCTTTTTTGATATAATTATCAACCACTAATGTGATAATATGTTACCAACGTGAGGTTCAATTGCTCTCATGCCAATTTAACTAACATGTGTAACTGTGCCAGGAAAGGTTGTATGTGATATCATTTGTCAGTCAAGTGAAAAATAAGCAATGACTACATAATCTGTGATCTATTCATTCCTGTTCTATCTACTGCCAACCAAGCCCTTGATACAAGCAGCAATGCCAAGATTTAGTGTGTGAGCTTGTGTGTGTATGTTCGACTATGTTCCAGGTCCAGTTCTGTATCAAGTGCCAATTGAGAGCCTGTTAACGGTCATGTGCCAAGGCAACGCTGTAGGTGGTTAGCTTTATAAATCTAGTCACTGTGAGGGTGCCAGTGTGTGTGTGTGTGTGTGTGTGTGTGTGTGTGCATGCGTTACCTGCGCTATACGTGTATGAAGGTGTGTCTTGTTTTCTTTGATTTCTTTTGACTTGTGTGCATGTTGCCCATGTGCGAGCATAAAGGTACATGTATATGTTTGTGAGAGTTTATATACCTCTTTAGTCTTGCCAGCAAATTTCTGTGATCTCCTCTGCATTGAAAAGGCCATGACTACCTAAGAGCATAATGCAAGACTATGTGGTCCCACTTCAGGGAGAATGCCCCAAAAAGTATAAGTTTGAGCTTCATTTTAAAATGGGACAATCTTCTGCTTTTATTAGACTAATAACATAGTAGAGGACAATAATTTATTTCAAATTTGACAACAGTACTGAATTTCCTGCAAGCCACTAAATATGTGTTTGCTCTCTCTGATTTCCCAAGGACTAATGATACGACCAAAGCATATTGTGATATAAACAGAATTGTTGTCCAGATGATATCCAGTGAAAATTGTAAACTTCTCGATTCAAATAGTTCACAGGGTTTTCAAAGGGTTTCATGTGTATAAGAGGCATATTAATATTGTCAAACCACAAATGATCCTTCAACTTCTCTGAAAGTGGGAAACACAGGATTTTTTTTTTCCAGACACGGACAATTCGGTCTTCAGTGTTCTATAGGCCTTCAGCATATCAGTAGATAGGTAGTGTTTTTCTGCAAACCATTACTCCGTATAGTCAGTAATACTGATATTTTTCCATACATCTCACATCCCACCTACCTGGGCAGCTGCAGGCAGTTGACTGAGTCTGGTCTTAGTAAAGGCCCGTTGTTATGCATTTCAAACACACTGCAGTTTCTGGCCATATACTGCCAGTCCAGCCACGGCTGTTCTGTGGTGGTGCCACTCTCAGGTTCAGTGAGGTCACGCTTCTGTCTCTGGATCAGAACTGACTCAGGCAAGAGGCCGCCAAACTGAACTATAACGTAGAACACCTGGAGGGAGAGAAGGGTAAAGATTTAGAACCAGATCCGCAACAATGGTGCACCTGTACAATGTACCACAATGAAAAAAAACTAGCATTTAGCAAATCCCACCACAGTGAAGCTTCAGATGCTCACTTTTTGTTAAGACTTTTAGACATATTTATTTGTCTCAATAATTTTCTAGGCCACAGTAGGATCTGTTGCCATTTCAAATCATATTATATTAAAAGGTATTAAAAATGTTCTGCTTCCTTCAACATTAAAATACTGTTTGTTAGTTAGGTGCAGCGTGTCGATACCATTTTTACTGGCAAGTCTTTGTTTACTTTTACGCCTGTATTTCCCTGCAGTGCAGACTGTAGTCAAGTGTGCCCTGCCCAGTGTGTAAGGGCTGTGCCAACCACATTTGGGTATTTTTATAGCCAGACCCCACCTGACACATTTAGGTATTGGGTGTGACCAGATAGAAAATTTGTATCATTGCCTCAGAGGAATCTTATTGTTAACTGGGACATGCAGAGTTTCCAGTATGAATTCAGCAGTTACAATATACTGCCAAGAGCCAATAATGTTATCCAGCATGTAATAGATCATATTAGCTGTTGCTGTTTGTACTATTCCTCCCAGCATTATTTAAAACTGATCTGCTCAGCAAGCAGATGATGTACAAACATACTGAGGACCTTATGGTCATTATGTTTTATATTGTTACATAACAGTGAAATAAATAGGTAAACAACAGCACAAATAAACCAGCTACAGGTGACATTTTGGACAGACTTCTACAAAAGAAGATGGAGTGCACAGCTGCAGCCCTGGTTAGCCGGTGTTTTGAATAGAGACGTCAGGGAAGGATTGGTAGGAAGGTACAGTACTGACAGAACTGGCAGAGAGAGAAGATTTAATTGATCTATAACTTTTCATTGAACAGTGTCAACTGGTTTTAATGTCGATGTCTCCAGTCTGGATGTTGATTTGCAGTAGAAACTGTGAAGCAATGACTCAAAAGGACAAGTCTAATGTGCTGATAAGAATGCTCGTTTCTCTTTGGCCAGACATATACTTGCTTTAAACTACACGTTTGAATTCACATGATTGGCTGCCTCGCGTATCCTGTACCTGTTTGGGGTGCTGGTTCAGAAATTAACATAACACGTCCACAAGATTCAATATACATATGACTCGTCAGAGCAGTGTGGAGATGTGACAGAGTCAGAGACCTGAAAAACGAAATGGAAACAATTCTAAGACTGTTACATTCATGCACCGTGTAAAATGCTGGAAATACTGAGTGGGGATGGTGCCCATAGCGTGTTTTGTCCACCTGTGATCTCAGAATCAGCAAAGTGGTGACCTCCTAAATTGATGCATTGTTTATTGTTTAGATCAGGCAAATCCGGATGTTCTAATAATATCCTTCGTTCTCTGTTTGTTCTCCGCTTCTAGTGGAGTCCTCCAGTAACACACAGGGAACATGGGTATGTGAGCGATAATGTTCATGACGCACACGGTTGCCAACACGAATACCTAATGTCTACTGCAAGGATCAAAGCTGACAGCTACAGCGTTAAAAAGCAAGTATATCTCAAGCCTTAGTTGCAACAGTGTAGTGTTTGTCGCACAAAATTTAACCTTCAGACGGCTGTAAAAGAGGAACCAGAGTAAAAGAAATGTCTTCAGTTTAGACAGCTGTCATGGATTGTAGCGCTGGTAATAATCATTAAGATCTTCATAATGTCCCCATGGTATTCATTCTGGTATTGGAATGATTTTTGTCTGCATGATCAAATGTTCACCGGTTGAAACGCCTACAATGAAAATGTAAAGATGAACAAAAACGTGAATAAAGGGGGTTGTGTAATTTGGATGGGCTTTCACCACATCAAGTGACACAAATATCATATTACAGAACAAAAGTGGGCTGAGCTGTGGACCTGCTGTGAGCATGGAGGCTACAAACTGCACAAAACATGTCATTTGGCTTAAAGTCATTACTCAACATTATGTCCGGACAACCTCAAATCCAAATTAAGGACTTAAACCGAAAACAGAAAACCCTTAGACATCACATACACACATTACCACAGACACATGGAAGTAGTTTCCTACCCCCCCCCCTCCACCACACGCACGCACGCACGCACGCACACACACACACACACACACACACACACACACACACACACACACACACACACGCCCCGAACTTCACAAAGTGTCTTTTATCTGGGGATTTGAGTTGAGCGACCACATCAGGACAGCTCTCAAAATCCTGCCCACACTCACATACACAGCTCAGAGAGAAGAGGGATGAGTCTTTTGACAACCCCAGAGTTGACCACGCCCAAATCTAGCAATCTCCCTCTCTTTCTCTCGCTCTGCTCCCCTGTGTCTAACTGAAGAGTTTAGAAAGAAGTGTCCGCTGCACACTGCGGGCAGACACGCACTGTAGTTTTTGAATTGTAGCATTTCAACTGTACACCGCAAAATGATGGAATTTACCTTGTCCAACCAGAATACTTGACATCTCCACTACATCATTGTGCAGGCTGTTGCATTAATTGATAATAGGGTGATCACAATGTATACCACTGTTCATGCATTACCATGATCTTGAAGAAGATGCTGTCTTCAACATCTATTACAGTTCAAAATAAAGTCTAAGTCTGGAGAATAGTCTTTTTGTCAAACAAAGTTCAGCCTACAGATAAAATACTGTACTTAATTCTTCTGTGTAGTCACACACTTGTTTGTCTATCCGCATTATAGAATAACGTGTGTGTGTGTGTCTGCTTGGCTGCACATGGCTGATATTAGATGCATTACCTGGTATTGTCCGGTAGCCAAATCCACTGTGATGGTGACTCCTTTATCCAGTTCCTGTGTAGTCATAATCTTTGATCGCCATGTGGTGCCCATGTCCTGATCATTGATATAACTGAGTGGATGGGCGTTGAGGTTCAGTCTTAAGACTCTGTCATTGGTAGTGTCCTCAACAGCATTGGGAATGCAGTATCTGTTAACAGTGACATTATTTACGTGTAAAATAGTACCAGTGGCGTAACATAAAACAAGATAATAGTGGTTTCAATAGAGGACTTTCACTTTATTCTTGCATCTGCTAAAAATTTACAAATATTTAATTATAAAAGTATTGAGAATTATTGCTTTAATTCTTTGCTAAAGAATAATGATTCTTTTTTTAATCATATTTAAGGAGTCTGAAAATATATGTAGAGAACACATGAAGTTGTGATCCTGTACCTCTCGACTAAAGGATGCACTCTCGGGTGACTGGGAGGACATCGACACTCAGACTGGACATGGAGCTCGGGCAGGACTCCCGAGTACAGCTCTACTATTTCTCTGTTAAAACAACAACAAAAAAACAGTATATCAAACTATTATATGGCACTGAGGCAAAATCTAATCCGGTGCAAAGACAATTGGGGTATCAAAAGGAATAATGAACTATCATTAACATTCATAAGTTAAACAGTACTTAAATGAATTAGCATTTTGTATTTAATCATATTGAGCTCAAATTGCATGGCAATATTACATATTAAACAAATAACACCAAAAAGAGAAAATAATAAGGACTCCCAGAATGTGTGGCATGGGCTCTCGATCCGATCAAAGTTGTGACAAAGAAACACAAACGATCGAACAAGACTTCAATCTTTAAGTACCTTTTAACAGAACATTTAGTGGAAAGTGAAAAATCAAAGGCATAATTTGAAGACGCACTGTCTCATTTTGTCTTCCCCAATCTTGACAGGACAAACTTGTAAGCTCCAAGTCCTTACTGTGTGCAGTACATCACTGGTAAGTAAGACAGTAATTGCTTTGTATTGAATTCTCAGGGAAATCCTCTGGAAGCAGTATGGATCTTAAGATGCAATGATTAGCTTGCGCCTTCTTTCCCTTAACCATCTTTTCCTTTGTCCCTTCATACTGCTCCTCTTCTGTAGTTGTGTTAGTCTATACAGTGTCTGTCTATTGTTCCCCAGTTCTATCCCTTTACGTTTTATTCAGTCTATATATAGATAGACTTTAATTTGTTTTTCTGTGTAGCTCATTGTTCCCTTACTCATTCCTTCTAACGTTTCTTTGACACTCATTTCCTTTGGTCCTTTATATGATTCCTGCCTCCTTCTCTCCCCTGCTCATTACCTGTTTGTCTGCTTCATCCTACCAGACTCACCTGTTGGTCAAAGTGGCAGGATAAAATCTAAAGTCTTGCATCCGCCCAATGAACTGATTAGACCCTGGAGAGATGAAACAGGAGTAGAAAAGAACATAAAGAAGGTGTTAATGGGTTTGCACTGAAGGCAGTGAGTGAGAGGATTTCACAGTATTTAGTAGATTATCTTATCAGTTTCTTGATACCAGCTAAGTGAGGCTGCCCACAGCTGCTTATAATGGCCAAGTTCACAATACAAAGCTGAACAAGATCTGCCACAGTCTTCATTTGCCTCCACTAGAGAGCAGCAAGGCTTCTGAGGGCAAATTCATTAGCTTGGATGATGGAAAGCCAAAATAGATCTAGGAACAACCAGGTATTACCCACCCGTTACACTAATTTTTACCACAGAGGAAATAAAAACAGTACCTCACAGGGTCTCATTAGTTTGTTTCCTCTCTGTTTGTAATGGATCTGATTCTTAACTGTAGCACTATCTGCAAAAGCATTGTATGGACAATCTCTGTATGGAAACAACAAAAAAACCTTTTTTCCAAACTGTGGAAAATAATATTAGTACGATGTAGAGCAACATTTTGTAGTTATTAAAGTAAAAGTCATATACAGCCTTTTACAGATCACTGTGTCCATTGCTGTTTGTACTATCCCTCCCAGCATTGTTTAAAATTGATCTGCTCATCAAACAGGTGAATACCATGTCCATATCAGGTAGATTAAACCTGTTTGTTTCAGAATAGCATTTCTAATAAAGCTCCACTGACTTGGAGACAAACAATATTTTCTCGTGGTTCACCAGAGCAAACCTTTTAAGTTCACTTAACAGTCCCAGTATGGCTGAAAGCAATTAGTAACCAGCAAAATAAGACTGATATCAAAAACAGGATCACAGTGGTTTGGAGTTTAGTATCACACACAGAGATTCAGAAGAAGCAGCAAAGGAATTTTCTCTTTGTTTTCTTTTCTGTCTTCAGCACAGAAACACGAGTTTAGCTGCCAGTGACACAGCTAAGGGGAGGAGACTATCATCGGCTGGCGGCACATGGCACTGCTACCAAGTAGGACTACAACAGTTATCCTCTACGTGACCGGAGTCTATGGAAAAACCCTAAAAGTAAAGCAGGAAATCTTCTCACTTGGGCAGTTAGAACAAGCAAAGTTGGGGCTTTGTAAATACTTTCTAATCTAAGAATGTATCTTTGCAGCAAAAACACAACAACAAAAAAAGATCTCCAAACAGTAAAATGGCAAGATGTTGGGCAATATATACCTAGCTTTCAAAACAAGCATACATATAATGGAATACCTCAAACGTAATGGCACAATGTCCAGACACACATGGGGATACTAGACTGCACACCAAAGACACCATCAAACACATAAATAAACACAGGCAAGCCCCCAACACATCTCCAAGCACAACCATACATACGTGACAGAGTTGGATCGGACATAAGAGACCCACACAGACGATGACTCTGGTCCAAAGAGGGACGCAATCTTTTAGTGTCCAACCAACTTCTGTTTAGTTTGACAATAACTCTTAGAAGATGGATAACGTCTCTAAGGATCGACAGAACCCGTGCCATGTCTAGCTTTGTCTGCGTGTGTTCGAGGCTTTACCTTGCGTATTCCAAAAATCATCCTTACTTTAGAGAGTGTATGTGTGTATGTGTGTGCGTGCATGTGTGTATTTGCATTTGAGAGAGGCTTTGGCGTGTGTGTTTTGGGGGGAAGTATGCGAGTAAAACAGAGAGAAAGTGTGAGGGAGTGTTATGGATGTAAGTGTGTAAGATCAGTGTGTGGTTGTGCAGCCTTAGGCTTTGGCTCAGGATTTCTTTAGCGTGTGGAAATGGGATTATGCCTTCCTCTGAAAAGCACTCTCCCTATTGTTACTGGGATGATGCAAGGTATAAGCCTTAATTCTCTCTTCTCTGTGTCGGTCTCTTTCTTCTTTCCGTGTGTTTTAGTTTCTGTCATCCGTTTCTCTTCCTCTTCTTTGTTTTAACGTTGTTTGAACTGATGGCAGTTAATACAGGGACATAAGAGGTATGTATTGGTTTTGCCTCTTTTTTCTGCCTTCAACTGGCCCTGTCACAGAGGAACTATCAATATTAAGATGCTATTTCCTATTTGTATTTATCCAGAATTCAGTTGTGGTTTAGTCAGTGACAGCCATGATCCCAGGATTCTGGAGGCAGCAAACATTCTTTAAGCAGCTAGTATGTCATAAATGATAAACAGACAGCATCTACAGTGGGGCAAAAAAGTATTTAGTCAGCCACCAATTGTGCAAGTTCTCCTACTTAAAAAGATGAGAGACGCCTGTAATTTTCATCATAGGTATACCTAAACTATGAGACAAAATGAGAAAAAAAATTCCTGAAAATCACATTGTCTGATTTTTAAAGAATATATTTGCAAATTATGGTGGAAAATAAGTATTTGGTTAATAACAAAAGTTCATCTCAATACTTTGTTATATACCCTTTGTTGGCAATGACAGAGGTCAAACGTTTTCTGTAAGTCTTCACAAGCTTTTCACACACTGTTGCTGGTATTTTGGCCCATTCCTCCATGCAGATCTCCTCTAGAGCAATGATGTTTTGGGGCTGTCGCTGGGCAACACGGACTTTCAACTCCCTCCACAGATTTTCTATGGGGTTGAGATCTGGAGACTGGCTAGGCCACTCCAGGACCTTGAAATGCTTCTTACGAAGCCACTCCTTCGTTGCCCGGGCGGTGTGTTTGGGATCATTGTCATGCTGAAAGACCCAGCCACGTTTCATCTTCAATGCCCTTGCTGATGGAAGGAGGTTTTCACTCAAAATCTCACGATACATGGCCCCATTCATTCTTTCCTTTACACGGATCAGCCGTCCTGGTCCCCCTGCAGAAAAACAGCCCCAAAGCATGATGTTTCCACCCCCATGCTTCACAGTAGGTATGGTGTTCTTTGGATGCAACTCGGCATTCTTTCTCCTCCAAACACGACGAGTTGAGTTTTTACCAAAAAGTTCTATTTTGGTTTCATCTGACCATATGACATTCTCCCAATCCTCTTCTGGATCATCCAAATGCTCTCTAGCAAACTTCAGACGGGCCTGGACATGTACTGGCTTAAGCAGGGGGACACGTCTGGCACTGCAGGATTTGAGTCCCTGGCGGCATAGTGTGTTACTGATGGTAGCCTTTGTTACTTTGGTCCCAGCTCTCTGCAGGTCATTCACTAGGTCCCCCCGTGTGGTTCTGGGATTTTTGTTCACCGTTCTTGTGATCATTTTGGCCCCACGGGGTGAGATCTTGCATGGAGCCCCAGATCGAGGGAGATTATCAGTGGTCTTGTATGTCTTCCATTTTCTAATAATTGCTCCCACAGTTGATTTCTTCACACCAAGCTGCTTACCTATTGCAGATTCAGTCTTCCCAGCCTGGTGCAGGTCTACAATTTTGTTTCTGGTGTCCTTTGACAGCTCTTTGGTCTTGGCCATAGTGGAGTTTGTGGACAGGTGTCTTTTATACTGATAACAAGTTCAAACAGGTGCCATTAATACAGGTAACGAGTGGAGGACAGAGGAGCCTCTTAAAGAAGTTACAGGTCTGTGAGAGCCAGAAATCTTGCTTGTTTGTAGGTGACCAAATACTTATTTTACCGAGAAATTGACCAATTAATTCATTAAAAATCCTACAATGTGATTTCCTAGATTCTTTCCCCCCATTCTGTCTCTCATAGTTGAAGTGTACCTATGATGAAAATTACAGGCGTCTCTCATCTTTTTAAGTGGGAGAACTTGCACAATTGGTGGCTGACTAAATACTTTTTTGTCCCACTGTATATAGCCCTTTTTTCCCCCAAATGCTTTTCATACACAACGAGAAACGAGAAGCAGTGCAACCAAACAGTGTTTTAATCTGTTTGCATCTGTTTTTCCAGCCGTGATACAGCTGCAGAAGAGTAAAAGGGTAATCAGTGATGCTGATATAAAGGAGAGAAAAATTACAAACAGTAAAGCTGGATTACATACTCCTCATAGAACTCCTCGTGGGCATTTGAATGCAGCATGGTAATGGTAGACTGACAGTAATTTATGTACAGGGGATATTTACAGAATGTAAATACACTCAATGAAAAATGTAGAGTATCGTTTGATTTCATGAAAATTTTAAGGCAAGGATTTAAGGTCCTGCATGAAAACCATGAAAATCCAAACCACTGCATCAAATCAATTCACAAAAAAGTTTTTTATAATCCGTTTTGAGGAGCTGATTCAGGACGTCTGTGTCTTGATACAAGCAATCATGCTGTCTTCATCCACCACTTACAAGGTTGACATTTTAAAGCTCTTCTCTTGACAACTTCTTGTACTTACAGTTTTCAGTTAGTAGGTTCCCCTCCAAAAACAGACATAGTTGTTAATCAATACATGTGATCAGCATCTGCATAATCAATTCACTGATCAGAATTCCAGACACAGCCCTCGGGTTCAAACCCCCCCCCTCTCTCTCTCTCTCACACACACACACACACACACACACACACACACACACACACACACACACACACACACACACACACACACACACACACACACACACATAGAGTGTCTCCCCCCCCCCCTAGCCAATCACTAGCATTGATCACCCCCTCTGATGTGATCTTCAGCTGATCAGATGCTACCTGCTGTGAACTAGGGATCAATGGCTGATAAACGAGAAGAAAAACACTCGTTTATCACCCTGGAGATGAACGGATATCATTTTTCTCTCAATTTCTCTGCTATTGAGTCTGAGATGGCTCACATGCACCACAGATCAATCACAGATGTGTAGTTGAAGCCGGATAAAGGCTGGGAGGAAAATAAAGGTGAAGTAGTCATTGACGCCATATTAAGATATACAGACACGATAAACTAAGAGGTAATTTTTCTCCTCTGGGAGTAAAAAAAAACCCAGATGGTGGTCCCTGTAGAGGAGGATGAAGGTGGAGCTAATTGTTTCTAAAACAAGATCCTGCTTTGATATTTGAGGTTTCTGCTGCAGTTGAGTGATTATTAATAATTTATTGGCTGGCAGTATTGAAACTAACCTACATTTTAATTGAATATATGCCTAAATACTTTTTTTTAAAGTTTAGATACAGAAAACATTTTTTAAAAGTACATCTGAGGAACTGAAGAATCTGTAAACAATGCAGGCCTGATTAACTCAATTTTAAACAACATTTCAAAATATGAAAAATAAAATACTTAAATGCTTAAAAAAAACACTCATCTTTACCATTTGAGCCGAGTCCCACCCACATGGCACCATCCTTGCTGATATTAGAGAACCTGGTGGTCAGCAGTTGTGTGTCAAACGGTGTCCCATCCTCTTCAAGTCCATCCAGGAAGAGACTCGCTCGTCTGTCATGAATCTGCAAATCCATCAGTGAGAAGTAGAGAAAGAAGTCTTTGATCACCAGCATGAACACAGTCTTTGTATTTACAGAGTGTATTTGCTGCTTTATATAGTGAACTGCCCATATTTTGTATGGGAGAAAATCAATCAGAAACACCATGTCACCCAAACATAATTAACTACACTAAACAATACAACACTTTGTTTTTGAGACTACTTTTTTAGAGTAGCGTCAACATTTGACGATTTTGTTTACAATACTAATAGGTTTTGTAGTAATGAAGTACAAAGATGATCACGTAATAAGTCAGCATTTCCATAAAACATTATTGGATATTATTAAGGGAGTGGCCTGAAGGGCAGATGCAGCTGTCTAGCCTAGCACCAGGTTACTACTGTAAAACACATCTCGGAGAAAGTGGCAGCTGCTCTGTGTTTGTATATGTGCATCTTTTGGCAAAAAGTGTTATGCACACACCATCGTTGCATAGCTATGCGTGCATGTGTGACCACGTGTGTGTGAATTATACATACGGCTAATCTTCCAGCTCATTTCCCCAGTAGCAGAAAGAGCCTCAGGCTAAACTGCCTCGGCTGCAAATTAGCTTTCTGTTTGACCAAAAATCTCCTCTCCACTCCTTTCCTGATCTGCTGCATGAATATTAAAAACTGCATGGCAGACAACACCGTCAAAGCAGGAGCAGCTCCCTTTCACATCAAACCCCAGCCAAAAGAAAGATACGTCCATAAGAGGGAGCCCCCCCCCCCCCACACACACACACACACACACACGCACTCCCTCCACCCTCCCACCAAAAAAACTTTAATGTGCCCTGTCCCACTCTCTCCTCCTACTGCAATCTCCAAATCCGGTGTTTGGGAAACACACTGTGGGAGCACTGATAAACGTGACTCTCCCTGTCTTACTAGAGTCTCCCTCTCTTGTTTCATCTTTCCCGTCTCTCTTTCTCGCTGGTCCTCCTTGCTTTGTCCTTTCTCCTCTTCACGAGGTCATTTGGTTTCTTAACCTTTTTGCTGTTTTTGAGTTTCCTCATTTTTATTTTCTCCCAATTTTTCGTAACTATTTCCTACTTTCTCTTCTCTCTCACTTGACGACTTCCTCCTCTCATCTCCCGTCCTGTCTCTTTCCCTCATGTTTATCTTGCCCTGTCGCTCTCACTTGTTGTCAGCTCTTTAGGGAAGTTGAAAAGGTGTGAGGAGGGAAATAAGTCTAAGTCAAAAAACGCCTTTAGGGGATGAAGGCAGGCCCAGACAAGTGTCTGCCTCTCAGAGGATAGTTAAGACGCCCAGACAGACACTTTCATGATGGCTGATTGAAGACTGGCAAGCGCATGAGAGCATGAGAGAGAGTGCAGGAGAGAATAAGAGTGGAAAAAAGGAAAGAGAAAAAGAGACAGGAGGGAGAAAAAGAAAAGTCAGAGAGCGGGTGTAAGAGAGGGAGCTAGAAGAAGAGCCCTCTTTAGGAATCTCTAAGCCAGAGCTGTGTGGCTCTTGGGGAGATGTGAGGCAGTTGTCAGGCCTGATGTAAATGAATCCTGAAGCGCTTCATCCTCCTTAGCCGCCACGCGCCCTTTTGAAACACAGCCAACTCCCCTTTGTTAGCTTTCACAAACACTTTCCCTCCATTTTTCCTTTTCCCTGCCCATCTGTATTTTTTACCTCCTGCTTTCCTCTACCTCTCTTTGTCTCTTTTAGCCGGTGTAACTTCAGAGTTCTTTCAGAATAGGGGAAAAAGAGGGAAAGGTGTTCGAGAATTCTTTACTGTTGATAACTAGTCTCATTTGGACTGTGTCCACTAAGTCCACAGGAAAGGAAAGGACTACTTCAAACTCTACCTATCTTCTTCCTGTCACACAGAGGACGTGTCATTTTGTGAAGGTTTTTAGGTAAAGCACCATAAGGTACCATCACTGATTACAATATCAAATATATACACTAAAGGCCACAAGTAATGCTCACTAACTGTAGTAAATTTGGTGCTCACAAGAAGAATAATTGTCCAATTTGGTTTTGTACAGTTTATCTATTTTCACATGCCCAATGATTGCAATTATCAATTATAACAAAAAAATCTATACCAATACCAAAGCATATATAGAAATATATACATGCTGTATATATATATAACTTGTTCAGTACTGGTGCTGTATTTTTCATCTTTGGTTGTGTTATTCTCTTGTGTAAACTTAAACTGGCACATTAAGATTAAAGCTGAAACTGGAAGGAGAGAGGAGTTCCACAGGGTTCAGTCCTGGGCCAGACTGGATATTGAATCTTGACCCCTGCACCATCTGTGGTCCCTGCCACCATTCATGGCTCCGTTAGTAGACTACCATTAGCACCTGGCCTGCTTGCCTACAGTGAAAACATTTTCTCTTGCAACATTCCTGAAAAGGCCACAACTCACATTTAAACTAACAACGGGTTAGATTTTTTCTTTACATATTCTTACATTATATCATATTATGTCCATTTGAGCTGCATCTATTTTGCTATTCTGTAACAAAACTGATGGCTATTAAATTGCCCAAGTAAAGTGCTCCAGGTCTTTTACCTGACCATCAAATTAAATGCACCATCACATATTTTGTATTTCTTCTGCAGAATTAAGTTTTCCAATTTTCTTGTTTTATTCAAAATATGTTTAAAGTATTTTTTATTTTTTTGTGTTCTTTGGAAGTTTTGCTGTACAACACTCACCCCACTGGCAATGGTACCACCTAAGCCTCTCTAAAAGCCCAGAGAAACCCTGAGTGGAAAGCTTTTAGTGATCTGTAGACTGGCATTTTGACTAAAGCTCTTCTCGATTTTCACACTCCTGCCAAGCCATGGCTCAGTACACAGTGTGGACAGCAGTGTTTCTTCTAAGCTCACTTTGTAGCTGTAGGCCACAAGAATAAGAGGTGGTAAAGAAAATACAAATAAAAAAAGAATCACCCTATGGCTGCAGTTCCAGCTCTGCAAAGATTTATTGCAATATTGAACTTTTATTTTGTACCAATCTTATATTTGTAACCAGCACAGAACATAATTTTGCATCATGTAGAATTCACAAATAGAGTCAGATGACACACTAAACAGACCTTTTATTTTCTTTCTCTGCATTGGGGAAATGTGGGGCAGCCTGTACACAAGAGAGATAGATAGCTAGCTAACAATTAACCACAAGGACAGGTGAGGAGAGGAATTGGGTATCTATGGGCTGCAGTAACACTCCCTGATGACCTGGGTCATTTTCCATGAACTTGACCCAATCCTGACGTGACATGTACTTTACCACACTGAGGACATGACAGATTATTTCAAATGAATACTTTTCAAGTATATTAAATTAAGGCGCAAACTTCTCGATTTCAAAGTAATTCTTTATCAATAAATACATTAATGATCAGACCCAAAATGCAGGTCTGTGTTACTTTAATGTAAAATTATCAGCAAACAATGAGTTTTCAAATACACATATTAAGCCTTAATGTCATATGCGTCATATTTTGTTGTCTTACTCGACTGAGAAGCTCAGTATGAAAATGAATCATTTACAGGGTTTTCTCAATCATTACAACACCTAAGTGCAGCAGCCAAGTGTTTTTTCACAGCACTTAACCCACTATATCTTTACTATAAGCTTTGTTTTACCAATGTTTCGTGATTATTAATCTTATGGGAGACAGTTACATTTTAAATAAATACTGTATAAATAATCCTCACTGCTACCACAGCACCAACAACCTCCAGAAACCAGGGAAACCACTGATTAAATTATAAGGGCTGATAGATAAAGACAGCTGTCATACTGCAGCTGCAGACTAAGGTTTCAATCCATCACACTACAGGAACCATTAACCAAACACACGATTGTCATACCTTTGAACAGCCGGGCATCATACAAACACTTGACATGTCGCAGACAGTGTCAGACTTAAAAGTACATTTATATTTATATGTGACGGACTATCTTTGCTGCTGATTTAATAACCCTAAAAGTGACAGCTTGGGGTCAAAGTGAATGAGAAGGACATTAAGGATGATTTATAAAAGAAATCAATTCTAGATACCTATTTTACTGCTGTCTGATTATTTTATTAACAGCTAAGGCAATGGAAGGCTCTATGCAAGAGCTTAATGTTGTATGTTGAATTGTGTGTATGTGTGTGAATGCAAATAGAATCTGTAATTGAAAAGTGAAGACACCAGTTTTGCCACCGTCCCCGTTTGATCTTTGTCACTGAGGATCCCATCTCACCTGTCTCCCACATTTTGCAGCTCTTTCTTATCAGCTCATGTCTTCCTCTCATTCCTTATGTTTTCTATCTCTCCTTTTTATCCACACCTTCACACCCTGCTCTCTTAAACTCCACACACCCAGCTTTTGTTTTCTTTGCCTGGGCTTCCCCCCTTCTTTATGCTCTTCATATGCTTGTCTGTCTCTTCCTCTCCTACCTCCTCCTTTAATCCCTGACTCCCTGTCATGGCCCCCACACATCCTGCCTCACCAAACTCTCTCCAGCCAGCCTCTCTTCTCTGGGCTGTGTCGCCTTGTGACTGACTGACATGCCACTCACTGATAACACACCTCATTCCAGTGAAGCTGTCAATGGTGGGGATAAAGACAAAGACATTAAGTAGAGAAAGAAAAATAAATGATGAGAGACATGATGAATAGAGGTTGGAGTGGAGAGTCTGGTGAATGAGAGAAATACACTGATGATGATAGATAATAGCATGAATGTTTTCACTCATAAGTATATTACATGTGAGTCAAGAGTCACGGAAAAAAAGAGATATTTTAAAGTTTACAAAAACAGTAGGATGGGGATGATGTCCCAAGACTGTTGTTGATATTATTATGAACAGAAAGAAGGAAGGAAGGGATGAGAGAGGGAGAAAGGAAGGAAGAATGGAAAGAAAGGAAGGAAAGAAGGAAGGAAGAAAGGAAGGAAGGAAGGAAGGAAGGAAGGAAGGAAGGAAGGAAGGAAGGAAGGAAGGAAGGAAGGAAGGAAGGAAGGAAGGAAGGAAGGAAGGAAGGAAGGAAGGAAGGAAGGAAGGAAGGAAGGAAGGAAGGAAGGAAGGAAGGAAGGAAGGAAGGAAGGAAGGAAGGAAGGAAGAAAGGAAGGGCAATGGGAATGACACATTGTACATGTAAAACAGTTGGTAAAAAAGTGGCCATAAACCACAAGCTCCTGGCTCCAGTTCTTTCCCCTTACTTTCTGTCTCTCTCCACTATTAAAGACGATTTACAAAAAGATACAGTGTAGAAACTGAAGAGAAGAAACCGCCGAGTAAATAATGAGAGGGACAGGAAAAAAGAAATCCAAGATAATTATTAGTATTTAATTAGTGAAACAGAGTTTGAATAGCGTTAAAATTATTCAGTGGAAGGTCTTGAGTCATTACCAATTGAACAGAATGGATTTGAGTTCAAGTCAGAGCTGTGTGCTTGGGCCCTGTCAAAATTAGTTTGGAATTAGTCTAGAAAGGTATCATGTAAAAGGAAAGAGGGTAGAAAAGATGATGATGATGGAAGCGAAGCTAAGTCAGGACAACAGAGGTAGAGAAGGGATAAAGAGAATAAGAAACAAAGTGTTGTTAGATGCAAAATTTTTTTTTTTTTTTACATTGCCATGCAAATGAAATCACATGAATGTGGGCATAGCAGGCAATAACATTATTCTGCAGAAACAAGAGCCCACTTAATCAAAACCTGATTGTAGTTCAACTGAGAAAAAAAACACAGCTTTTGCTTAAATTGTGTCTAATTTACATTAAGATTAAAAAAAAAAAAAAGACTGTTACGTGTTTTAATTTGCATCAATGAGGCCACGTCACAGTCATACTGTTGTGTGCTTGATCTAGTCAAGTGTGTTTGAAAAGATTAAACTTGAAGACAAAGACAGATCTTTGCCCACTTTAAAAAAAAAAAAAAAATTTAAGGATTGGATGGTTCAGGCTTTATGTGGACGAAGATCATCTTAACCTGAAGATGATTTTGGTAAGCAGGGTGCTGGATATTCCCAGATATTCCTGTCCTCCACACACAAACCAAATTGGTTTAAATCAAAAAAGTACAATCTGACTTTATGAGTCACCAGCTTGCCACTTTTGCATCTCCAGGCACATTGTCACCTTTCCCTCCCTCTCGCTTCCTCTCACTCCTTCTCCTCTGATATCGCCTTCCCTCTCCTTGTTATTCACCCTCCAAGCCTCTCCCACCCTCTTCAGTCCTTTCCCACCTCTCTATACTTGCCCTTACCCACTATGAACTGTTAGCAGCTCTGATGTACAGCCAATATTCTCTCTATCATATTAGCAGGGCTGCAGTGTGTAAAGGAAGAGATAGGAAGAGGAGGAAAAGAAATAAAGAGAGAGAGAGAGAGAGAGAGAGACGATGGGGAGGAGACACATTTGTTCTACTCATCTCAGCGCTAAAAGATACAATTACCTCTCACAGGATATTATCCATGTTTTATACCAGCCCAGGGCCCCATGCCTTTGCCTTGCCGCGCTCACCCCATGTACAGCCCATATTTTAACACTAGCTATGACAGTTTATTTAAGAAAAGAAAATTGTCCCCAGGGAGATGGAGAGGGAGAGAGGGACAGTGTGTGTGAGGAAAATGAGAGGGAAAGAGGGAAGGACAAAGAAGGTGGAGGGGGGGAGACAATGAAAGGGGAGAGAATGAGAGATAGATGAGTTCGCGAGGGAGAGAGAAAAAGGGAGGAAGAGAAAATTATCCTCTGGAAAAAAACAGCAGAGTAAAAAGATAAAGAGAAAAAAAGAGAGAGCAGGGACATATATAAGGTGACACACCGACCTTTTAATAAAGACCATAAGTCTTGAAGACTTTTTTTTCTCTGAGCAGAAAGAAAAGAGGGGTCCCTTTAAAAAAAAAAGAAAAAGAAAAAAAGGCATTCATGAGAGCATGAAAGGAAGGAGGAGCACATGTAGCCTGCAAGAGGTGGGAGACATGCAGAAAGAAGACAAGCCTTCTGCTACTTGACGAGTCCTAATAAAGTATGAGGTACACGGTCTGGGCTATGTTGACGTTTTTTTGGTTCTGACACATTTTTAAACCTAATTTATTATCTCTTACTAAGGATATACCGATGACTTATCTTCTCACACACTTCTAATTCAGACACGTTAACTTTTGGTGTCTGTTGATATCGAATGCATTAGAAGGAGCATCTTCTGTTACTGTTAACACCGTCACTAACCCAGGCCATGCAATTTCTCGTTGCATGGATATTTCTAGAAGAGGCAGGTTATCACAACATATGTTCCTTAGTGGGGTTTTTTTGTTTTGTTCCTAAGCACCTAGCAGGACCCCAGCAGCATACATTTTTAGCTCTCATATCTCAAAGCTCCAGTGGGAATGAAACCTCTAACCCTGGCAGTGATAGTGCCTTGCTCTCACTATTAAGCTGGACCACTGGCATGAAACACTAATGTTAAATAAATAAATAAATGAATTTAAACACCAAAGAATCCACAGTGGGCACTCACAGACACACACACACACACACACACACACACACACACACACACACACACACACACACACACACACACACACACACACACACACACACACACACACACACACACACACACACACACACACACACACATCTCTTCCTCTCTCTCACTATGTAATTGATGCCAGTCTCGTGCCCTTTCGCCTCCGGTGCCAGCAGGCAGAGGGCTACCATAGAGGTGTCCGCTTCACCCCTACACAACAACCTTGCCTCACCTTCATACACATGCACACAACCACACATAAATGCACTGGATGTAGTGCACATGCACGTTACAACAAACACAAGCATAAAGCCCATAGAAGAATGCTTGGAAATCCTCCCATACAGTTACACAGTTTAAGCACATTTAAACACACACATTAACCTTCAGTGTGTCTCAGTATCTTTCTCTGTCACTTCAGATAGGACAGAGACAAAAGCACCAGGGGAAGTGTATGGGGCAGTGTACAGTGAGTCTGTATGTCTCTCCGTGTGGGACAGTTGTGGCCTTTTGGCAAGAAATCAGAAAACATTAACAAATACTTTCTTTTAAGCTGAACTTCAAATACTGCATATGTCAGCAGTCCTTTGCACACTGCCCCAATGTATGCTTACATACATTTCTTCTCTTCATGACAATTTGTAACCCTACTTCATACAAACACATATCTTATATTTACTTTCCATGTATTAGGTAACTTGCCACAGTAGCAGCATTTTAACTGTTTAGAAAGCAGTGAAATATTTTAATTAAAATAAGAATGTGTTGAGCAATTCCAAATCTCAAGTTCATTCAGCTTTACCAAAGTGGAAGCATCTTGTGAATGCAGAAGACTGACACTTATGGGTGAGAGGGCGGCATCTACTGTATGACTTTATAGTCACTATAGTTTCAGCTCCAGGTACGAGGTCAAAGATCTGCTCTAATTTGATTAGCCGTCATCTGCATAAAAAAAACTATTAGACTACAGCAACAGAGCTATGCAGCTGACCCATAGACACATTTTTTTGAAAAAGTCTGAGGTACTAAAATACTGGAAGTGGCCAAGGTTGCAAGTCAGCCTCTTCTGTTAATGTTGGTTCGAACCCAAGCCGCAGCTGCTTGTGTCTGCCTTTTAGTCATTACTCATTCTTTTCAGTGACAGGAGTCAGATATTTTGCCATCTTATAAACCACATTTTACATGTTATAGGTCACTATTATATGGTGCATAGCAGTAAATGTGAATGCCAGTACCAGTTTGAAATAGCTTTAATGTGTAGCATAACATGTTGATCTATTTATGAGATTTAAAAGCACTAGTTGTGGAAACTCAAGTCATATTTACATTCGGTGTTACTCCCCTAAAAAACTAAAACTTGTTGAAAGTGTTTCCTGCCTTATTCATGGAATTAAATATATATTGTGATAATTATCACAATGAAAAAACAACAACATTGTGTTTACATGTAGGTACTAGCACCAGAAATGAATGTAGAAAAAGGAAAGCAGAGGGGGAGGCAGAAAGGCAGGCCGGAGAAATACCAAGGACAAAAAAGAGAAGGGCAGAACGCAAGAAGGACAAAGAAAAACAGAAAATATTTACAGACAAAGTTGAGTGATGCGGCATGTTTACATATTTCTAACCGTGAGAGAAACATAAAGATGGAAAGACTGTAGTGGTATTAGATTGGCAGTGCAAAATAGTATCCCTCTGCCAAGACTACAACAGTCCATATACACACACACACAGGCCAGAGTCTTCAAGTGTAATTGTGCGTGAAAACATTCATTAAGGCTATTATGGCATGCAGTAGAAGTTTCAGCAGTCAAACCGTCGAAGAGCAGAGCGGTGAAGCAGACGAGCTGTCAGTCTAGAGAACAAATTGGAGAGCGATAGGAACAACTAGTTCAGCCTCTGCAATTAATATATATAGATGTGTGTGTGTGTGTGTGTCCTTGTAATCCTGATTTGGTCCTAACTCAATGAAACTCAGTGACTGACCCACTGACCTTCTTTTACCATCTTGTCTTAACCCCCCCGTTTCTTTCTGTCTTTACAGGTACAGCGGCCAGTGTGCTGATGTGTTTATGTCAACGTGATATTAACATCATTAGTGTGTGCTTGTGTAAAATAGTAAGAAAAGGAAAGTGTGTGTGTACATGTGGTGGGTCGTGATGGGATTGGTGTGACCGGTTGCCACTGCCTCATCTGATAATGCTGATCCACACAGGCACTAATAGAAGGACCCCTCTGGGAGTTTTTGAGGCACACAGTCTCTGGTACTCCAAAAGATACGCCAAGGCTATTTAAACTGTGAACTTCCTTTCTCTGTTCTTCCGAGAGTCCTTTTAACCATTTATCTCAGTCCTATTCCTCTTCATACTTTAGCACACACTTTAAGATTTCACATATGACTTACAGTACATTTCAAACTTATCGGCACCAGAACCACAACATGGGCAACTGCTGTACCAGTGTAGTAAATGTATGCAATACTGATAATCCTGCTGCTGAGTTTGTGACCACAGAATAGGGATGTCACCTACCAATACCACTGAAATTCTACAAATCTCCAAACTAACTCAGATATGATTTTAGAATTGGTATTTAAAATAATCCAATGAAAAGAATGAATTTCAATACGAGTCCTTTCACTTGAAAAAACAAACAAAACAACAACAAGAACAACAAAAACATCCAGCAACAGGAGTGAAATGGAGCCGTCAAGTAAAATGAATCCACTTAAAGTACACATTTTACCACGCAGGAGACATGATTCTTATATTTTGATGATGGAGTGTTTACTTCATTCTGTCAGGATCTCAAAGTAGGTGGATGGACTGGAGCAATTAATTAGCCAGTATAACACCAGGTGGACCCACATCTCTTTCATCCACAACAGAAGTGGAGAAACCTACCAATTAGTTAATTAAATAACTTTATAGATTCGATATTAGATAATCATTAGATAACTACCAATTAGAAATAAATTCAGCAAAAATGCTCTGAAAGGTGAGTCCCATAGTAGACTGACATCGCAGCTACCACTTAACTACACCGAGCCACCTCCCTCACTTCCCCCATCTCTCCTCCTCTGTCAGTCCCTCCCTCCCCCAGGCTACATTTTCCTCCGCTATTCTCTACATCGTTACCATAATCACATAAGACAACTACCTAGGGAGCACCAGCATCCCCACAGCACCTTGCTCCTGGCACCATGTGTGTGTGTGCATGCGTGTGTGTGTGTGTGTGTGTGTGTGTGTGTGTGTGTGTGTGTGTGTGTGTGTGTGTGTGTGTGTGTGTGTGTGTGTGTGTGTGTGTGTGTGTGAATTGCTCTTGGCACTTGGAAACCCGTATTCCTTTTGACTGTCTTTTTTGGTGTTTTGATCTTTACAAACCGACAGATGAGTGGTGCGTGTGTCCGTGCGTGCTATATGTGCGTAGGAAAGGTTTCTAAATTACCCAGCTCCTTCATAGGGTAATGTCTGTATTGTGGCTGACAGACGACTACAAATTACCGCTGAACTGAGAGAGTGTCTATGTGTGTGTGTGTGTGTGTGTGTGTGTGTGTGTGTGTGTGTGTGTGTGTGTGTGTGTGTGTGTGTGTGTGTGTGTGTGTGTGTGTGCGAGTACATAAGTGTGTGTGCGAATGGTGTTTGACTGTCAAGGATGATTATGTTATTCTTCTGAATGGTCAAAGCAAATCACATCACTGTACCACTAAACAAAAGGCAGACGGATTCACAAGAATGCGCACACGCACGCATGCACACGCGCGCACACACACACACACACACACACACACACACACACACACACACACACACACACACACACACACACACACACACACACACACAAAGTTTTAAAACACCTCCAAGCCACACAAACATAACACACTTTTAGCAAAATGCCTACAAGCCTTACACTCTTCTATGCCGATTTGTGTGCAGCACAAATATAGAGTGTACTGTACATGGACATATATGCCAACCTTATCCCTACAAGGCATACATGATTACTGTACACACACTAGCTACCAATTGTGCCATCAGCAACACTACACTTAGCCACCAACATGTTGGACTGCCAGATTACTGTACCATCAACACCAGTCAGCAAGCCTATAAACCAAACTGTCAGGTGCTATTTCATCCACTTCTCAATCTAGCCTTTAAAAGGTGCTGAACAAAACAAACTGCTCTTAATTTACATTTCTTCATGTAGTTGCATTTGGCACTCCATTTCTCATTTTAAAGCCACACTTTATTTATTTCACAATAGAATTAATTGTTTAGAAAACCTAAGCAGGAAGTGCTAAATTTGCATAAACAGCTTATTAAAAGAATAGCTAAGGAGAGCTGAAACATAACCATGAGGAGCTGAATGCTGCTAAGAACTAACGTTGTGCTGGGCAAAAAAATAACTAGTCTAAGTCCATTCAAAACAAGACATGCAATTGACTTTATGAAATGAAGAGAATGTAAATTCTATAAAATGTATCACCTGGGTCTTTTTTATTATTGTCTTTATTTAAGACACGTGTTTGAGTATTAATGTATAAAATGTCTTCGTGATCATTAAATAATGTCATTATCAATACTGTATTATAGCATGTTAGGTGCCAGGAAGGGGCAACTGAAAATACTAAAATTTGTGCACGGCCAAAAAGAAAATCTGGCCCAAAGATTTTACAGACAAAAAGTAGACAAACGGAGAACTTAAGTTACAAGCACTTATAATGATAAGGCTTGTCATTGTGACCATATTTTCTCTCCCTGTAGCCTTGGTGTTATACAGAGATGTTGAAAGAGAGAGATTGTGCAGTGTAGTAATCTGGAAAGTGATACTCTTCAACAGACCAGAAACACACACACACACAGAGACAGACAGACAGACAGACAGACACACACACACACACACACACACACACACACACACACACACACACACACACACACACACACACACACACACACACACACACACACACACACACACAGATTCATTTTGGACTTCAAAACTCTCTCCACTTCACTAGTTGCCATTTTAGAATGATCCTAGCCAATGAAAGCCTTTTTTGTAAAATTCAAGGTTTGTGCGTGTGCGTGTGTGTGTGTGTGTGTGTGTGTGTGTGTGTGTGTGTGTGTGTGTGTGTGTCTCCCATTTCACTTTCAACTTTGTATTTTGCAGTCCATCATGCAAACAAGTTCTCCACAATAACACAAACAGAAGCAAAGTCTAGCTGGAAAAAAAAAATCCTCTAATTATCATGTATCCCATTGTTTTATTGTGGTAAACAATTATTTCATTATTATACACACCTTCTGCTACTGAAACTGACATTTGGAAACTACTGTACCAAATTGCACAAAAATAACCACCAATTAGAAACATATCCAAGCAACAAAATTAAACAATCATGTGTGAGTAAAACAGCAGTTCTTTTGTTGTCTGCAGTAAACCATAGAAAATAGGCACAGACCTAAATGAGTGAAATAAGATAACTTAAATTCAGCTGTGATGCAGTTCGTTTTTCATACACAATATACAGTACATGCTTTTGAAATGTTGTGTTGAAAGTGTGAGGCCGCATCTGTATGCGTATCTGAAGTAATGTGTATGCCCCTGGACCCAGCAGCTGTTCCAAAACAGATGTTTTCCACAATAATTATCTCAAGCTCAGAGAGGCTGAGAACAAGATGGACTGAGAATGAAAGAGAGAGATGGAGGAAGATGTCTGTGATAAAAGACAACCCTCATGACAGCAGATAAAAACAAACCTGAGGGTAGAGTGATTGAACTTTATACCCACGAACACACCTATGGGAGCATGTAAACATAGATGCTCAAAATAATGTATCTCTCCTAGTGTCTGACTATAGTATATTTAACAGAGTAGTGTTCTCTCACGCCACCATGGCTGTATTTATTTATTTTTATTTTATTTTATTTGTTTTTTGTGTGTATATAGTCTGTGTGTGTGTATTTATTATTTGCTCTTATTTTCTTTTCTAAAATATTTATTATTTTGGTTTTTGGTATTATTTTACTAATTATTTCTTATATCTTATACGTATTTGTAAACTTTTTCATATTGTGTGCACTTTTTGTTTTTCTTTGCTGCTGTGACGACCGAATTTCCCCGCTGTGGGATTAATAAAGTCAAATCCTCAACATCATCGTCATCATCATGGAGATCTCTGAACTCTTCAGATTCCTTACCTGCAAAACAAGGTGCGTCCACCTCTCCAGTCCAAGCCTGCCGTATGTTCTGAAGATGATGGTCGAGACAGTATGACTGCTGGACTGCCCATACCGCAGGGCGACCGCCTGCCCCGACACTGTCAGAGAGAAAACCAAGCGCTCCCCTGAACTCTTCTCCAGCAGCATCCTGAGAGAAACAATAAAGGACTCAATTATTTCATCAACAGTTGACTGTCCACAGGGGCCCGAATATTTAGCAGTGATAAGTTTTTATACTTTGACTCAGAAAACAAAGGTAAGAATGGACTCCAAAAGCCATGGAGTCGAGCACCGCTACACACAGTCCGTCGTTCTGACATTTTCACATGGAATATCAATATTTTACATGACTGTGAGGTTTCAGCTGCTACGCCGGGTGCAGACACGCACACCCTCCACGTGTCATATTAACCACCATCACTGACATTTTATGGGAAATCATGGCTTTTATGAACCCAGAGCAGCACACCCTATAAATCACAGATAGATGCATGCATGAGAAAAAGAGCAACTGAATGTATGTCTGCACATGTATCTGCGTGTGAATGTATGCAAATAGACAGACTGAAGAGAATAAGTACAATAAATAAAGTACCAGTTTAGGAGATATGGTGATTTACTGGGCAAAAAAGATTTCTTATCAAAGGTGCTTTCACGTTGGATTAACATATAAAAGTGCTTATTTAATTATAAAAATAATTGATGTTACTGAATAATCTGCAGCATATTTTTTCTATTAATCATTTGAGCAATAAAGTATTCCTTAAACAGTAAAAAGTGGCCATCACAGAGCCCAAGTTAACACATAAATAGTTTGTTTTGTCCAACCAGCAGTACAAAAAACAACAATTTACAGTTTTTGACCACAGATGGCAATGAACCCCAGAAATACCACATTTAAGAAACTGGAATGAGAATAATATTGGCATCTTTTCTTGAAAGTCATATGCTTATTTATGATTAAGCAAATATAAAAAAAAAAAATAATCAACTAACTGTCTAAACCATAATCCCCTTGAGTAATTGCTTCAGAATGTTAAGCTTTTTTTTTTTTTTTCTTCTAATGGCTTTCCATCATTAATTAAAATAACAACAAGCACTTTATTGTCCATGTAGGAAAAATCCAGTGCATGTACAAACCAAACTGTCTATTTCAAATGTGAATACTGAAACAATACGAACATAACTTCATTATCAGTTTGTTGAGTAAAGCCATGGTGTAATAAAAACTATGGTTTGTAAGAACAGGTGGCTGGCTCTGTTCATTGTTTAGATGAGGGGAGGGATGTGAAATCACAGACGGAGGGAGAGACAAAGAGAGCGGGGTGACGAGAGATGGACAGAGGTGAGGATAGAGACCTCCTTTCATCTGGCTTCTTTGATGGCAGCCATGATCGTCTCTACAACAAAAGAATGATAGCCAATGACAGCAACAGAAAGAGAAGAAGGGAGGGAGAGGGAGAGGGAGAGAGAGAGAGAGAGAGAGAGAGAGAGAGAGAGAGAGAGAGAGAGAGAGAGAGAGAGAGAGAGAGGAGGGGGGGGAGATATTTCTTCCATTCAGACGCATTCAGCCGTACAGGTGTCATGTTCGGCAGACCAAGACAACAAGACTTGTCTGTCATCTGAATCCCCAGACAGACAAATTCACAAACAAAAAACACAGCATGAAATTTAAGAGAGAGATTTGATCTCTGTCTGATTGTCCGTGCGAGTTAAACTTAACGGACAGTGACATTCAACTGAACATCCAGTGAGTTACTACAATACACACGTAACCCGTCTAGTGTTGCAGCAGATCTTTCTTCAAACCCGTCACCACTTTTAACACATTGCTGGATCCATGAATGTCGTGAATGAAGGGTATCTATTGAAGGCCCAACAAAAATGGATCAGTTTGTTCCAAATCTTTGTTGAATCCACAATCAGAAATGCCCTGTTTCGTACACATGGATCAAACTATTCCTGATCACAGTAAAAGACAAGTGTAAAGAAACTTCACCACAACATTTTACATGTTTTGACATCTGTCAAAAGGTACTGAGGAGTACTAGTGCGTATGTGAAAGAGATGTATTCAGTCTTTTATGGTTGTGGTGCCAGCAGCAAACTGTCGCCATCTTGCTAGTTCAGAGTGGTTTGGAACCAGAAGTGACGAGCTGGTGGGGAGCGAGCATCTCGACGATACTACGTCCCGCCTGCCGATAGCCGTAACCTGAATGGACCACAGGACTGTCAATCAAACAGACACACCCCCAAAAACAATAATGGGATTATTTTGAGATGCACCACCAGAAAACTAATAACAAGGAGCGACTTTAGCTAACAACAGTGAAATAACTTGTGGAAAAAATGTATTCACTTTGTATTTCATGTGAGAAGTTGAATGGAAGTCCATGAAGCCGTTTTGGGTCCAACCTCTGGCAGCACTCGGTGCTGTTGCAGCTTAAGACACTTCTGTATTGACATCTTTTTTTTAAGAGCCGTAAGCTAGGTCCACTTTTGTATGCCGTCTATGGTTTGGTATCAAGCGAGTCAGTGTGCGTCACATCTGAGGACTACAAGTTTGACAATAAAAAGATTCTGCAGATGTGGGCTCAGTGATCTTGCTAAAAAAAAAATCTCTGTAGCCTACTCCTCGTCTATGATTCAGGTTAGCGACTCAAGAATACATTCGCCGCTACTCGCAAAACGTACAGTGGAGTGGCGCTGGGGTTGATGTCGGCGGCAGATTTTGACAAAGAAATCCAATATCTCTGGTTCTGATGCATTTGAAACGTTTATCTTTAAAACCAGCTAAATCAGTGGAGTCAAAATTTCCCGAAGAAATACAAACTAAGACATAATGTCTGCTTAGCCTCGCTTCAGTTTCACAACAAAGCATCCCCTGCCGTTCAAGCACTCGACTTTAAATGTCGCCGTGTGGAGGAAGAGATGGGGTTGCCAAGCGAAGCCAACTGATCTCTTTTTGTGTGTGCGTGTGGCCTTGTCTATGTGAACGTGTGCATGTGTGTGTGATTGCAAGCTGATCTGACGGTGTGTAACTCTGCACCATACTAACCCTGCCTGGAACATAGTGGCACACTCACATCCCCCGTCCCTCTCGCGCAACATTTCCAAGTAGGACATGACAGCCAGTTGTTTCCTGATGGTGATGCTGACCTGGCCTGCTCCTTGTTATTCGATCAATAGCACGGAGTTTTCATGCTCTTGTCAATATTGGAAAATCATACTCAACGTCATATCAAAACAGATATTTGACCATACATCACAACAGCAGTTTGTTTGTAGAAGGGAGTTACATTTCACCAGTAGGACAGGATAACGGTTGACTACTCCGATACTGTGCAGCAGTATCTTCATGAATTTGTGAAAAAGTACGCACTAATGGGTTGTTATTTTTCCATGTATTTTTTGTTCTGTTTTCCCCCTCCAATCCTGAGACTCCAATGACTTTATGCAGTACATTACATCCACATAATATCAAAAACTGAGACAACTTAATCTGGATTCTGCTTTATCTCATCTCTCCCCTCCATCTTCTCACATCAAGTAGGATTTCTACAAAGCTAATAATTTAAAATGTCTAACTTACTGGTCAAACATGAAATACTATAATAAAACAAGGCGTACCAGAGCGAAGGACTGGACACGGTGACAGTAGAACGTGACTATGAGCATTAAACTAGAGACTGTTGTTTTAATGCCACTATCGATAACATAAAATAATCTTTTAATCACTTTGAAGTTTATAATAAACATTTGAACTAAATACAGGACAGACAGGATAAAGCATTGTTAGATCATCTTTCGTTGTTGTTTTAAACAGGATTCGTGGTCCCGTCTTCCCTTCCTTTTTCTGTCTCTAGTTCATCTGAATAGTTTCTGTGTTTTGTATTCAATCCTCTTCACATCATTCCAGACCTGTGATTCCTCACCTGACCACCGGTCTTTACGACGTTCTTCACACCTGTTCTGATGACCATCTGCCTGTCTTAGATTTCTGTGTTCTACCTGATTTGACTGCCTTTTGTTTGCCCATTGTAAACATGCATTTTTATCGAACAGAAAAAAAGTTGCATTTCTGTCCAAATTTAGTGCCAATTCTGCAAAAGAAAATCTGAGTGAATTGTGTATTTCTATCCATCATCATCCAGAATGATGGCCTTTATGCCCGTTTCATTCACTATTTTGAGAAAGTTTTTAATTTTTTTCAGCAGAGCAGAAGTTTGACTGACAAATGCTTCCGTCACCTGTTCGAATTTACTTTACTAACCAATAATAATATTTAAACTTTTTTTTTTTTTTTTTTTTTAAATATATGTTGTTTTCAGTCTGTTTTTCTGCACAAAGTATTTTAGTAGTACCACACAGTTGAAGAGCTTTTAGCCATATCTCTAACCAGTACAATATATACAAAGATTGATGAATAAACGTGATATTATTGTTGTACTAAACGAACCTCTAGGTATCTCTGGGGCTGATCTTTTTCACTGAGAACTGACCCCATACATCAGTTATCAAAAGACCAACCATTTATCCCTGGAAAATATAGAGTATACAGTTTACACAACAACTGTCTATACTCCTATCAATCTAAACACAGTGTACTGTATGGACTGGAAGGCGACACTGGTAATTAAAGCGCCAGTGTATGGCTGCTTCTATTTAAAGAAGACTTTAGTACCTCCGATGATGCAACTGAGAGATTATTCTGGATTTTCAGAAATTAGGAAAAAAAAAAAAAAATCTAAACTCACATCTCTCCAGCAGAGCTCGGTTTTATCCACAACGCCAAGGTGAGGGAACCCAACGCTCCGAGTGTCTGTGAAGGGGGAGACACCAGACATCCATCCTGGCCCAGCCGAAACAGCACACTACCAGATCCAGCAGAGATCCCTTCTGAACGGGTCGTGGTCCCAGGCTCCTTCCGAGTCCCAGGTCGGGTGTCATTAGTGTCTTCAGTTACACAGGTACCCCTGGTGGAGTTAAGTTTAGTTATGTCAATATGGTTTCTCAAAAGGGATCTTAAAGTGTTTTACATTGGTCAGAGGTCAAATGACCTTCTAAAATACCTTACAACATTTCTATACATTTTAATCCAGCTACCTGTGTGCAGCCAGTAGCAGTGGGGCATACGGAGGTGTGGAGGACCTGTAGGGACACTCCTGGACACAGAAGGCTTGATAGCAGGACAGCAGTTCAGACTGTGAGAAAGGCGACTGACAGTAGCTGCTCCGCTCTGGAACGCCACAGGTGGAGCGAGGCGGAGAGGTGGACACGGGTTTGAAGGCAGCAATGTTCACCATTCGTGGGAAACTTCCCTGTGAAAGGATTAAAACAGTGTGATCGTCGCAGTTAATCCGGACAATTTGCCACGTTGAAACAGAAACCTTTACGCTCATTTGGAAGAAGTGCCATACAATTAAATATCATGGAGGTTATGATATAGTGTCACACTTTTTGCAGACCAACTCTTACCATGCCATGCGATGTATTAATACACCCATACATTTTAAATATATCAGGGCAGCAGAGTAAAAGAGAGAAACTACTTGGGACAAATTAATTGATTTTACAATCAGCTTCCAAAAGTCCATTTTCAAAAAAACACGTGGAGATGCGACAGTATAAAAAGCACATTTGTACATGATACAACTATTGATGGCATGAAGCCCTTTAGCTGCTTCAGGTTCAAGGTATTCACTGCCATGACTTAGTGTGACATGAATAGAACAGAGCCAACGTTAATGTTATTAGTTACACCCGTGCTTTCCCGACAGCAGTATGGCGAGTCTATTTCAGAGGTATAATTAAATACAGCGTGTTGTTATCATTGTCTCTCCCCCAAGTCTTTGGTCTTTGAAAGCCACTCTTACCTGTGGTGATGCAGGTTTTGGACAGAGGCTGAGGAAGAGGAGAGGTAACCAGAGGATGAAGTGACGCCACCTCATCCCCACGATGTTCGTCCGCCTCGTCACCTTTTCTTCATCGATGTCGTTCGGGAGCAACGGCCACAGAAGAGCAGGCCGGCGCTTCTTTTTCCTCACCCTATTCTCCCCGTGCGTGATTTCACCTTCTCTTTCTGTGACTGACAGCGTCCCAGAGACGTCTGTCTCGTTCTTCCATTTGATCCCGTTTTTTCCACTTCCTTGTGGATCTTTTCCAATTTCCCTCTCGTCATTCCATGAGTTAGACGGCGCCTCTCTTCCTCTTTTCATCCTGTTTCTGTTGACTCCTCTGCCCCATGTTTGCCTCTTCTTTTGCACATTTCCTCCCCTCGCTCCTCCCTCAGTTTCCTGGTCGTCCCTCCCTTCATTCTGTCTCTGGCCTTTGACCCCACAGCAATCCGGACTCGGGTTCTGCGGAGGGCCCGGCATGGCCCCCGGGTCTAGGATCTCAGACAGGGGTCGGGGAACATTCCCGGAGGCAGAGGGATGCTCAAGAACCTGGATTTCCTTCTGAAGCCTTCCAGAAGCGTTTGAATAAGTGATGACTGTCATGGTTTCATGGTTCCAGGGTTCCGGGGACATTTTCTTTACAGGCCAGTGCCCCTAGGGTGACGCTACGAAGCTTAGCTTTCTGTTACACTGTCTCCGTCCCTCGCCCGCACCCCCACCCACACACACACACACACACTGCACAAACCACAACCAAAGCCTTCACATGATAGGTAGGATTTCACAATCTAGACAGGGGAAAGAGAGAGGGAGAGAAGGAACGGGAGACGTGGTCAGAGCAATATCCAACATGAGACAAATCTGAGGAGAGTGAAATGCCATGCAGGCTATTCCCGAGCCAAAGCCTACACTATCATGTACAGCTTGATGGAGGCGCAGCTCAACTGATACTGCTACATTGCTTTCCCCTTTTCTTCATTTTCCATTGAATTAAACATGCCCTTTTTCCCTCTAGCATCTGGCCTCCAGGTTTTATCCAACCAAACGGGTTTTCACACAAGTTTGTTGGAAATTGAGGCTTAGGCCAAAGCTTCTCTTCATTACAATACTTAGCAGGTTCAATTCCACATTTTCGATGCACAAAAAGAGGCCGGCCGTGCAGTCATCTCTGGTGTTACATTACTCGGTCCGGGCTCTTGCCTGTAATGTCTGTTAGAAAATAGGAAAGCTGACAGTGTATAATAATAATAATAATAAAGGCCACGAGCCTCTGTGCCGTGCAAATCTATGCAGATATTTGTCAACACTCTAACATATCGGGTAGCTTGCTCGAGGTTTACCTGCTGCTGGAGACTCCCCGCACAAAGCTCTGTCCCCATCACAGCAGCGTCGGCAAACATTCAACTTGTTGCTGAGGCGCGAGTCGAACAAAACATGCTACCTGTTCTCCCCCCCCCCACACACACACACCTGTCTGTCTGTCTGTCTGTCAGCAGACACGGCTCCCGTAGGGGGGGAAAATAGTCCTTGTATTATGTTTCCCCGTCGCTGCAGCCCAGAGTTCAGCAGAAAAACTGAATGACAGCGCAACTGAACTTGACAAACCTCCTCGTTGTTTTTTTGTTTTTTTTGTCCCCCCCCTCCTCTCTCTCTCTTGTCTTACCTCACTCATTCAGAGCATGCGGCGCGCGGCGTTAAGGAGATTACCGCGAGCTGCCATCTGGAGGCGGCGGGACACCGGGCGACAAAGTAACGCTCGTGCAACGTTACACTTTGGAGCCCCGTTGTAACGGAAACTGGAGAGCCCCCGGAGGGGGGAGGAGGGGGGGGGGCGCGTGAACAAACAGTGGCGACGTATCCGTTTTGCATCTGTTACGGAACACCGAACATGGCGTGTGACAGCGATGCATTAATATGCGATTTAAATAATTACCCCCTGCCTGGTAGTAATGCTTTACCCCCCCCCCTCCCCTCCCACGTGGGACGCGTCTGGGTCTCAGACAAGTGGCTCTCAGAGAGAAGACGCTACCACCGTCGCTAGGCAACGGTGGTCCGCTCCGGCCACTTAGAGAGCTGAGTTAGGAAATCATTTGATGGTCTATCATAGCAGTCATATTTGTTGTCTTTTTAACCAAAACACAGCATTACCTTTTGAGGGGGGAAAAAACAAAACAAAAATGAAGGACATAGATGACTGGTTTGGAAACATTCATTCATTCATATTTCATTTATTTATTTGTTTAACCAGGGGCAGTGTACATTAATCAATATTTCAGTTTCCACATCAATGTAGTTGTGGTCACTGTATTTGACACACAAATTGCTTGTTTCATTACTTGGCAATAAACGAGATTCTGATTCTGATGTGCCCCAGTTAGATAATAAGACAATTTATATATATTTCAATAATTGTGTACAGAGTAGGACCTGCAATGCACACAGACACGGGAATGCCTTACACACCTCTAATTCTCATCTTTTTTGCTGTATGTGTGTGTGTGAAGATACAAAAAACAAGTAAAAAAAAAAATATTAAATTGATATAACAACAGACCAAAAAAAAAATACCAAATACATATAATGCACTATAGTGAACACTGATCAAAAGCATGATTAAAAGAATATTTACTGTTGCAAGTACACATGGCCTGCATAACTTCTATCAGTCTCCAAAGTATCTTTCAGAGGATGGGGCAACAGCTGTGAAATCAATCATGCAAAGTTCAGTATTCATTGATGGCCCCTGTAGGTTATCAGTAACATAGCAGAATAAATAGATGTAGGCTCAAATGAAGGACAGAAATTTTAAAGAATACTGAAAATGAGTCCCATTAATTTGCATGAATGAGGCAAAGGAGCTGGCAAGGGGCCATTCAGCAATTTAATGCAAGTCATCGGGGATGCACTGCTATGTCTGATATTAATTGAGCTTTGGTAGCAATTAACAACAATATACTAATTACAAAATGTGGCTGTGATGAAGCTATGTATGCTAAATTTACCAAATGATGCACTGCATATTTTCTCTGAATACTGTATGATACATTGCTGGTAATGTAGATACTAAAGCGTATTTTCTGTTTTGTATTTCAGATTTTACTTCTGCATAAAATGCATATCAGCCCAACAAGAAAGGGAGGGTGTGTAAAACTAACAATGTGCACATATGCACTCCCGCCTCTTCAGGCCGATAAAATAAATTATCCAAATAAAATGTTTAAATTTTTGTCCTATAGGCATACATGCATAAATTCTCTACTCTATCCACTAACAAACTATAACAAACAATCCCCTTAATACACACAAACACGAATGCACCCACATGTGCCTACATCACAAGCCGAGGCACAAGTATACAGTAGTTTAGACTTCCACTGTGTATTCAAGAGCTCTGCATTTAAATTGTGTAAACATTTCTACCAAAAAAAGGACCTCTCTTATATTTTTCCCTGCCGACAAGTTTTTACGTTATCATACTAATCGCGTTTGAACAGCTGCAATTTGCTTTGGTTGAACAAAGGCATTCTAACTAGGTTTTAATTAAGTGTTCCTAATGACCTTAAGGAGATTAGAGGTTCGCCTTCTAATCAATACCAGGCAGAGAGGAGCAAAGGGAGGGGAGAGGAGGAGAAGGGAGGTGGCTAGGGGCTAGAGTAGAGGTAGGTAGGAACAGGGTGGGGAAGGAAAGAAGAGGAAAAGGAAGGAACAGATGAAAAAATGAATGGAGGGAGGAGGAAAGGGAAGAATGGAAAGTGGAGGAGGGGAAGGTGAGAAACCAAACCATGAACTTGATCAGAAATAGGAAATAATATGCTCGCTTGAATAAAGATCACTATATACATATACAAGAGTGCCGTTTTGTTATTCACGATGGCAGATTCGTGACTTACTTGGCCAATAAACCATCACGCTTTCAGATACAAAAACTGAATGGCTATGGTTAGAAGTATCCAGTGCATCAGCACACAAGCAAATGATCACATGATTTGACAACTTAAGCAGAAAATAGTTTTGAACCTCCTCTCTTTGCATTCTTCATCATATTTTCCTCCTCTTTTTCATTTTCCTTTTCCTCTGAGAGGGTGAAAATGACATTACACCACTGTGTCAGATAGGCTGTGATCATCAGCCAGCTTTGTTGGCCAAGAGTTTCTCTTATCCTCTACTCATAAGACATTTGCATAGATTTGCACAGAATGTGTCCACATGACAAAGAATCTAGTCATACATTGATTGTACTAATTTATTCAGGCGGGCGGATTCAGTCCCTGAGATTGAAGTGCTATCACACAAACGGGATTAAAACTGGATGACGATCGCACAATTAATATTGTCTCATTTTCTAAATTACTTGTGTATGACTTATATTTCACCAAATTGTGTTTGCTGGTCTAATAACATTACGTCTAATATGGTGAATGTCGGCTGTAAATGTATCGTCTCTCTGACTCTTCAGAGCAGCATGAATATGTATGGAGACATCCGTGGCCTCGCCACTGATTAGGAAAAGTGGAATAAATTGAAGGCTGGGCTGCTTGTTATTGTTGTTTTTAAAAGGAAAATACAATTTCAGTTTTTCCATATCATTACACACACACACATGCATGCACACAAACACACACTTTACCTCTTTAATATTAACATTGAGGTGAGCACAGTCTCATCATTTGGCTGCCACCGATTTCAGATTCATTTCCGGAGTGCTTGTGCTCTGTCAGCATGTGTACCGTGTGTATACATTTGCAGCAGACTGTGGATACTTTTAGGGAAAAAATAAAAGTTCTTCAAAGTGCTTCTAATTTGAATGTGTATTGCATGTATGCTTAAGGTCCAAGAAACCTTCATTTGACACAATGTAACCTACATTGCACGGTCGATTTGATGTGACACACACACACAGCAGCATTCTCCAGAGTTTTTAGGGAGACAAAAATACTTTTCCGGATGAAGAAAAGAAATACAGAGTTCTAATTCTCAGCACATTCTTTCACAGTCATGTCTTTTGTTGTCCATCCTCTGAGGTGCAAACAAAAACATTCAGAGACTGTTGCACACTAGTAGAGCACAACGCAGTAAAGCACAAGGAGCAGACAGAGGCTATAACCTTTGTGACTAGTTGAACATTTCAGTTGACGTCATTTAATCAACATCAGCACCTGTGTTACACAGACTTTTGTGACCACTGGTACGACTGCATTTGCGATTTCAAGGACCTGAAATTTGGGCAGAGACGGCACATTAAATTTGCTATCAAACTCAGGAAATCAGCGATAGAGACCCTTGAATTACTTCAGAAAGCCTACAGCAATGAACCAAAGAGCCAGATGAGGTGTTTGATTTGCCAAAAATCTCTGTCCGAGGCCGGAGAAGCTGTGACATGTCAGCAGCGCAACCAGGTGGGTTGTTCTTTGACATTCGCAAGGTTGTGCTCTGTAAATTCATCCCCCACGGACAAACTGTCAACACGGAGTTCTACTTTGATGTTCTAAGGTGTCTGAGGGAAAACATTCGGTGCAAACAACCTGAACTGTGGTGTGCTGACACATTGGTTCTCCAACACTACAACACACAGCGCTCTGAAAACACCAAAGTTTCTTGTCCACAACAACATAACTGTCGCTCCGCACCTCTCCTACTCACCAGATTTGTTTCACCTGTGATTTCTTTCTGTTCTGCAAAAATGAAGTTCAAGCAGAAGGGTTGCCATTTTGACACTGTGGAGGTGAGGGAAGCATGGCAGGATTGCTGGACAAAGGCACTACTTCATGTCATGAACTAGGATGAAAAGAGGACCCAAATGCAGGACCAAAGTAAGGTTGGAACCCAATCGTCTATAGTCATGGACGAAGGAGGAAGGAGAAGGATGTGAGGTGGAGATTTACTGGCGAGGTAGGGGAGCAGACTGGGATGCATGGTATAGAGAGGGTGAGTGGAGGCTGGCGCAGCTGAGAGAGACGAGCTGGCGTGGAGATCCTGAACACAAAGAAAACGAGTTAGAATTTGCTCAACATGAAGCGCAACTTAAAATAAACTAAGCGGCACAGAGCGGTTCACTGCTGTGTTTGAAGTGACGATCTGGTGAACAGTGGATGTAGAGGCGGGGCGGGAGTACTGGGGATGATGAGAGGTGATGAGGAACAGGTGTGTATCATCAGCCTGTAATCAGCAGTCGGGGCATCAGAGAGCCAGAGAGCCACTCCAGTGCACAGGAAGAGTACTCACCAAGCAGCAACCCACTGGGACGTCAGCCATTGGTTTGTGAAATGCCGATTTGAAGCATCAAATTTGGCATCACGATCTTGGTGTGAGCCACAGGGGACCATATTTGGAGGAACTGGGGAGAAGCAAGGGGTGGATCTGACTGAAAACCAGAGGACACTAGGCCCGCCCACTTATAGAAGAAAGCTGACTGCACCACAGGCATGTCAATCAAAACAGACGCGTCCACAAAAATGCCACTTGTTGGCCTGTTATCTGATTAAATATAACTTTTTTTTTTTTTTTTTTTTAAATGATTGACTTAATATTTCACGAGAGAAGTTGACTCATTTTGAATGGGGGTCGTTGGACTTCTTTTTTTGGGGGGGGAAGCCAGACCCTAGTGGCCCACAGTAGTATTGCACTTTATAGCACTTTTGCAGTGGCTTCCCTTTTCAGACCTGGAAGCTACGTCCATTTTTACACACAGTCTTTGGTACTCGCAGACAGAGAAAACACAAGCACAGATGGGGAACACGAGGAGGGAAAAACACCGAACACGGGGTGGTTCGGGTGGAGCTGGCAGGACCATGACACTTTGAAGGGAATTTTGGCAAATGTAAATCTGGTATGGTTTTTGGGTGTCAGCGCAGTTTGTGCACTTTTTGATAGCAACTTGTACACTGACATAAAGTATATGTGGAAGGATCATCAAGAAAAGCTGTACAATATCAATACCAGTCCACATGCGTCATATGGCCGTAATAATAATTAAGTCTTGCAGTGCATTAGGAAACAGTATTACAGTTGCTTCTAGATGCTGGCACCCAAAAAAAAAATACAGCCTCAGCAATTCAGGGCCAATGCCAACCTCTCTCAAGTCAATATATTTCTCACCAGACATTAAAATTCTTGGCCAAATTTTTCACTTGTCTTTGTAGTTCATCTGTCAAATGTAATCTACAGTAACTGTCATCAAATATGCACAGGCATCAGATCTCAGAAACACCACAGCTCCAAGCGTGGTTGGCAAATATGCTGGTGTGAGTGAAAATGTAGTTTGCTGTGCTGATGCAAGGTTTATTTTAGGCTATCTCTTCCATTTCCCTCCGACACTTGCGTCATCCTGCTGTCCATACTCTCTATTTCGGTCACTTCTGTCCTCCACTCATGCACCTCTACCACACATCCCACTCTCCACAGGCACCACTCATTCTTTCCTTCATTCACTCCATCTCCCTCTCCCCTCCCTATGCCCTCAAACCCTTTTACCGTCCTCCATCACTGCTTCTCTCTAAATGTCCTCTTCTTTCTTGTCCTTGTTTTATGCAGCATTTTCTATAAATAGACATATATATTTTAATCCATGTTCATCATTTATCCTCCTCGGCTCCAAATGAAATGCACCAGAAACTAGATATAAAAACAATTTGGCTTTTCAGATTTTATGCCCCCAAGTCTCACTGTCCATATTGAGTGTGTGTGTGCATGTGTGTGTGCGGGCATGCTTTCTGCCCCCTATTGGGGTTGAGGCCAGTGACACCCTGAGGGCTGTGCTGTCCAATCCCCTCCATGCTGCGTTTCTATAGGATTGAATTAACCTCCTGCCTCTCTTGACAATGCACATACACAAAATCATCCAGTCTCTCTCTCTCTCGCACACACACACACACACACACACACACACACACACACACACACACACACACACACACACACACACACACACACACACACACACACACACACACACACACACACACACACACACTTTGTCTATGCCAATCACCTTTCCCCTGTCAAGGCTGTATTATTAGCTCGGGGCTCTTTAGAAACTATCATCACTCAGATTCACCCATGGGGATCAACCAACTACATGAACACAATTTGTTTATTTATTTTCCTAAAACTAATCATAGAATGAGTTGCACATTAATGGCTGCATAAAGAGAAGTATCTCGGTATAGAATAATATTTTAAAAGTTTTGCTGATCAGGTAGAACATACTGCTGCATCGAAGGATTTCTGACTATAAGATGGTCAAAATGGAGCGAAAATATATTGTAACATTGCCTTTTGCAATTCTTCAATATAATTTTCCATTGTATTTTATTTATTCATGTGTTGGAGTGCAGCAATGCTAATTATCAACAGAAAAAAAAAACTGTAAATGAGCCAGTTAACCTAAAAGGCCCAATTTTCATCTGCTGTCCCGGGCCAGTTGTTAAAAAGGCAACCAACATTTTTTAATTTAGAATTAAAAATCAAAATCGTGGGATTTATTGCTTTGAGTCATAAATATAAATTAAAGTGTCCCTCTTAGGAAGTCAAGCAGCTTTTCTCAAACATTACTTTTTGTGTAGCCTACACACAGTCAACACTAAAATCCTCTGACCATAAACAAACACGGGCACCAGAACAGTTTCATTCCCAACGATTTATACAGAAAAGCTGAGCAACTTGAACCCAGCATCACTGATGGCTGTGGTTCAAAGTGTGCTCTGTTGCACCTGTAGCCACACCAACCCAGTTTACAGCAGTAAGGTTAAAACTGTCAGCGTAAACTATATTATAGGTGGGGGGTTATTTTTTAAGACCAGCCAGCAGTTCGGATTGAGTTTGTTTGTCCTTGATGATCAGCGATCCATAAAGGCTCAACCTCAGCGATATGACACTCTGACATACAACTCCACCAAAACCCACCAACACCGACTCTTTCGAAAATCATGCTACACGCCCATCCATCGGCCCAATGTCCACACACATCTGGCTTGTTGAAGAGAAGGAATCCTTCTTCTAACATTGGTGCTGTAGGGCTGATTGTAGCTCCAAAATGTCCTTGACACACAGTAAACAGTCACGAGTTAGCTTATTTGTTTGTGCTTTAAATACTGACACACGTGTCGTTAACGTACATGCTGGCCCCGCTAAGCTCTAATTGGCTTTCGGAGAAAAAGTGACTGCTGCATATCAAACCTTCCAGCTATCTATGGGCCACTGGTGGGGGATTTAAAGTGCCACTAATTCACTGGCCAGTGACACATCACACTATTTATTAAAGTACACTAACTTAATGAATGGCCCATAGAATGGAGAGTTAAAACATTTACTGTCCTAAGAGAGAGATAGAGAGCAATAGACACAGAGAGAGGATGTGAAGGGGGAGAGAGAGAAGAGAGTGAGAATAAATGGCCGATCATATAGAGTTAAAAGTGCAAAGAGAAAGCTGACCCTCTTATGGCTCGCACATGCAGCGCAAATGCACGTTGCCACCGAAGTCACTTTACACCCTGCGTGATAGAGGGATGGAGGAGAGAATGGGAGAAGAGAGGAAAAAGGGTGGAGAATGAGATGACACAAGAAGATGGGATGGTGGAAAATGGTAAGAGGCGACAGATAAAGAGGAGTGAGGCAAGTGAACACGGGTGATTTATAGTTACAGTGAACTAGATTTAAAAAAAAAATGTATTGACACCAAATAAATAAAGGCAAGATCCAAGAACAAAGTAGAAAGAGAGACAGAAATGGTGTGTAAAGAGAAAAAGAGTCAAGGAATGAATGAGGGAAAAAAAACAAGGGACAAGTAAATCATTGAAAGTTTGCACAAATGAGAGGCCATAGCTTACAAGCAGAGTGGTTCGCTGGTTAGCATGCAAGCTACAGTACGTACGATGTGAAGGAGAGAGGGTCAATCAAAAGCCTGGGACGAGGAGAGAAGAAAGAAATGTGACGAGGAAGAAAAGTCAGTCGAGACTGATGGAGAAAAGAAAGGTTCTCTTATTTTCCTTGAAAGGGATTTAGGATTCAACGTTTATGTCACAGTTATGTTTTATCCAAAGATATTATCTGTATTTTCACTGCAGCTTCTACAACTTGCAATTTGTTTATTACACTCCAATCAGTATATGCTGCATTTCTTGTGTATTTTTCTCCATCTGTACCCCGTTTGTGCACCAGGTTGTCACTATGCACTGTGCTGCTCACCTTATCTGTGTTTCAGTGTGTGTGTGTGTGTGTGTGTGTGTGTGTGTGTGTGTGTGTGTGTGTGTGTGTGTGTGTGTGTGTGTGTGTGTGTGTGTGTGTGTGTGTGTGTGTGTGTGTGTGTGTGTGTGTGTGTGTGTGTGTCAGGGGAGCTAGATGCTGTGAAAGGCCATTACCACCATGAGTCTATGTCACTAGGCCTGTGAAACCCAAGGGAACCCCACCACTGATACAAGGGGATACAGATACAGGGATAAAATACACACATGTAGCAAAGCCACACACACACACACACACACACACACACACACACACACACACACACACACACACACACACACACACACACACACACACACACACACACACACACACACACACACACATGTGTGTGGGTTTGTGTGTGTGTGTGTGTGTGTGTGTGTGTGTGTGTGTGTGTGTGTGTGTGTGTGTGTGTGTGTGTGTGTGTGTGTGTGGGGGGGGGGTAAATAGCCCCAAAACAGGCCTTTGAAACACCATCAGTGAGATCAGTGCGAAGCTGCCACACATTAGCACTTGACAGGTCACATAGCCTAAAACAGATATGGTCACCCTCAGAGACTGGTCCTGTTTGGCATCGTATTAGGAGGTGAAAATCACACGCAGACGTTCTCTTAAACCAAATAAGAAGCTCTCTGAAATGACATCAGAGTCCAGCGAGAGGTCTGAATCATGAAGGGAGTTTAAGTAACTGTGTTTCTTATTCACAACGTTCCACATGCAATTAAATAAAGCAATCTCGGAATTCTGAAGGAAACTGCAAGATCTTCACCAAAACACTGCCTTTAAAACAATAAAACAAAACGCTGATAACAGGCCATGATGATTGCTCTGGTCTTCTTCATTTGTCAGATTTGCCCTTCCTTTAGTGACAGACTGGCTCCTCTTAGCTGTGATCAATGTCAAGCCCATCTATAAACACCTCGGTTACACAAGGTTTCCTTTGGAATATAGCATTAGTTTCCAACTTGACAAAAAAATACTGAAAAAGCTAATAAATGAGGTGAATGAACATGTCTAACCTTTACTTTTATGTGAATAAAAAAATAATAATCACACAAACAACTGGTGGTGCTAATTCTTCAGTTGGGGGCAACAAACGTGATTACTAAAGCACCAGTAAAATGTCAAATGGTAGAAAATGATGAATGTGTTTGTTTCATGGTGTCTTGTGACTCTTGACTTAATGCTCTGTTTCAATACACTTTGTTGTGTGTTTTTTTTTTATCAATACATCAATTTCTACACTTTATTCAAGTATAGAAGTTTAGCAAATCGGGCAGAACTCAACACTTGAGTTTGCTTATATGGTTTCAGTGACCAACAGCACTTTGCAACTCTCACAATGTTGTAGTTTAAGTCAATTTATGTCACGATAAATGATCTCTACTTGTTCATTAAAACCCAAATGTCCATCAAATTGTTAAAACATTTTCTTTAAGCAAATTTACTTTCATTAAAGTAAATATAACCGAGTTATTTGAATAGAAATGATCCTTTAGATTTGGGTTCATTAGGTTGAGCAACTGCTGGCAACCTTCAACACGTCATATCTGCAAGGCAGCTTGTACAACTGTCTCGACTAACGATGTCATTAGGTGTGATGGGGGGCTATAACTGTACCTCATTGGCATTACAATAAAACTTTATGTATGTAAATAGGGAATAATTAATACGCACCGCGGATGAATCGGCTGTGGTGACTGAAAAAGTCTAAATAGACAGCTGAGTTATAAAGCACTCGTCACAATTACCAACAGTGTGACAGATCGGGGTTATATCCTCTTTTTCGTGCTTCAGTTAAACAGTCACAAAAACCTGTGTCATTTATTCGTCACTTATGCTGAGCATAGTAAAACAGCCCTGTGCTGAGTTTTATTTTCCTGCATACAAAAGGAATGCAACCAATGTGAATCCTGAGAAACTGGAAAAACGAGTTTAAAAAAAACCCAGAAATACAGTAGGAGGAGATTATGAGAGAGAAGAGGAGATAGTACAAGAGCAAGATAAAAGAGATGAAAGGTGCTCAAAGCAAGACAGAGATGGAAGGGGAGATGTAGATGAAGCCAGAAGGTGGAGGAGGAGAAGAAAGGAGTTAAGTTGGCCATTAGCGATGCGGCGTGTGGAACCCACTCTTACATGCGTTCCACAAGGTTAACGATAAGAGCCCCTCGGCAGCTGAAATGCTCAAGTAGCTTTTATCGTATCATAATAATGAATCAAAGATAAAATAAAATAAATGAACTCCAAAAGGCGAGCAAGTAAAATAAAACATCTGTGCAGAGGGCTGAGTGAACAGGCAGCAGCCCAAAGAGAAGATATTGTAGAAAGAGAGAAGGGAAGAAGAAGAAAAAAAAAAAAAAAAGGAATAAAAAATATTGCTCTCTTTCCACTAATATCTTCTTATGTCATCTGGTTGAAAAATATTTGCCTGCAGGTCAGGGCTCCCCCCTGTTAGGAAAAGGCTTCTTAAAACGCTTCACGTCTCTCTGCTACATTAAATATCTGGCCTCTGCATCCCATTTACTGCTGCTGGCTATTAGGGAGGGACAGAGGGAGAGAGAGAAACAGTAAGAAGTGCATGGGATGGTGAGAGAGGAAATAAAGGATAGGATGGTGAGACAATAAAGACAGAAGGGTGTCTGAAAGTAAACAGTGCTCTTGTTTGCTTATGATTTTGCAGGATCCTTTATTTTTAATGTTGTACACAGCACGTCTTAATCTGTGTCCGTGTGCGTGCGCGTGTGTGTGTGTGTGTGTGTGTGTGTGTGTGTCCGTGTGTGTGTGTGTGTGTGTGTGTGTGTGTGTGTGTGTGTGTGTGTGTGTGTGTGTGTGTGTGTGTGTGTGTGTGTGTGTGTGTGTGTGTGTGTGTGTGATTAGTGCCCTTGGCAAGAGCAGGAGATCTGGCCATTCAGAATGGACAGTAGTTAGCCACCCACCGGAGCAAGCTGTTACCACTTCCTCGCCCCTCCTCCAGCCCTCCCCCTCTCATCTCCTCCCTCTCACTCTTTACATTCATTCTTCATTGCGCTCTTTCATTTGACTTATTTTAAAGCAACAGTCGGTGAAAGCAGCTCCATAAATGGATGATAGTTCAGGATTCCGCCTCGCTGTTTCGATCTACCGACGTGGATGGATAGATAAGAGATTGGCGAAATGAACAGTAATGTCACCTCTGCCTGGACACCTGCCGCCGCAGTTCTCTTTGGCAACGCACTAACGTGCAAAACAAAGCAAGACCGTTATAACAAGAAGTTGTGGACTTCTTGTGTACAGTATGTGAAACCGAGACTGATGCTGAAGTTGCTTTAAACTGCAATCCCACAGAGTGCCACTCGGGGGGTTGGTTTCAAAAAGGCTCTGGCTCCACATACTCCCATTCAACTTCTCTCATGGAAATACATGGAAGTCGAGGAAATTTTTTTTTTTTTTTTTTTTTTTTTTTTTTTTGTGCACGAGCTGTTATGGTGTCATTTGAAAAGGTTCTTAATAGTTTTCTGGTCATCCATTCTGAAAATAATCAAGTTAGATAATAGGCCTCAAACTTGCATTTTTTTGGGGTGTGTGTCTGTTTGATTGACAGGCCTGTGCTGCAGTTAGGTTTCTGCTACCGGTGAGCGAGGCATAGTATCTTCAGGTTCAGGTTCCCAATCAAGACGAGTAAGGTGCCTCCCCAGCTTGTCCAAATATGGTCACCTCTGGCTCCAAAATAGGAAGATGGCGTCAGCCGACATCCGAACTCCAGGATTTGAACGGTTGGGCGACGTCACTGTTGGTTGCCGCTTGGTCCGGACCAAAGTGGAGGACCGACCAACCGATTGACTGGCATCGCCATACAAGCCGTGCCGGCCGCGTGACCAACACTGATCGCGTAGCCTTCGTTTCCAGACCAACTCTTTGATGGCGTGATGGATTTGTTTTAGTTCTTATGAAGAACTCCCAATTCCCGAGTTTGATCTGAGCTTCGGTGAAATGGTTCAAGCCAAAATCACGACAAGGATAACACACCCGGCACGTGGTTCGGGTTACGCATCAAAACCACGTTGTTGCTTTAATTCAATCCGCACGGCTTTCTCCCAGATTCACAGCCCAGCCTCAGAGGTGCAAGTCCTTACAACAACTTCACTGCCTTTTTACTTCGTACAACGCATGACGTTCTTCACGTTATCCGGCCTCACGTGATGCGCGTCCACATCTCACGCCGAGATGACGCCGACCATCGCGAGGACCAGCCGCCCTCTAGTGGGCCGGTGGGTGCATCGCATGATTTGCGGCCGTGAATCGTTCTCAATCTCGCTGGTTATTTTCCAGCTTGATCGGTTGTACAAGCTGAACTGCAACTAAGTCAGGTGAACCGGCCCTTTGGTCAGCTGATTCATCTTTCAACTGCTCTCCTCTCCATCTACGACAATAAATGATGTATTTTTCTGTTCATCTGTTGATTCTTGGGATAAATCACGTACCTCCTGTTTGGTGGAACAGAAATATCGGAAACATGAAAAAGTCATAGGGACCAGAAAAACAAGACGGATTTCAAAACTGGAAGCCTGGTTTTAATTGATATTGCTCTACTGTAATAATCCTGAAAGGCATAGTCTGGAGTAACACATGTAATGTTTCAACCCATAGCAGTTTAAGTTACAGAATCATAGGTCTCTCTTTTTGCATTGAACAATATATACAATGTGAAATAAATACATTTACACAAATGGACATTATTGTTGGAGCACACTTGTATGATACACGTCACAAAAATATACAGGTAATTGTTTATCTTTTTTTTTTTTTTTTTTTTTTTTTCATTTACTGATGTGAAGCACATCTAAAATCTACAGACATGTTTTTTAATAACACTACAGGGTCTTCTCTCGTCCACAACTCTTCTCCACCGCTCAAGGGTCTTTTTTTTTTCCATCCTTAAATATCCTTTTACCCAAATGTTCCCAAACTTTCTTCCCTCACTTAAATATTTTCTTCATATTCGCAGGTTCAGACTGCAGGGTAGGCTGCAGCACAAGTGGCAGTTACATTTGGGGATTAAATACAACTAAATTGACTAAACACTTTAGAGCTGTAGATAGACACAGTTTGGCCTTAGCGGTTTTCAGGGGCAGCTATGGAAGATGGACAATCCTGTTTTGTCACTATAGCTCAATAACTCGGCCTTCTCTATTGTTACATGGAGTGCTTGCTGCTAATGGATCTAAGTCCCAAATGAGGGCAAAAAAAACATCAGGCCCAAAGTGCAACCGGGTCAAACTCTTGACAGTCCTTCCTCCACTGCTCCTCATGGAAAATACCAAGTTTGGTTTGTTGTTTTTATTTATGTTTTTTTTTTTTTTTTTAACTCTTAACTGTAGAATAACTCAAATAAATACATCAGTATTTGGGTCTATAACCCAACACAAATATGTGCAACTCTTGCCTCACCGTTGTACAGTCTTCAAAATATTGCTTTATAACAAGAAAAAACAAACACTGTACAAGGTAAAACGCGTCCGTCCTGTACATGTAAATAATATCACAGCTATGAGCAGCAGCTTGCATCAAAACCTCTGAAAGAAACACACAGCCTCCCTTTCTGATTTTAGCTGGTCGAATTTGTTTTTTTCTTGACAGTCGTCTGAAATGGCCCCGGCCAGCAAAACAAAGTGATTCCAGTTTCAAACACGGCTATTAACCACGTTCGGCTCGGCATTAATCACCTCAGGGAGACGTGTAACATCTTTCATGGTGTTGAATTGTTCGGGGGTGCACAGGACTGGTTTGACAACTGACAAATAAATAAAAACAGTAACAGAAGAGAAACGATAGTAAGAAAAGAGCACCTTTCTTCTATAAGTTTGTGTGTAGAATAATATACAGTGAATGGTAGTTAAATACCATCTGTCTGACAATGGGACGGTCTCCGGAGTTACAATCAAAATAGGAAATTTAACAGTCGCCGGGAACGTGACCTACAAATATCTTGTATGCACATGTGAAATGTATATTTTTCTATATATTATTTGTAAAAACCACATATGTTTGTGTTTAAGACCTCTGACGAACCCTGGAATATTTGAATGTTTTTTTTTTTTTTTTTTTTCTATCGCAGCATATGATTTTATAAATTTGCATCAAGAGGTTCAAAGAGTACAATAAGTTTTTGTTTTTTCCCTCAAAATTGGTGATAATTTGAGTTTAAACAGGGATTTTGTGGTTCAATTCCAGCAGAATGTAAAACCATGTCCCCACAATGTAATGAATGTATGCTTTAGAGAAACAGAAAGTGCAACTTAAACATATCAAGCATTTTCTTTAATATTTCGTTCCCATCAACCCGCACCAAAGCCTTTTCACTGTTTGTTGTAAAGCAATATATTTTCCAAGAAATAAGCTGAAATCGGGGGGAGGGGGAGTTTTTCATTTTTCTCTTTTTGCCTGCTGAACCAGGAAAGATAATGACTGAGCCGAGCTGTATGGAAGGCAGTTATGTACAGCGAGTTTTTCAAAAAAGAGTTACCTACAGTTCTGAATTACTCAAATGTCCTTTTCATTTCAGCTTTATTTAACCTAAAGATATACAGTATATTGTTTAATCTACAGGAAAGTTACACAAATGATCCCTTTTTAAATACTTGTTAAGGTGTTTCTTCATTTAGATACTAAATATTTCATTATTTATGTATAGTTTGGTAAAGATGAATACTGTAATTTGATCCTGGTGGTCTAGTTAAGTTCCTAGAAGAAGAGCCTTATATCCGGTTCAGTTCGTGGTGAGAGAATCCGGTGCACAGACCCCCTGCGGACTGATCCGACAGACAGACAACATGGCCTCTACTCTACTCTGTGTTGTCTAAAGAAGAAGCACACGGCACAAGAACGGGAATCACCACAAGAAAAAATACACAGCAACGCCTTAGAGGACTCAACAGAGGAGGAAAGGATCAAACGGAGGACGTCGAAACAAACAAAACAAAAAACAGATAAAACCAAAGAAAGAGGTTTTTTTTCTTGATAGAAAAAACAGCAAACATGAAACACACAGGCTGAACTACATTTTTTTCTTTTTTTTTCTTTTTCTCGATTTTGTTTCCAATAAAATGTCTTATGTTAGAATTATAATCTGTATAATTTACAATATACAATGTTTAAGAAGGCTGAGAAAATACCCCTTACTAATAATACTGATGTTCGATACAGAGCGGGTGATGTTAGAGATCAACGACACTTAAACTGCAGCACTCCTCGGCTGTGACAAGTTGCCATTTTATATTAGATTACACCGTCATCTAGAGTACACATTTTGGCATTCTTATCAGCTTTAGAAATTACATAAATAAAAATGTAAATAACCCGTCAACTGTCTACCTGTTAAAGCTGTGATCAGTCAACCCCCGCAGTACGCCGTCCTCGTCCGACCGTAAAATGTAAAGACAGCTTCCTGTCAGCTCGGACTTTCCATTTCCTGTTTCGAGAGAAACCATGTGAATTTTATAACAAGTGAAATTATTGATGTTGACGGTTAACAGGTGACATGTAATCGCCGTCAAATAATACAATCGTCATCATCCATTAGCTTTCTGAGGACCTCACCTGTTCACTTCAAAGGTGTAGCGTTATTTTTCTATGCGATTTAGTCTTCATTTTAGTGGTTCTGATGGCGTATTGTACGCAGGATCAAAGACTTAATCCTCCCAATGCCTGAAGATCCTTGTAAATTGTTAAAAATCAGGTGTTTCGCGACAGGAAAAAGGGGGTTAGCGAGCTAACAGAAAGCAGCCAGTGCCATGTTCTTTTTCCTTTGGTGGATGTTTTGATTTTGATAGCGCCATTTCCGTCAGCACGAATCTCAATTTAGTGAAGTTATTCTGATGGTCCCTACACGGTGAAAAAAAAAACCCCAACAACTAAACTAAACTAAACTAAACTAAACATACACCCATACAAATGGGCAATGACCGTGTATTATCGAACTATCGGTTTCTAAACAAAGAACTGTTTTGTTTTAATCAGATTAAAGTGAGCCTGGTCACAAGATAGGTGCAAACCTCAGAACATGTGGTAGATGCAAACTGGACGTTGGGTGTTTTTTTTTTAAAGTTTTTTTAGCTGCTTGTGTTACTACTTCTTTAACCGAGTCCCTTTTATGCGAACACAGCAGTAACATCTCGACATTCTTGGTCCGTCTCTTTCCTGTCTCTGACAAAGGAAATGTTGACTGTTATCTAATAGCTTATGGCAAGTTACACAGACAGAAGGAGACGCTACAAATTCTCCTCCGAATCCTCATCCTCTCTCTCCCAAATTTAAGACTGGCACGTTATGTTAATATTGCAGACTTAGTCCATATGCACAAACCCCTCCTTTAAAAACCACTATTGCTCAGAGTTTCTAAGATAAACGCTGATTTGTTAATACATTATTACTTGTTATATTTATATATATATGATAATTGCTGAAAGTGGTCAAGCTGATAGAAAAAAGGAAAGACATATTGATTGATTCAGTTTTAAGAAGACAATATTAATAACAAAACCAAAGCCGTGTTATATGTCATATACAGGATGACAATTATTTACAACCCTAATATTCATCGCTAAGATTATTTTCAAGGTAGAAATTAAGAAAAAAAAAACAACAAAAAAAAACGAGGAGTTATAAGGAAACAGTAGTTGTTCTTCAGTCAGTTTCGTCAGCACACCTTTCCTTCCGGTTTGTATTGCGTTGAGTGACTGAAGCTCCCCCTGCACTTCCTGAATCACAAAAAAATACCTCTGCAAAGAGACGAGCTGGAAGTCGTGAACACAACGGGGACAAGAGGGGACTACTGAGGTGACACTTTGCAGTTTTTTGTAGAGTGTGGGTAATGAGCATGGGCTGGACTGTTCTTAATGGCACATTGACAGACTGAAATCTCTACTGACTGGTGTGTGAAGAGCTGCGCACCCGGGCCACGAAGAAGCTAAAAAATGTCGGGACGTCCAAACACAAGAGGAGATTTTGACAGAACCTAGAAGTATCACAGAGAACGTGAACTGAGCTCACATCTGTTTGTTAGCCAAGCAGGAATCCATGCTCGACAGTATAGATACAGTTGTATGTTGTTATTAAAGGTAAGAAGTAATACCGTTACTTATAAACTCTGCCAATCAATCGCACCTCCAGGGCTTACAATACCTGACACCATTTTTAGCTTCATCAAGTGTACCAACATCGATACTGTGTTAATACTGACAGGTTTTGGGAGGCCGAGATCGCCGGTCCTCGGCAGGTACAACGGATACTAAAGTTGTCGTGGAAGTAGGGGAGTCATGGGAAAACTAGGAACTGAATTTAGGGAGAACCAGAGAGTGTTTACAGTAGTTGTTTTTCAATCCTGGTCTTTGAAACTCTGAGCCCTGCTGGTTTTCACAAGTACCAGAAAAAATGTTAAAGAACTGTTAGAACAGAGAACCAGCGGTACTCTCGAGGCCCAGGACTGAAAGCCACTGGAAGATCAAACCAGAAATAGTTTTGGGTTATGACAGTAAAGTTTGCTGGCATCCTCTGAATGGATGATTCCATTCTTTGGCAGGGCAAATCTCCTCTTCTTTTCTTTCTGTCCATCCATCCCAACTTCATTGTACACGAACTTTGACAACAAACGTCATTAATACTTCCTCAGTGTTCATTTTCTTCCCCCCCTCTCTCGTTTTCTTCTTCAACACTTAAAAAAAACTCTGTTGGGGGAAAGAGGGAGGGGAAAGGAGACACGAGTGCAGTTTTACAGTCTCTCAGAGCTAAAATGAAGAGTTTTCAGTTTCATTTAAATGTGTCGTTTGTCATTAATAACATCTTAGTTGTTATTAAATGCATAAGTGTTTTGCCATCGTCAGTGTTTGGAGTCACCGTGGTAGCTGTTAAGTAACTGGCATTAAGTAATAGGAAATCTTCTTCCATTAGTAATGGGGGGGAGGGGGGGGGTTACGTCAGTCTGTCAGCATCTTCCCCAGAACAGATGGTCAAAGTGAGCGCCCTTTTGTCAGAGACTGTGGTGGTTGAGGGTTCAGGTAGGAGGTTCAGATAGCTTCTTTTTTCATAGGGGGATGTGTCAGCAGACAAACTTCAGGGACATTTTTCTGTGTGTGTGTGTGTGTGTGTGTGTGTGTGTGTGTGTGTGTGTGTGTGTGTGTGTGTGTGTGTGTGTGTGTGTGTGTGTGTGTGTGTGTGTGTGTGTGTGTGTGTGTGTGTGTGTGTGTGTGTGTGTGTGTGTGTGTGTGTGTGTGTGTGTGTGTGTGTGTGTGTGTGTGTGTGTGTGTGTGTGTGTGTGTAAGAGTGTGTGCGTGTAAAAGAGCAAGAGGTCATTCAAAGTTGGTGTTCAGAGTTTGAGTTGAAGCTCAGGTGGTTCAGACTGGTGTCTAGCTGTCCTTCCATCTAGTCCCCGTCCTCAGACCTTGGCTTCCAGCAGCTCCAAGAACAGTTTGTGCATTGGGACTTTGCCATCCTGCTTGATGCTGTAGAAGTGCTGCACAGCCTTGGTGGAGGTCTGGCGGAGCAGGGGGAGGGTCATGAGCAGCTTGCCCGCCCGGCGGGGATCCTCCTGGTGCTGGGCAGCCTCATAGTCCTGCAGGGCCTCGTGCAGCACATCCTGGAGCTTCTGCACTGCATCCACGTCTTCAATGTGCATGGAGTCTGGAGAAATAGGATGATGCATGATTAAAAAATAAAAATACAGTATGTGATCTGACATTGGTAGCATTAACCACATCCAGTGTTGACCACACATGTATTACATATTATGTTGTTTTAGTCTTTCCAGAAAAGGGGAGGGGGAGGTTTCCATTTTTTCTACATGGGACACATGCGGTCACCTGTATGTGAGTACACGTGTCCTATATGGTAAAATAATGAAAAGCAAAAATAATGACAGGGAGTGGATATTTGCAGGTAACTTGTTCCAATCAGATGAGATCAAATGAATTCTGTATGCAACCATTCATCAAACAGAAAATACAACATTGTGTTTTTTTGCCGTTGAAATCCGTTTGTACCCATGAAAACACTGGTCTCTTTAAGATGAGTCCAGCCTCCCTGTGTGCAACAGACCCTGCGAGGTTGTCGGTGTATACACGTCCCACAACTGTCTGAGAAGATGTTTTCAACAGAATGTGTCTTTGTCAGTACCCGGGCCCCCTCTGTCTGCTGTGTTATTGAGCTAGAGGGGAGAAGTGCTAAATCCAAACAGGAAACACACAGAGATGCTCCTGAGAACAATAATTTGGAGTTGGAAATTCTATAAATGTAAATTCTATTGACATTCTATTGATTTTGATTTCTGCTGCAAAAGTGCCAAAAAAACATTTCCATTCTAATGTAAATCGCTGACAAACGTTGGCATTTTATTGTGTAAGCTGTTGAGAATTGAGCAAAAAGGTTATTCAGGAAGCATTGCAAATGCAACTATAAATGTAGTACTTCTGTTTAGTTCAAAATGGCACTCGAAACACACTTTGTGTGTGAAACTAAATCCAGGACTGGGGCTTCATATCCAGAGGCTGCTCGCATCTCTGTCTTTAACGTGGGGATCTGTGGGTGTGATGAATGGACGGGCAAAGAGACGAGTGGGTTGAGGAGGGAAAAAAAGAAAAGAAGAGAGATGGACTCGTAGAATGATGAAGCAAGAACACCTGAGAGTTCCTCTCCCTCTCTCTGTGTGTGTGTGTGTGTGTGTGTGTGTGTGTGTGTGTGTGTGTGTGTGTGTGTGTGTGTGTGTGTGTGTGTGTGTGTGTGCGTACACATCTGCGATCTCTCTTTGAGCTGGCATGTAAGGTGTATTTCAGCATATGTGGCAGTAAAGGCTGAGACTGTCCCTCAATAATAATGCTCCATATTGCTCCTTAGGGAGGCAAAGTCTTAATGTGAGCTGGCCTTTAGCTCCCAACCTCCGATCAATGTCTCCGATCAATGACTACATGCATGTTAAATAATAATCACAAGACAACTATTGATAGGCACCCCCTTACACACACCCTCCCGCCACACGCACCTACACAAAAGAAGATCTGCCGAGGTGATGGGATCCTATGAGTGCATGTGGAGTATTTTGGAGATAGAGACAGACATACGCGTGATGTATGCACTCCGTGGAAACGGCGCGGAGCTCTCAAACAACTCTGTGTGTTTGTGTGAAGGTAACTTTTGTTGATGCGGTTTCATGAGTCGGCAAGCCACCTCACGTTTTACAATCTTCCACCGCCTCCCTAGTAGAATATTAAACTGCACAGATTCCAGAGCACGTCAGGTTTTGTAAAGTAATGGGAGTGTTTTTCTTGCAACTACTGGATTGTGCATGCGGTCTCCTTTTGTTAAGTGTTAATGAAGTCAGTCGGAGTAGCTGTCAGAGAAGAACTGAACCAAATACTTCTCACTTGTCGCAAACGAAAATATGTTAACACGCTCGGAACAGTCACGCGCAAAACAGGAAACACGAGCAAGCTAGGAACAAGTGGGAAACATAAAAACCATACTGTGTCGTCAAAATACGTCCAAATATAAAATGTGTAAACAGCCACAAACACACAATCAAACAGACAGAGCTGCATCTATCGAGTGTAATGCATGTATCAGTATGCAGGACCAGACCAGTCAGTGGGTTGGATTCTGTGAGGATCAATAGAAAACTCAGCTTCCATTGGTTCTCAGATTTTTCTACTAGTGGTTTACCGTTTGGGATTTAATTTTTTTTTTTATTTTTATTTTTTTTACACTTTACTGCTGGATGATATTTTACCTCATGTACAGCCAGTAATGATGATTGGAAAAAGGATATTAATTAAGGTTAATAAGTTGAATTTAAACATCTTTCTTTGGACATACAGAACATGTGATATAGTACAAGTACCATATAAATGAACTGACTGTGAAACACTGACATGTACAAAATGAACGAGTACTAATATCAGCCACAATGAAAAAACACAAAACAAATCCCCTTCTCCTCTTTATTTCTGGAGTTGTAGTAAGTGTTTCCCTGAAGTTCAGCCTGAAGCGAACGGGCTGAAGTTAAACTGAGGTTTAATGAGTTTCACATTGTGTTTTGATTAGTATTGTGTGTTTAGTATTTAAGCTGGTAGACATGGCTTCTTGCCTGCGCTGTGACCCGCGCTACACTCACAAGTACAACAGCAGACGTTAATGAGCGCGAGCACACGAGGCTGTTCAAACGCACATGTTAACATGAACTCACAATTCATGCACACACGTGCACGCTCAAACACACACACACACACACACACACACAAATGAGCCTCCTGTTTCCCATGGCTAGTTTAGCTTTCTTTACATGTGGGGCACGTTTGCTAACATTTCTTAAGGCTTGGCTTCATTAATGCAGACGATTAGCATCCTGTGAATTAATTAGTGTCAGTGCCCTTCAAAATGCTAATGCTAGCATTCTGTTGTCTTGAAGAGCAGTTAGAGAGTCTGGGCAATGAGACAAAGTTCTCATTTGGGCGTCAGCTGTTTCGATTTCAATCAGTTTAAAAGGATGACTATTTGAAATGGGAATTTTCTTTAACAGGGATATAATCTTAAGACATGATATGATATGAAAAACATATTCGAGCTGGACATTTAAACTGCCTGTCAGTCAGCAACCTGTCCAGCAATTCATCTGCCTTTTACTGTGAAAATTACATTTATTCTTTTGAAGCGATATTTTGATTCTGCTGTTATGCGACTACATGTCAAAACATGATATGCAAAGAAAAAAAAAAGATGTTTTGATTAAAAACGATGTAGAAAGTGATCTTTTTTTTGGTGTGTTTTTTGACCAGGTACATGTGTCCATCTCATGTATGTAAATGTGGGTGGACAAAAGTATTAGAAACACAATTCAATACAATGTAGTCCAATACAAACCCACCAGTTATTCACAAATGACCAGTGGAGTATGTGGAGACTAAACAATTAGTCGATGTACAACTATCAAATCAGGATTTATATAATTCTTCAAGCAAAAACACAAAAAAAGTCTCTTGTCTAAGCTTCTAAAACGTGACGATCTGCTACTTTATTCCTCAAGAAATCAAATTACTTTAGATTTTGGTTATTCAGAGCAATTTGAAGACGTCACCTTGAATTCTTTTCGCTCAATTTTCGGACATTTTTCAGATCGTTTTGGATTACATTAAATTGTCCTTAAATAAATCTGTGTAAATGATCTATCAATCAGTTTGTATTTGTCAGTAAAATTTTGAGAAGTTACAATTTTAATAAGCAAAAAAAGATTAAACTCCGAATATTATCAGCATCTTTCTGTTGCTTATAATATCATGAGATTTTACCATCACTAAAGTTTCTTGTGAATTGGGTCGCGGCCTGTGGATTGGCTGTTTACCAACTAATTAGTCACAATCATCATCATGAACTCTGTTGTCCAACTTTCAGTCAGCAGCGTCCATAGAAAAACAGACACACCTACTTTTATGTGCATACACACACATACGGACAAACACAGACACACGCATGCAGAAGCAAGAGATTGATTGTCACACAAAGCCCACAGGAAAACAATAAGTCAATATTTTCTGCATGTGCATAACAGCATGTACTCTGTGTGTGAGCTGTGCTTCACGTTCAGGTACACACTAATGCTCCACGTTGGACAGTGTGTTTATGTAAGTTTCAGAGAGAGGAAATCGGCATATTTGGGGGAAAGTGCAAATGTGTGTGAGTGTGTGAATGTGTTGTGATGTGTGTGTGTGTGTGTGTGTGTGTGTGTGTGTGTGTGTGTGTGTGTGTGTGTTGATGGTGGCAGAACCAGAACAAAAGGCCCCTCCCTCTGTATTCAAAGCTCTCACATTGCATTCTCCCATTTAAACACATTGTATTGACAGCTCCCCCCTTGTAATTAAAGAGTACTGAAGAGCTGGCCAGCTTCCAAGACAAAGTTCAAAAGACGGGTCATGGGAGGAAGAAGGCGCGTGCGTGCGTGAGAGAGAGAGCGTGTGTGTGTGTGTGTGTCAGTCAGCTGTCGATGCAGCTGGACACATCAGAGAGGGGGTTTTATCGACAGATTTAGGGTTCTAATGATTTCACCTTATTTAACAGGCATCTGAAGAGACGACTATGCTAATTGTAAAAAGGGTTGCCACTTTGTTTGGGGGTGGGATTCAGGTTGAACGTGTGTGTGTGTGTGTGTGTGTGTGTGTGTGTGTGTGTGTGTGTGTGTGTGTGTGTGTGTGTGTGTGTGTGTGTGTTTGTACTGTGCGAGTGTGCGTGCGTAAAATACCTGCACACTTGCGTTACACTTGTGAGTACTACAGTATGACGAGACAAAGTGGGAGGCTTAACGACTGCATGTTTTATGGAAGAAAAAATATCTCCTTGTGTGTAAGTATCGTCATGTGTCACAGATGTATGTGTATGCATGTTTGGATACGGAGCACTGAAATTAGTCCTTTGATGGTTCAGCTTAGATGAGCCCCATGGGACTGGAGATTCCTAGGATTAACTCTCCTTCACCAATCAAACAGAAATGTGCAGACAGACAAAAATATCAGCTGATAGTGAAGAATTTCAAACCTGAGTTAGCCAAAGCGATGGCCTTGAGAGCGACAAATTCCTCCTTCTCTAGTTTCATGGATTTGTATTTCTTGACCAGCTGGAGGATGGCGTTGTTCAGGTCCAGAAGTCCAGCGAGCTTTGACTGGTCCTCGTCCATTATGTAGTCCTCAGCATACACCAACTAAACAGAAGCAAAGAGGGGTGCAGAGGTTGCAAATAAATTGTCTCCATATGTTTCGCAAGAGCAAGAAACAAACAAAAGGCGACGCTAACCTTGTCTTCAAAAGACAGAGAGCGGTACACGACGCGCAGGATCAAGATTTCCATCCATGCACTCTGCAGTAGACTCATCTGGTCTGCCAAAGACAGCGTGGAGAAACCTGGACAACATTGGGACAGAGAGGAAAAGAAAGAGAAGGATTGTTAGTTTTATCGTAAAGCAGTCTGTCGTTACTATTGTTTTGCTCACAAGAAAGAAAAATCAAATGCAATGTCATGTACGCATGTAAGAGGAAAACGCACGCTGATCTGTTTTCGTGGGGTTACAGGAAAGAAGGGAAACGCGAGAAGCTTGTTCTGAAGCTAGTGAGAGGGTCAAGATCGACTCCCCTCCATCCCCTGCCTGCCCATCCTTCATCCATCCACTTGACCGGAGTCCTCCTCCTCCTCCTCTTCCTCTTCATCTCTCCCCTGTGCCCAGGGCGATTCTCTGGGGAAAGGCAGGCCTTATCTCCCCATGACACAACCTCCATGGATCAATGCTGGCCATCGCTGCTGCGCCGCTCAAATACACACACTAATTGCTGCTGTGGCCCCAAAAACTCCTGCTTTCTCCCGTGTCAGTCCGTGTCCTTCTATTCGCCTACGTCTATATCTCCCCAATCACAATCCATTTCTTTTTATCTGTCAGTGTCTGTCTATGACTGACCGTCTGCGTGTCTGATTTCACCTGTTTTCCATCTATCTTGATACCTCTCAGTCTGTTTGGGTTTATCTGCTTCCTCATTTCATATATATTTGATTATGTATTTACTGTAAATGCCCCAGCCTCTCATTTGTTGTCTGTCCCTCTTGGACTTCCTCTTTCTACCTGTCTATCTCTTTAATGGAACACCTGCCCACTCGCACCTTTCTTAACAGCTGTCCTGTCCTCACACACCTGTCCATTCACACCTGCCTGTCTGCCTATGCGTGTGTTTCGGTGAGCGCAAGCCTTCTTAGGAGAGGCAAAGACAGTGGGCCGTGCGAGCACACCTGTCAGCCCTCGCCGCAGCCTTCCAGTGTGAGTGTGTTTGTGTGTGTGTGTGTCGGAGAGGTGCATCCTGCCAGGAGAAGCAGGCGGATGAGAAGGAAGATATTTCTTCAACAACATCTGCTGCGATGCGCCTCCTCTTGAGATGTTAGGTGTGCGAGGGAGTGTGCGTCGGTGTGTTTGTGTGCGTGCGCGTGTGTTTGGGGCTCTTATCTCACAGTGTGTTGATGGGTAATGGCAGGCGTCTCATTATGTCCAGGTTGCAGGCTATTGTTGTTTGTAATGTGCTCTAATTCATTCTATCTAACTGTTAACATCTCCAACACGCACGCAAAGATAAACACTGCTGCGCGCACACACACAGATACAGTATCACTTATGGATAGACTTAAATGCATAGGAACACACTGGAATGAATCCAAATGTGTATGATTGATACACACACACACACGCACACACACGCACACACACACACACACATACACACACACGCACACACACGCGCACACACGCGCACACACACACGCACACACAGTGAAGGGAGCAGTATCGTTGCCAACTGGCAGTGTCTTCTTCTACTTAATGAAATCATCAGAAGGGATTAGAGGTGAATTTCTTAAGGGGGTCTTCGTGCATACACACACACATCTCATTCACAGAGGCAGATGTCTTTAGGGGGTCCTTAGGACTTCACCACTCATTGTGGGTAGGGGAAATATGCGCTGGCATTGCTAAAATTAACACACATGCACTTATTGAATCTGTTCAACCCTGGGGTCAAGTGAAGAGAAGAAGACACGAGTGAGGGGTTAATATCATTTAATGGTGTCACTGGTTGTGTGTTTTAACTTGTCTGTGTGTGTGTTTTCGGCGCTCTGGCATTGGGAGCAGAACCGAGAGTTCAATCAATTCGCACACACCCCTGGAATTTGATACAGGGCCAATTGGGGCACACATGGCTCAAGAAGTGGGCCCACACACACACACACACACACACACACACACACACACACACACACACACACACACACACACACACACACACACACACACACACACACACACACACACACACACACACACACACACACACACACACACACACAGAGCCATGACTTACTGTATATTAATAACATTTGCACAAACCTACATCAACAAACACCTCCCTCCTCATTACACACAAAGTGCAAACGTATGGGCACAAACACATACACACACACACACAGAGGAAACACCAATAATTAAAACCCCCCGTGATTAATTTATTGAGCTGAAAGTGCAGCTTTTCTTATTGAGGCACATCAATGATTTTTATCAGGATGAGGTCTGTGTGTGTGTGTTTGTGTGTGTATAGGTGTGTGAAACCATTTTGTGTGCTTTTGTGAATATATGTATTGTTATATTGTGCATTTGTCCATAATAAACATAACCGTACTTTCAGAGGATGGGCTTGTTGTCTCATCAGCATGTTTGTATTCTGTGTATGCATACATTCTCCTACATATGTTTCCATGAGTCTCTGCATGTATGTCTCTATCTGTGTGTGTGTGTGTGTGTGTGTGTGTGTGTGTGTGTGTGTGTGTGTGTGTGTGTGTGTGTGTGTGTGTGTGTGTGTGTGTGTGTGTGTGTGTTTGTGTGTGTGTGTGTGCCTCTCCCCTCCCCACCAGCCTGTCTGCGCCGTTCAGCCATCCAATGCTTCTTATCTGTCTGATTAATAGGCGGCCGGCTTCAGGACAAATTAATTAACAGATAACGCCATCTCTCCCTTCTTCCCTTCCTCCCCTCCTTCTCATGAAGCGATCGATACAACAGAAGAAAAGAAACATCAATGGGAATTTAGTGCTGATGATGGAGAGAGAGAGGTATTGATGAAGAGAGAGAGAGAGAGTGAGATGGAGGAGAGAAGAAAGTAAAAAGGGGGAGAGGTGTTGGAAGGAGAGATGGTGGTGGTGGTGGTGGTGGTGGTAGAGGGAGGGGTGGAGACCTTTCTTTCATACCTGTGATTTCACTTGACAAAAGAAGGTTCCTTATTTGGCTCTAATTACATTTCCTTTCCGCCCATTGTTGATAAGGCATCTCATACTGTGTGAAGTAGTATGAGTGTGTTTGCGTGGATGTTCCACCTCCTGTGTGCTGTTTGCTGCGGTGGATAGAAATGTGCAATGGAAAAGAAGCTCCAATATTTTCTCAAAAATATCAACATTAACTTTAAAGATGAGAAAATTGCAAGTAAAGCAATGTGTTCCCACTGCATCATTATTGGATAAATGTTCACCTCTTTGTTAAGAGCAGACTTTGGGTTGGACATTCATTTTGTGTGTGCATCATTTCTGGGATGGAGAAGGAGGTGCCTGAAGTTTCCTGGCGCTATTTGGTTACATACTGTATGTATAAGTGTCTGCTGAAACAGCAGGACACTCTATTGTATCTATGAAGGCACAGAGAAAACTTGTGTGTAGGTATGCGTGTGTGGATGTGCCATACACTGTCTGACAGAAAGAGGCTACAGTGCAGTCATGCGAACTTAACCTCCACTGCTTGCTCTCGCGCTCTCCTTCTCTTTCCCTTTTCTCTATCGGATGCACACATAACACACACACACACACACACACACACACACACACACACACACACACACACACACACACACACACACACACACACACACACACACACACACACACACACACACACACATCGATTCCCCAGCCACCCTGCGGCCTGTTTGTCTGCCAAATGAGTCCTGACTGCACATTTACACCCGAGACCGCACAACAGTGTGGCACAGACATACCGTACAGTACACACGGACGGACACACACACACACACACACACACACACACACACACACACACACACACACACACACACACACACACACACACACACACACACACACACACACACACACACACACACACACACACACACACACACAGGATAGCCCTCTTCTCACGCCCCAGTTGCTCCACAGATGCACACGAACACACATATCCAGGGGGCCTATATTTGTTTTCGTGTGGTTACAGGGCAAATGGGAACCAGTGAGAAGCGATTGTGATGCTTATGAGTACCTGCGTACTTGTGTATGTGCACTGCTTGTGTGCATTTTTCAAGCTATTTGTGTGTGCATGTGAGTCAGTGTGTGCTTGTATGATAGCAGCTATGTACACCTGCAATAACTGATGTGTCAAGCGAGGGGGATTAATGTGACAGGTGTGAAGACTGGTTGCGATGGTGATCTGGTCGCAATGATTAACGCTCGACTAGTCTTCACATTTTGTAACTCAGGCTGAACACAGGACGTCTGGCATGCATTTAGGTGGCATTTTTAAGTACGAATTTTCATAGATAATCCTTCTTTTAGTGGTTATACAGACACTCAGAATGGCTTTTAAAACACATTATCTCATTACAAATAAATTACAGATACATGTGGCGGTCTCTCTGCAGATTTGTAATGGGGGGTGCACACTTTGTGCACGTGCTTATTTTGTTCCCAACGACACTGTGCTCGGTCCTCTTTGATCATGGCCTCAGGACACATTTAACAGAAAACTTCTCAGTCTGTCTCAGCAATGTAACACGTACATTGTTGAGATGCACTTATGAAGAGTTATCTTCCCTGACGTTGTAAGAATATCCTTCACACATTGTCACAGGAATGTTACACAGTACAGTAAAACTAATCCACACTGAGCGCATTCAGGGAAACCACATGTGTGCTGCAAAGGGGGCATCATGACCTAAAGCTTGTATTTTAACACGTGCGCAAAAAGTACATGATGTAATAGTACTGTAGACAATCTGTTTTCCAATAATGCTACTATAGTGTAGTGAGAAGGCGACATATAAAACAGCAATTGTGATTTTTGTAAGTGTTGATAGATGGGCAATGGCTCTTTCTTCTCCATTGCTCCTCAAAATTTTGCAATATTTTGACAGTGTAGCAAATCTTGTTCTAAGGGGGTGTTTTAGAAGAGCAATGAGAACCGGGATGTGAATTGTTCTTTGATTGTCAGGTTGTTCATTGTTGGTGAGAGGAGAATAGTGGATTGTCTATGTTCAGCATGTGCACGTATTGTGTTCTGCAGGGGACAGATTTAAGTCTACTGGCCCACTGAGATAGAGATTGCATTAGGACACGTGAAGTTTCCAACAGTTACCAGCACATCGCTGCCCTGCGTGTGTGTGTGTGTGTGTGTGTGTGTGTGTGTGTGTGTGTGTGTGTGTGTGTGTGTGTGTGTGTGTGTTTGTTCGGTATGCACACTGTGTTAGGTGGCTCCACTGCTCTCTCTCATTCCACTTTCTCTATGTGTTTGTGTTTAAATGTGTGCACATTGTTGCATGCTGGGCAATGCAAGTGCTCCCTTGTGGTGCTTTGTGAGTGTGTGTTTGTGTATGAGTGTGTGTGTGTGTATGTGTGTGCACGTCTCAAACTGTTCTGTACCATACGGCCAGACGCCGGCCAAAATGAACACGGACCCCCTGTGATGGCTTTGGCCAAGCTGAAACAACACACACCAGATATACGCACACTGGCAAATGCTGTCACACACACACACACACACACACACACACACACACACACACACACACACACACACACACACACACACACACACACACACACACACACACACACACACACACACACACACACACACACACACACACACACACCAGCTGACCCAATTACACAGAGATGCGCAACGAGATGGAAACAAATCCACCCAGAGAACCAGCTAATTTAGAAGGGCTTAAAGACACACTCTCTCACACACACACACACACACACACACACACACACACACACACACACACACACACACACACACACACACACACACACACACACACACACACACACACACACACACACACACACACGCATACATATACGTGTAAAGCCACTTAAGACAATGAAAAACATTGGAGTTCATACTGTATGAAAGTGCAAGTTACAAATGAAATGAGATCTTATATCAAAATCCTTTTAAAAAAATATGTTTGTGTGTGAAGAGGTGAACAGAAGCAATTTAGAGAATTATTCTCTATTTCTATTCTCCACTTTCACCTCAGTCCTCCTCATTATTAGAAATATTGATGCAGTTTTTCTGCATAGAAATGTGTCTTTATTCTTTATTCTAATATCAGAAATTTAATTAAATGATTATATATAAACATAAATTCTTTGATTTAAAAAAACAAAACAAACTATGATAGCACACATGAACGCACAGCATCATAGTTCGACAGACTGATGGGTATTGACGGAAGCCTGCTGACATTATGAGCAGCACCCAGCTCACGAGTTACTGTCACATTAGCCTAAACAAGCCAACAGTAGCCTTTGCGAATGTTGTGAGTGAAAGATTGTTACAGCTATTATGTAATTATACAGCTAACAAATGGAATTCTTAGTTTGGTTCTACCTGACACATCAAATTTAGGTAACATAACTCATACTACATTTAAACCAGTTGCAGACCATCACGATTCATGGGTCCCACTTGTGCACAATTTGTGTTTTGCTTATTGTTACTACAGCTGGGTGTTTAACCTTCACTGTGCAGAGTGATGGTCGTATGAGTGACTACAGTAGCGCATACAAGCAGGATTGTATGACATCAAAACCAGATCACAAGTGAATCATGTTCCACCATGCAACACCTCCAGTGCACATATAATACAATAGAGTTCACAATGAAGTGGGACTTATCATGTGTTCAGTATTCAGACCTTTGAAATGTGAATTAAGTCAGAATATTTGACACTATCTATTATTGGGCTTATCTTGTCTTGCTGTATATTTTGTTAAAGATTTGAGTTCAGTTTTTGTGATGGCTAATCTAAGTTTATTAAAAAAAATTACCTACCCAGTAGATTTCTAGCTGCACATACTGCAAATGAATAAACGCCAATGATTTACATATTTTTGCACAATACATACAGTAATTTGATAAGAAATTGTCTCTTTTAAAAATACACACACAAACATGCGCCATCACCTTCACCTTCATCCCCTCTCATATTGTTGGCTAAAATATATTTTTTCTATTTCTTTCCCCTTCCCCCCTCTCTTTCCACCACCCCTTTTCTGTGTGCGGCCTGGGGGAGAGTAGAGCAGTCATAGGGTTGCGGTAGCCTCTAATCAGTGTGAACAGCCAGCTAATTACCAAACCCACAGCCCTGGCTGACTGTTAATTGCATACATTAGACACCATCAGCAGCACTGCAAGATTAACACTTAAAATCTTCCCATTGCTGTATTGAAGATGAGTGCTCTGTGAGTGCGTGAGCTTGTGTGTGTGTGTGCGCACGAAAGCCAGCAAAACAGGAGGAGAGGCGGATTGTGTGTGGTATTCTGTGTGTGTGAGTGTGTGTGTGTGTGTGTGTGTGTGTGAGTGTGCCTCGGTGGTGGCTGGTACTAATATTTAACACTTAATTAGACCCAAAATGGAAACGCGGCAACGCAGAGATGGTTGTCGAACGTTATAGCTGTTGCCGTGGTGGGGTTGCTGCGGTGGGGGCAGCTGGTCGTCGAGGGCAACCCCGAGTCTCCGTGGAGACGACAGATGGAGTGACATTAAGAGCATTGCACTGGAGCCATTTCAAATGATAGAATATCAATATTTACATTTTAATTACCCACTCCTCGCTCCACCAGGGCTGTGTCGAGGAGTGTGATGGTGAGTGTGTGGGCATGTGCACTGCAAGCTCCACTGAGGCCATGTCTTCTTGACTCCATAGAGTCAAGAGTGCTGCTCAAGTGACAACGCTTGGCTCTGCTTGAAAATTTCTTGGTTAAATTAACATTGTGTGGAACTCTACAGGCAGTTTTCCAACATTAGATTTTTTATGTTCCTGTTTTACTTTTTCTTTCACTCAGTCCATCCATCTTCCTCACATCCTCTATATGCCTTAGCATCCTGCCCTTCCCTCCATCAATATAATGCTGATGCTAGCAGGAATGACCCCTCTGTCTGTGTGTGTGTGTGTGTGTGTGTGTGTGTGTGTGTGTGTGTGTGTGTGTGTGTGTGTGTGTGTGTGTGTGTGTGTGTGTGTGTGTGTGTGTGTGTGTGTGTGTGTGTGTGTGTGTGCGTATGCATGTGCATGTGCATGTGTGCACAAATCTGTCTGGGGAATTAACCGTGTGTACACACAGCTGAGCAGCTTACACACCAACTCTGTCTGTCTGTTTCTCTCTGAACACATACAACACACCTAAAACACTGCTGACGAACAGTTTTGGTGACAAAAAAAAAATGAAGACTTTAAAATTGTAATGAGACTTAAAAAATGAAAAGGAAATAATGTGAATTTATCGATGTCTGAAATTTCTCAGTCTTTCTGGCCATCATTGTGTGGCTCAGATGATAGAGAGGGTTGACCACTAATTGTAAGGTTTGAAATTCAATCCAAGGTTCCTTCTGTCCACATGCCAAATTGTCCTTGGGCAAAACACCAAACTGCCATTTCTCACTAGCAGGTGGGCAACTTTGATGGCAGCTCTGTTGCCACTAGTTTGTGAACATGTGAGTGAATGGTTGAGAAAAATTGACCCCTAACACCTTTTAGATAAAAAATAAATAAAAATTAAAAAAAAAAAGCACTATATAAGTGCAGAACCATTTACCATCAATAGCATAATTTACCTATTGTTAAGTTACCAAGCTGCCACAATTTAGTTTTGTTGACTGGCAACACTGGAGGACAACAGAATCAAGATCCAGATCAAAGAATGGCTTTAAAATCCGTCAGTCTTTCTATCTGTGGATCTGGGTTGTGATGAATCTACTTTGTCAACTTGTTCAATTAACTGTGTTGTGACAGTCTATTGATCTCTTGGTGGATTACCTTTTCAAAACAATATCCTGCAATTTTCCTGAAAAGACAAATCCATCACCAAAGCAACAACAAATGGGCTGCCCGGCTCTCTGGACTATCAGGTAGGAGAATTGTTTTGTTTTCAGTGACGATCACATAAAACAGTCTTTGGTGTCATAATTGTTTAAGACTGTCAAAAACAAATTGAGTTCAAGCCATACAATATGAAAAGGAACACTATATGGTTGAAAAGAAGTAAATTGTGTAATAGGTACGAGACAGATGCATTTCTTTTCTGTAAAGCACTATTGATGTATAATTGGAAACCTGCTGATTATGGCTTTAAAACAAAACCCAATGGTCCCTGTCCAGGCCTGGTGTCTCTATATGAGATTATGAGGCTGTGTTGATTCTATCTTCCTAATCCCCCGTAGCTTTCCATAGAGAGAGGAACACAGAAAGTCCACAGGGATTAATTTACCATTCACAGATTAGAGATATGGTCTCCAATATCATCATCGAGGACAACCATCGAGGGCTCAACGATTGCAACGACGAGGAGAGGGAATGGAGAGAGTGAGAGAGAGAGACATAAACAGACGGAAAGAAAGACGGAGATGAAAACGAATGCACACAGACAGAGACAGCCTTCTTTCCTACAGCCCCATGCCTTAATGTCGTAGCTCGAAGACAAGAACATTAGACCTCATTCCACCTCCTCATCTGGGCCTGAAAAAGCCTGGGCTGAAAATCTTAATTAATTGTCCAATAGTGCTGCGGGGTCATTATGCATTGCAATAAAGAAGCGTGTAATTATGAGATTTAACAGCCATTACCAAGGCCAGGAACTCATATGTCATCATCAGCAACCAAGCCAATGGTTTGGTACGGCTATGTGTGTGGCTTGACGGACAGCACAGACACACAGACACACACACACACACACACACACACACACACACACACACACACACACACACACACACACACACACACACACACACACACACGTACATATTACAATGTGGGTATAAAGTAGTTAAATATATAAGAGAGAAATGTGTCTCCTCTTGTATAAACAAACAGTTGTGTATTGGTATATAGTCTTGTGCATGCAGACAAGTAGAGAAACACAAACTAAAAGGAAAGTATGCTGGAAAAAGCACACACACACACACACACACACACACACACACACACACACACACACACACACACACACACACACACACACACACACACACACACACACACACACACAAACCCATCAGTCTGACCCAGACAATAAGGCAGCCAGCTGTGATAGCAGCCTGCAGATGAAACATCCCATCAAGATTAAATAGTCACAAAAATACACATTATTACTGTGTGTGTTTTGTGTGTTTTGTGAATGCACAGTGAAGCACGGAGACCACAGGCCACAGTCCTTTGCCACATAGCAGGTGGGAAATGACACCCTTGTGTGAGGATGAAGTGCTGCGTACAAACACACGCACAACGTACATTAATAAAAAAGTGCTAAAGCTGTCCCACAACCGAAGAAAGAAGAGACAAACACATTTGACTGGACACCATAACATGAGGAGGGCAGCGATGGTTATAGTTTGGATCATACAGCATCCTGTTGGGAGTTTTGTCCCCAAAAGTGTCTTTTAGACATTACACAAAACACAATACAGAAATGGATGGTTACAATTTAATAAATACTGATTCTGATTCTGATACGAAAGACACATTTTATATGTTCTTTCAACACTGTATGGCCACACATTGGCAACGGGGAAGTCCCAAACTGTTGCCTGTTCTGCAGGGGTTTGCTTTTGTATGTGTGTGGGGTTTGTGTACAGGCCATAAGTCGTCCCCAGCTGTTGACAGGCATGCTTCAATTCTATTTTCCCACCTGTTATTTCCTGATGGAAAGGATGAATCCTCAATTCTGTTATTTAAGAACAATGAATGGAGGATGCGAGAGAGAGGGAGAGAGGTAGAGGGAAGGGAAGGTGGGAGAGAAAACAGGAGGACAGTAGGAGCATCATGCAGGAAGGAGAAGCAAGAAAAAGAGAGTAAAACAAAGAGGAGTAAGGAAAAAGGAAAAAACATAAATGTAAAAAAGAGAAGAGAGAGGGAAGGAGGTGAGGAAAAATGACGGGATGGAGGACAGGCATAACTGTTTCATGCCTGTCTGTGAACTTTGCATGAACCGACAGAAATAATGTAATGCCATGACAAGTCTGTCCCTCCTTCCACTAGATTTGCAGCATCCATACGTAAGCGTGTGATACCTGTGTGTGCATGTCTGTGAATCCTTGTGTGTGTGTGTGTGTGTGTGTGTGAACTCTTTATATTGCTTTTGGTGTGTGTGTGTGTGTGTGTGTACATGTGTGCTCCAACAGATAGAATAGGATGATGATGATTTGAAATGGAGTTTGGCCTGTGCGTAATTATGATCATCTATCTTTATGCCCCGGCAGCATATCATATCACATCACATCATCTCTCTCTCTCTCTCTCTCTTTTTCTAAGACAACCACACACACACACACACACACACACACACACACACACACACACACACACACACACACACACACACACACACACACACACACACACACACACACACACACATATAAAAGCAAATTGAAAGTAGTAAAAGCTGACTGTTTGCTAGTAATGACTTCGATGATGATGGGCTCAGATGGTGTGTTGATTTATTTGTTACTGCTCGTCTGATTTCACATATTATAAAACGATGCACGTCTGTGTATGTGTGTGCATTTACTGTGTACTAGTGCTTCTTTCTAAGTGTGTGTATGTGTTTCAGAAGTGTAGGTTTGCGTGCCACATTGATTTGTGTATAATGTGTTTGTGCATGCAGGCTGGTGTACATGCCTACATATGCAGCCTCTTTCCCGTGTGTGTGTGGTGCGTGTGTGTGTGTGACAGATATTATTTGATGCAGATTAGTCAGTGTACTCAGATTGCAGGCTGTGTCTCAAAGGCTGATAGACAAATGAATTTGATTTGCAAATGTAATCAAACTAATAAGAAAAACAGTAATGGGCTGCTGAGCACAAATCTTACGACTTCAATATTTGTGTTTTTTTTGCCACTTTTATTTGAACTGAAACACAGCTATCCACTAAACAACTTTCATGGCAATTTTGCTTTAGAAATTAGAAGAAAATTACTTTTAATGAGTGGCTGTAATTGTTCAGAAAAACAGATTTTCATTAGATGCGACTTTTAAAATCTGTGTACTCTTGAATGTATAGCTATTTTGTCCACTTGTTGTAGACTGCCATTGCTCTCCAAGTAACTTCTGTTTTTTTATTTTTTTCCTTTTGAATTCAGATCTGATATTGTGTGACACATGTAAATACAGTGACAGCTGGTACCATGTGTGAGGCAAGTTGCGTGTGTCTGTCCGTATGATGTGTCAGGTTGTTCTGTCAACACGGGATGAATCCATCAGTATACTATGTTCTACATTATAGTAAATTCATAAATTTGCTCTCAACCACAGACCCACACTCATTTTGTTACATTAATTTTAACAAAATTGTTAAATGAACTGATAATGGAGCGTTTGCAAGTTAATTTTACTAAACATTTTGTTGCCATGCATGGTAAAACATTCCTCCATGTCTTCTCCATCCTTTTATATCACTGACTGAGGATCTCACCATACGAAAACTAAAATATAGCATGACCTAGACGCAGGAACAAAAAGTGAATACAAGAAAAAAAGTGACGATGAAGTAGACAAGACAGAAAAAAAGGAATGCACAGAAAACAGAAAATGTTTCCCCTCCTCTGTTTCCTCATATTGATGATATGTGTCCAATACCCACAGGCTTAATCCAATAAAGAAAGCCCAACTTAATCCAAACATTAAGCTCAGATATCAAATATTCTCTTCCTAATTTGATTTCATCAATATTTGTTTTCATCTGCAAACAGAGATGTGTTTGTTTGTATGGGCTGCAAGAGGAAATCATGGCGACGGTGCAATGGAAAATAAGTTATCTCTTTTGCATGGATGTGGACAATGCAATGGCCAAACACACACACTCACACATAAGCAAACACACATACTTGAAACCAAGACCTCAGCTTCTAAATGTGTTATCTGGCTCAGGGATGAGCAGAAATGGAAATCAAACACGGCCAACAGAGCTCAGAGAAAAACAACAGAGATTGGAAACACATGCGAAAAAGATACATGCAACAGAACTGACCAAGGCAAAGAACCCAAATTCGAATTCTGAATCTAAATCAGATTCTAATGAAGTCATATTTAGGTGGATCAAATTAGAATATGGAAAAGGCAGAGTCGGTGAAATCACAAGGAACAGCTCCAGGCTAAAGAATGACTTGGTTTGAATGGTTCCATTCACAATAGACTCTCTATCATGTGATTATTAATCAGAAAATGTATACAAATATCCCTGAAGATTTTGTGTAATTCACTGTAATTTTCTACAATAAAGCTAAACTTTTTAACAACTTTCAACCTCTTTCCCACAAATCTTTCATCATTATGTTTCTCTAATAAAGACTGTATCTGACTTTATGTGTTTGCTTGAATACTGTCATATAAATGTAGTTATGTTAATAACTGTGCTCTATTTGCGCCTCTAAGTGAAATATATTTTTTGTGTGTTGTTTGTGTGTTGAGGCACACAGCATGCTATGACTGTCAAGGTGAACTAGCCTTAGTCGATAGAACGGAGGCAAATCTGCTTGTGTGCCTGTCTCTCTGTGTGTGTGTGTGTGTGTGTGTGTGTGTGTGTGTGTGTGTGTGTGTGTGTGTGTGTGTGTGTGTGTGTGTGTGTGTGTGTGTGTGTGTGTGTGTGTGTGTTTCTGTGTATGCGTTTTCATATTACATGGTTAATATCTTTGAGAAGGACAAACACTGATGGATGAAGTAGGGGAAGCATGATGAAGGAGGAGGAGGAAATCAGGACGAGGAGACAATAATAATATTGTTTGAGAAGTTTCATGCCAGTAGAGCTCACTGATTTAACAACTGGAAGACAAAGCAATGCGGGTATTTAAGTTCTTTTTCTCCTGATTTACCACTCTCTGTTAACAAGCCCAACGACCTCTTCGCTGATTGATGACATCACCAGACTTAATGAGGGGGGCTGTAGAGTGACATCATCACCAGTCTGTGCTTTTACATTCCTCTCTCTCTGCACGTAAACGCACCAAAAACACACTCAAGATGCTGTTCTGCATCTCCTGGAGCTCATTGTGAAGTGTTATAATGTGTGTCAGTGTTAATTTACTGAGTTGTACAGTCAAAGTCAAGCATGTGAGTATCCATGAGAATATGTGAGCGTATGCGTGTGTGTGTGTGTGTGTGTGTGTGTGTGCGTGTGTGTAGATGTTCCCCTTGGCTGCTGAGACTCAACATTTGATTTGCTAAAAGGAGCAGGACACTTCTATTAATCAATATTTGCAGACTACTGGCTGCCTTTCTGGCTGATTGACTGGCTGTGTAGTTACTTGACTGACTGATTGGCTAACTAACACACTGACTGGTAGTCTGAACGGCGAACTGCTTGACTGGTTGACTAAATCTCTAAGTGAAAACCATTTATAACATGTCCAAAAGAGAGAGAACACAGCAGAACAACAGCAGAAAGATAATCTAGGGGGCTGTGTGTGTGTGTGTGTGTGTGTGTGTGTGTGTGTGTGTGTGTGTGTGTGTGTGTGTGTGTGTGTGTGTGTGTGTGTGTGTGTGTGTGTGTGTGTGTGGGGGGGGGGGGGTGTTTGCTCATTGGGTGTTTCACTAAATATCTGATATCCCAATATTAGAAAAGAGGTACATATTAAAATTACTGATCTGATCAACAAGCAGCTGATCATACTGTTTAAAAATCTAGAGCTGAACTTAGATTCAATAAACCTGTATCACTGTGAGACAGACACAGACAGACCAAAGCGAAGGAAGGTAATGATGGCTGGCTGGGAGGATGAGAGAAGAGGGGCGTGGGAGGGAATACGGGTTGAGAGATGAGGTTGACTTGATAATGAAGAGGTTAAGGATGCCATGGAGAGAGAGGGTGGGAGGTCAGGTCAGAGAGAGGGAGAAATGGAGGGAGAGCCAGAGAGAGACAGCAGGAGAGAGAAAAGAAGCAGGTCACAAAAGAGGTTGAATCGGTGGGGGATATTTAGCCAACGGGTCAAAATAGTATTGTGTTAAAGGCTCTCTGGGAGTATCCAGGTCCTACTGAGGTAATGTATGTAACCTCTCTGCTTTCCATTCTCCTACCATGTCCTATCCTTTCCTCCTCCCTGTTCAACCTTGTTGATCCGTGTTGTTTTACACCTCAACTTCACCCCTCTCCTCCTTCCACTTCCCTCATCATGTACCCTTACATACTAAGTGAAGGAAGTGGTAAGTGGTAAAAGTGTCACGAAAATGACAAAACTTTTAATCAATTGATGATTAAAAAAGAAAATATGAAAACTCAGAGCTTACTGATAAAATGAAGAGCATACTTATGGAAGTTAAATTTGTTGACCACCAATTAAGGTCCAAGGACAGTATGAGTCACTTGCAAGATATCAGGAAGGGGCAGTGTATCAGCTTATAAATAACAAAAAGAAGGGGACCTAGGATTAAGCCTTGAGGACCTCTTACGGTAAAAGGAAGAAACTCTGCCTTATTACTCAGCTTTATGGAAATAAATAAATCAAAGTCTTTTTTCAAGAAGTGTTTTAAACTGTTAACATTTTTTGAGTATCCATCTTACTCATTGAAGAAATATTAATCAAACAGTGTAGGCCTAACCTCATATCATGGTTATTTACCAGTCAAACTTATTTTGAGCACAGAGTAACTGTAAGACTGAGGCTATGTACATCATAGTTGTGATCATTATTAATACTGGGAGTTATCACTTTTTGGAAATTAATCTCTTTTATCTAATTATCTCTTTAGACTGAATTTTGTGTTTGATGTGGGTTGGATTCCTCACCTAAAAGAGGTCAAATACACCAATGGATTTAAAAAATATATATATATATTTTTTTACACATTTACTATAACCTTTTTATGCAGAAGTATTTGAGTTTATGGGATGTTGATAAGACTTGAACCTCAATTATGTTTTCAGCATCACAATAAGGTATTTTAACCCCCATGAATAAGATGAATAAAATACAGAGAGTGAAGAAATGATAAAGACACTAATAACTGAGTGATTGATACAGAGAAACAGAACAAAGTATGCAGAACATGGAGCAAGAGGACACTCTTCATCACCTACTTTCCCATCACCATCACCCAAACCTGCTCTCCCATATCTCCATAAAGACCGATTAAATGAATGGACCAACGGCAACCCCTCCACCTCCCATCCCCCATTTTTACAGCTCAATCATGCTGCGTTACTGCCGACACAGACTGCTTATCCTGAGTGTCAAAATTGAAAGGAGAAAGAAAGAAGGAGAGGGAGGGAGAAAGACTGTAAGAAAAGAAGGAGCAAGTAAGAAGAGATAGGGAAGCAAGAGAATAGTGGAGGGGAAGGGGAGGGGGTGGGGTGGCCTAAGAGCAATTTCTTTCTTGAATAAAGAAAGAATAGGGGAGGGGGTTGTACAAAAAAAAAAAAAAAAAGCACTAATGCCAAGGCCCCTGGTTTTGGTAAAATAGACTGTGTTATAGGTTCTGGCTCTCATTCGTTGATTCCTTCATTTGTTCGTTCCTTGCTCTTTCGTCAAGTCAAGTGCTCGCCTGTCTGTCTTTCCCTTTTGTGTCCGCGAGTCCAGATAAGAGCTGCTAGTATGACTGCCTGGTAGTCATTGAGTTATTATGGAGAGAAAGAGGGAGAACACAGAGAGAGAGAGAGAGAGAGAGAGAGAGAGAGAGAGAGAGAGAGAGAGAGAGAGAGAGAGAGAGAGAACAGAAAAGAGAGGATGAAAAGACTAATTCTTCTGACAGATAAAAGGCTCATTTTGAATGGCCTTTCTTTCCTTTAATTCACTCTCTCATTCACTGCTGTTTAAATATTTGCTGTTCTTCTCCTCCTCTTCTCACCTGACTGCTCTTCGTTCCTCCTTCAAACACACTCACACAACCACACACTTGACGATGACATGAAGCCTTATATGCAACTGGAGTTGTCTCTTTGAGAGCTATTAAACTGAGATCTTCTCTTCACTAATCCATATTATTGGACGGTAAGGCCTTTCACGCCCTCTGAATAATAACTTCTGATATTTCCACATACCCACAGTTTCCAGAGTGTGACGGTTTACTGCTCATATACTGTATGATCGCGTGTGTGTGTGTGTGTGTGTGTGTGTGTGTGTTGTGTGTTGTGTGTGTGGGGGGACACTTGTCTATGTGTTGCCCACAGTTTGAATCAGCAAAAAGGCCTCTATTATACTCGCCTGTGTTTATGCATTTGCACGCAATTCATGGCTTTCTTTGACGCACGTGTGTGAAGTGCACATGTGTGATTCCTTGTGGGATAACACGAGACGCACACTGTGTCTGAAACCTCATTTTCCTCTCCTAATGACATATCAAATGTTTGCATAAGGCCATATCAGTATGGAAATGAGTGCGCGCGCACACACACACACACACACACACACACACACACACACACACACACACACACACACACACACACACATAAGTCTTAGAATAAAAGAACCAATTGAAGAGATAGGCTACGTGTGTGTATATGTGTGTGTGTTGTCAAAAGTCTCTAAGGTTGGGCGACTCCGCGTGTCAAACATGACTAGCACCACACACACGTGCATGCACACACACACGTACCCTAGCCTTGTTATCTGGGGGCCTGTCTTGCAGGCAGCCTCTCTAACGCTGAGTGATGTTTAAATTAGTTTACAATTTAGGCTCCTTGCTATCCGCAGACGGCTCTTAACTCTGTGTGTATGTGATGTGTTTTTGTGTGTGTGTGTTTGTACGTGTGAGAGCGTAACAAATTGTTGCCAGTACGGCAGACATCTAATGACTTCAAATTAGCTGCCTGGCGCTCGCCTTGACACGTTGTTACCACTGTTAGCAGCCTTTGTGCGCGTGTATGCGTGTGTGTGTGTGTGCATGCAGCACCGCGCAGCCATATCATGAAGCATAAATTGGCTTCACCTCCCCTCTCTCTGCCTCTGTCTTTTTTCTCTTTGTCTCTCTGTCTCTCTCCATCAATTTGATTAAAAAAATTACTGTACCATGGCGAGCAAAGACGTGTGCATGTGTGTGTTCACATGTACACCGTGCACACAGTGTTCTCACACACACAGACAGACACACACACAACAAGATGTGAAACAAGATGGCTGCAAAAAGGTTAACAGGTCTATCCTCCTGTATTCTGTGTGTGTGTGTGTGTGTGTGTGTGTGTGTGTGTGTGTGTGTGTGTGTGTGTGTGTGTGTGTGTGTGTGTGTGTGTGTGTGTGTGTGTGTGTGTGTGTGTGTGTGTGTGTGTGTGTGTGTGTGTGAGGCTGATAAAGAATGTCGAGGAGGTGTATTTCTTTCTGACAATCCTTTCCACCCTGAGAGAACAGTAGAACACTGTGTGTGTGTGGACATGTATGTGTCTGCGTGTTTGGTGTGAGTGTGAGTATTAGATCAGCGTTCAGCGTTGTAAACAGTGAGGATTTCATAAAGTGTTCACATCACACACACACACACACACACACACACACACACACACACACACACACACACACACACACACACACACACACACACACACACACACACACAACACACACACACACACACACACACTTGGAAGATGAAGAGTTCTATCTTTCTCTGTGAGCAGTGGATTGCCTTCCTCGTTCATCTAATCACGCCATCTTCTCTCCTCCGCCAAGCAATCGTTGCGCTTCGCTCCCTTCATACAGAACGAACACACACACACACACACACACACACACACCTGTACAGGAGTTGGTTAACTTGGTCCACTCCCTTGTACAAATAGTTAACTAAAGGGAAAGGCAGGCCTGCTGAAAAACATTAAATATACCTTGCATGTATGCTCTATGTTGTTTTAAAGGAGAAAAACACATTTTCAAAGAGCTATACTTAGTATACGGATCAATATATATGTCTGCTTATTGTCCATAAAGCAACACATGGATCAATACACTAACAAGAAGCAATGTATATTCCCGTCCCTCTTTCTGTCTCTGCATCTTGTTTTTCTCTTTCTCAGTTTTTTTTCTCATATGTATTGATATCATATACATATCATTGGGAGACCCTGCTATCCAACGTCACTGACTTCATTGTTATAGATTTACACAACATGACTGAGTGGTATTTATGTCTCTAATCTGGAGTTTCCTCCTCTCTTACAGCCTCCTACACTGTTTGAGTGGTAGCAACACTGGGTAATTCTATTCTATTCTATTCTATTCTATTCTGTTCTATTCTGTTCTATTCTATTCTGTTCTGTTACCATATTTCCGGTGAACAATGTGACTAATCTTTCTCCTAATCTGTGTTAATCTGAGACACTGCTCTTCCCTCCTCTCTGCTGTCACAGCAGGCTCCCTCACTAAAACCAAAACCAGATTAAAGTTTTCATCTCTTTCTCTCCTTCAACCACTTCCTTGTCGTCCTCTTCACTTTAGCTTCAGTAGCAGGAGACATTTCTCAAGTAATGTTTTCGTATTTTCTAAAGTTCACATTTTTTGCTCTGTCATTATGTTAATTTTGGGATCTTGCAGTCCGGATCCAATTTTGATCAGATTAAGAGAGAAAAGGGGTTAGTTTAAAAAGATTAGATTAAATTCTTCTGTTTTAGTGATGAACCTGTAGAGGGACACAGATGTGTTTTCCTCTTAAATAGACGTCACAGTTTCATATATACACAGTATAGAGCAATTCACCCTACTTTATTATTAGAATGTGACATTTTAATTTTTTACTTTATTTAAACTGTGATTTAGATTACCTGTTACAATAAAGTTAGTGGAAATACTATAAATAGTGTTGCCACACAAAAATTTGAACTGATGCTCATCACTTAATGCAGCAACTAACATGCTGCTGACTCTAAATAGCCTTTGTCAGGGTGACAGGCAAAATATATGATGAGCACAAAGTGAATCAATTTATTGCATGTCTGTGTGATATTTATGTGACAGTGACTTTTAGTAACAGCACAAACACAGTTCAAGTACAAATATAGTACAAATGCACACACAAACCCAAACATCCATCCACACCCTGAAGGTAAGGGGATTGTACTGCTCTGAATTTCTGTATGTGAGTGTGTTGGATTTTGTGATGCCAGTGAGGGTTGGTCAGTAGGAGAAGTAAATATTTCAAACGGTTTGAGTGCAAAGATTAGGGGTAAAGGTAACACCTTAGCACCACGTGTACTCATGTATATTATGTAAGTGTGTTTGAACAGCATCTGGAGCAGCTGATTCTAACCTTAAACACTCTCTGCCAATCCACACAGCATGTGTGTTTGTGCATCTGTACCGTATATGTGTGTGGGTGTGTGTATGAAATTCTCCTATACTGTGAACTGAAAAAAAAAAAAAAAGTCTGTGCTGTATGTGTGTGTGTGTGTGTGTGTGTGTGCGACATGGAGTCTGGTAAACTTCGGAGTGAGAGTCAGGGTTCAGCAGATTTTATTTTTCCTACCTGGGATGTGTTTGGCCCAGCCGATGTTGACCACCAGCTCTCTGTCCGCCAGGTCGCACAGCGTAGTCAGGGCCTTGATGTCGCTGTCTGGTACTGTTGGGTCGGGCATGGCGTAAATCTTCTCTGGCTCGGCCACCAGCAGGTGAGAGACGATTTTGTTATCTGCAAGGCAGCCAAAGGCAACTGACATGACCACCAGACAAGGAGAAAGACACAGAGACAGAGAGATGGTGAATTTTTGCCACTTCATGCCACAAGGTATTCCACACCAATGCGGTGCATAAATGTGAAAGGTCATATGCAAAGTTCCTGATAACACGGCCTGCTGCTAACACGTGTTTAAAGGTATTTCCTCGAGTATCAAAAAAGGCCCTGACATGATCATTAGGCTAGGACACAGAAACAGAGATATGTGGTATGAAATCAACACACAATTTACAATTTGTAAGTGGAAGTGTTAAACATCTTGAAATGCAATTAAACTGTTGGCCCATTTCCTTTAAACAACATTAAAAGTAAATAATGTGTTTATAGTGAAAGATTCACATTTTGATGTTAAATAAAACAGTTTTTGCTGTGCTCTAACAGTTTGGCATATTCAATAATTATTTGGCAGTACTAAACATGAAGATGCACTTAACAAAAGATCAAACATTTATTGAAATGTTTCCAGATAGGAGCTGTTCCAAGGTGTGATTAAAGGCGATTACTGCCAATGATCCAAGTTGCCCGAAATGTTGTCTTTTGTACCACAGCCTTAAGAAGCTTCACTGATACATACGGGTGGGGGTGGGGGGTGGAGGGGAGATACTGAAAGCCAAACAGCTCAGCTGGTAATGGTGACATGTGGTGATGAGACCTCTATGGCCCATTAGTAACAGACTGATACCCTGCTTCCAAATTAATCCACTGACTAATCAAGCATGGGAATAATAACGGAGGATAGTAGAGCAAGAGTGGAGTGAAGGATAGAGAAAGAGAGAGAGAGATTAGTCATGGAAAAAAATGGGAGAAGACAGACAGGTAGAAATAGAGCCATGGACAGATTGTAAAAGACAGACAGGAAGCGTCCAGAGAGCGACAGCTAGATAGAGATAAAGAGCAAGAGGGAGTGGAGCAGAGTTGTGGGGATGAGTTGTGTATTGATCTAACACTGTCCACCTCCCCCATTCTCTTACATCCACACACACACAGTGTGTATATATACATCTACTGTATATGTATGTCTCCACACACACACACACACGCACGCACGCACGCACGCACGCACACACACACACACACACACACACACACACACACACACACACACACACACACACACACACGCTCCAGCTCCAGGGTCATTTGAGCCCAAACATTCCAAGTCACACAGCAGTATCTGTGGGTAAATCTTATTTAATGTTTCCCTAATTAGAATCAATGGAAGCCCATTTCCAAACCCTGGGCTATTGTTCTGTTCTCACACAATCAATGGGGACGCTGAGGCTGGGGATTGGGCTACCGATAGATAGGCTGTGTGAGCGCGACAGAAAGAGTTTGTGTGTGTATTGACTGCATGTGAGACAGAAAGAACAGGAGAGATGCAGGAAGTCTATATCAACCCTGTATTTTTTGTTTTTCAAGTGTAGGTTTGTTTTGTGGTCAGAGACAGGTTTATAAGAGAAAAGATGCCAGGAATACAGACTGAATAAATATTTGGTCTTCTGCTCTCTTCCAACATGTGACTTAATAAGAATAATAACAAGACTAAAGGGGTAAATATAATTTAAACTGTTTAAGGCAAACTGGTCTTTAGCATGCCAGTGAAGACGCTTTGTTATCTGGAGCACAGGCATGCTTTTGTGTATGAAAAAGCATATATTATAAACACACACACGCTGTGTACACACATTCGCATTATCCCATCATTTCAATGATTAGTAGTGCAAAAGTCCCAGTAAGCTGTCATGCAGCCATTCAGCATATTGGCCTGAAGCAGAATATGCTCCAGCTTTAAGCAAAATGAGCTTTGGGGACCAAGCTGCTAAACATTGCTCAATCTGCACAGTGTGTGTGTGTGTGTGTGTGTGTGTGTGTGTGTGTGTGTGTGTGTGTGTGTGTGTGTGTGTGTGTGTGTGTGTGTGTGTGTGTGTGTGTGTGTGTGTGTGTGTGTGTGTGTTATGTGTGCAAGCAGACGGTTAGCTAGAGAGCTAACTCTAGTTTGATGTGGTTGCCAGATTGGATTTAATCCGGATTAGGTTCTGGCTGGTCTCCCTCTCCCTCTCCCTCTCCCTCTCCCTCTCCCTCTCCCTCTCCCTCTCCCTCTCCCTCTTCTTCTCCCTCTGTCTCTCTCCCTCTCTTTCCCTCCCCTCTTCTGTCTCTCTGAGAAACCCTCACATTTAGGTTGAGCCTCTCTGCCTCTACCTGTCTCTCTGTCACTCTCACTCACTCTCTCCCTTGTTAATTTTTCAATCATCAGGCTTTGGCTATATTCTTTTAAAAAGCTCAGCCAATCCAGCCGCAGCTAAATGAATACCTTTATGGTGAAATATTACATGTATAAAATGTTATGATCCCAAACTGGTAGCAGTAGAAACAGGGAGATAAACATGGTCCCAAACAGATGGGCTCCTCACTACCCTGTGCCTGTTTATGTGTGTGTGTGTTTGTGCATCTGTTGAAATGTTTTTACTGTCCAACTGTCTCCATTAAAATAGAAACTGATGGAGAGGCAGTTCCTTGTACTTCTGGTCTCTAACCAACGACTCCTGGTTATTGCACTGGTTATTACACATGGTGACACAATATGGTTGAACATTTTGTTTAAGATTTTCCTTGTGTGCTGTCCATTGTATGTTCTTTGTTGCTCCCTCTAGACATCATGTCAGATGCTTTCGCACATTCATTTCTAGTCTGTGTTACAATGAACCAATAACAGTGTGCACATCCCTGTCCTTGAGAATCACTGATCAACCTTGTAGGCTCGTTTGTTTTTACATGTGTGGGTTCTTACAGGGCTTCTTGGGAGGCAGAGCCAGCTGTGGGTTCAGGTACGGGCTGTTGTCTGCATCTATCCGGCGTTTATACTTCTGTCTTCCACCACGAACCCTGTCCAGACGAACACCTGTAAGAAAGGACAGAGACAAGATGTATGTATCAATACAGTGTGCAGGCCACAGAACCAACGAGAGACTTTGTCCTTTTTAACTAGTTAAGAACACAAGAAAATAACCATTCTACTCGTATGCAAGAAAAGGAGAGCAGGAACTAAAGGGGGAGAGATGAGAATGAAGGAACGTGACATATGAAGTCTGGGTATTCGTATATGCTTGTTATTCACGTTTATGTTATTGTTAGACTTAGACTTTATTAATCCCACAGTGGGGACATTTTTGTCATCACAGCAGCATAGGAACACTAAAAGGTGCACACAATAAGAACAAATGTACAAATATGTATTCATAATATAAGATAGATAAGAAGAATTATTTTAGAAAAAAATAAGAGCATAGACTAAATACACACACACAAACTATATACACAAAAACAAGGCTTGCTCAACTCACTTGTCTCTTTTATTCGCCAACAAGACTAATTTATAGAGATGCCAGAGGCCTCTCGCACTCTCTCTCTCTCTCTCTCTCCTGCTTTCTGACTCTTTTACTGTCTCTTGCCCAATCTCGGTCTCTCTATTGCTGTCTCCCTCTCCGTCTCGTTAATTAATTGACACAAAGGAGTCCTAATTTAATTAGGCCTATCTCTCACGGGATTGGATGTTACCGTGGTTACCACTTAAAGATGGATAAGGAAGACAGAGGTGTCATATACCCTGGATGAGGAGAGGAGAGGAGAGGAGAGGAGAGGAGTGCTGAAAGAACGGTCAAATATTTCACAACTAACCCTAAAAAAAACCCCTGTTTTTGAGCAACAATATGAATAACTTTTGGAACTGATGTATCACGACTTTTGCAGAATTACTGCAGAATGAGGTACAATATGTCATTCTTTTACTATCTTTATATTTAGATTAAATATTAATCGGACTTTTACTGACTACACAGTATGTCAGTTTTTAGGTATTACACGTAATACGAATATTTGAACCTGCATCATGTAAGTTGAAGATTGTCTGAACTGACATTCAGCAAACGATTCAGTTTCAGGCTGAATGGAGTGTTTTCAAAATAAATACAGAAGAAATGAGATGTAAAGACAACCAGTATCAGCCACTAATGCTGAAAAGATTTTAAGAAAATCATCTACACAAACATTATAAACAGGAAGGTCCATGAAAGAAAGTTATCTGAATATGAATCATACGGAGTACCTGAGCGGTATGAAGTCTGGTTTAAGAGCATTCAAAGCTAAATGTAAATGTTCAAGCTGGGAATTAAGTTGGGTACTAAGTCACAGAGAAAGTCAGCTGACAGCTGCAGAGAAATCTTAATGTTGTTGGTGTAAACAACACAATGCACAACAAGCAATCGTTGTCTTTTTGAAATTCTGTTAACTGAATGCATTCAATGAAATTAAATCAAACAAAATCCGAAATACTTAAAATATTCTCATGAAATGAAACTAAAACTAATATTAAGAGAGTGTCTGTACAGTGCTTTATATTCCAGCGGCACTACTGATTTGAAAGGTTATGTGATGCAAAGTGCATTTAAAACAATAAGGATTTGTTTTAAATCTACAGACAGAGAGGAAGGAGGGGAATAAGAGAGTGAAAGCAAGAGAGAGATTTGCTCACACACAGAGATTTAAATCCTCTGAAAAATGTGCTGACCACATTCAAGACAACACACCTCAGAGATTTAACAGAAAGACTTCTATTGGCAGCAAAGACAAAAACATCAGGGAGGATGTTGGTGCATTAGTGTGCATGTGTGAGTAGTTTTAAGTGGGCATCTGTTTTATTTGTGTTTTGCACATGTGTGCATTTTGGTTTTATTCAAAACATCTTACAGTGGCGGAATGTTTTTTCTACAGAAATTTGGTCATTTAGAAAACTCTAACTAGCTCTGTGAGTCATCCACCCAGTGAACTGAACATGACACACATCTGTGTGTGTGTGTGTGGTTGAGCGAGTGCTTGAGACAGAGATAGGTAGACAGAAGGGCTGACAGTCCAGGTACAGTGGGGGGCCCAGTGTCAGCAAACGGTCAAGAGACTCTTAACACCAGGGGGTACAAACCTGCTCAAATACCCACTCTTTGCTTTTTTTCTCACGTACACATTCACACATTTCTCAAACCCACACCCCCATGTTGTGTTTTGCTAAGCTGCGACAAGCAGCTTGCTCAGTCACTACCTGGGTCAGTGGTTGGTCAGAAGAGACGAGGGAGTAAGAGAAAGCAGAAACAGAGAAATGGAGTTAGAAAGCCTAGAGGACAGAGGATCTGACGGACAAGGTAGATGTTAGGATGGAGAGGACATACTGTATAAAGACTGAATGAAATAAATGAAAAACAGTTGAAAAAACATGTGAGGGTACAGCTGTAAAGCTGAGACGTCAGTAATATGGCGACATATATTCAAAATTGAATTTAAATTCAGTGAGAAATTGTTAAAATGTGATTTTGGGAGCCCTTCTCTATCTCCCATGTATTTACTGTACCTTAATTCATGTGCATTTGTGTCTATTTCTGACCAATCATATACCTACCTTGATGTGAAGACAAATATTAAGCCTAAAAAACTACATTAAAATATGCCAGGCTACATAAAATACAGCAGTGGCACCACCAACCTGACTACTTATTGAAAAAGGAAGCTTGATATCAAGACAGAAGAAAACAGCACTGAGCGTAATGTTACTCCTGAGAGCAGTTAAACTGAAGCAATGCAAGTGTCGACAACTGCTTACACTTCTGCCCCGAGTTACTGCCTTATTTGTCAAAGGCAGTAACCAGACCAATAATATATATATATATATATATATATATATATATTTATGTGCCCAGGTGTTGTTGAAAGTGGTAGATTCAGTGTCCAAAACTTACAAAGTCTATCATTTCTTATTATGAAGTGGTTCTTTTTTGCATTTTGGCTGCTCTCAATCAAAACTGAAAATGTCAAATATAGTTTTGTGAATATGATCATATCAGTGAAATTAGAAGTGTTTTCTATGTATGAAACAACACTTAAGTCAACAATTAGTAGTTTCTGTTTCATGCCTGTGATGTTCGCTGGTTCGGAAATTCCATTGCATTCCTGCTGCTCTCTGTTGTGGAGAAGATGTGTCTTCTTGGTCTTTCTTCTCAGCATTCTTAATTTGTTGTCTTTTATTTAGGGATATTGAAGAAGAAGAAATGTATTTTCGCTGTGAAATGTTTCCATAACCTGAGATCTTTAGCTTTGCTTGCAATGTTGAAAAATAAACCTTCTCTGTGCCATAAAGCATTCAACCTTTATGCCATAAAGCAAAGGACAGAAAATACATTTTTGATGCACAGTGCAACAGACACAGTGAAGAACTACCATCCCTCTCAGCTTCAATTTTGTTTCTTCATTAAAATGAAAGTGATAAAGATTTATTGTTTTTAAAAGACTACAACAGTAGTAATCATAAGGAGGCAGACTGTCTGCACATAAATGCAAATATACACACGTTCACTTAAACACACACTTTCACACTACTTTCTGTTACACAAACTCTTACATGCAGACTCTCAATTTTTCTTTCTCTTTCCCATATACCTAAAACTCAGCACTGAGCTGAGCTCACTTCATAAAGAGCCCTCTCTAACTACCTCATCTATTTTCCACCAAATTAACTCTCTCTCAGCACTGATTAATGATCAAATCTAAATGAATCAAATTAAAAATTGAAAATTATATTTCCAAAGCCCACAAAAAAGAGACAGGAAGAAGCAAGGGGGAGAGTGAGAGTGCGCTACCTCCTCTTAACAAATGAGCCTTCAAATCGTAAAGAATGGACAAGAGGGGAGAGGAGGAGAGGAACGAGGGGAGGAAAGGGAAGAGAAGAAAGAGGGAAATGGTAGGGAGAAAGTAAATGTGGATCCAAAAAAGATAAAACAAGTAAAGAGGAAAAAGAAAAGGCAAGAAGGAAGAACCGAACAATTGAACAGGGAGTGGGTACAAAATGGAATTAAAAGGCACATGAAAAGAAATAAAACCGAGATAAAAAAAAAATGATAAAAGGGAGTAATAGAAGATTATGATAAAAGAAAGTGTAGAAAAAAAAGAGAGAATATGGTAGAGTAGAGAGTAAAGAGGGTAGAAGAGTAGAGCACAGGCTGTGAAATAAGAGGAAAAAGGGAGAGGTAAGTTAAGGATTGTCAGGTGAACAGCAGAAGAAAAAATGAAATGAGAGAGAAGAGGAATGATGCACAAAAGAAGAAAGAAGCCACTGCGGTTATATAACGTATCCAGCTTTTATCATGTCAGCTAACAGTTCACCTTAGTCAACTACTTCTACTCTCTCACACACAAATATCTAATAAATGTGATGATAGACATTTGTTGTGCATTATTTTGCATCATATTGCATACCTGGTCAATGTGTAAGCTGTATTTGGCCCCACATGACTAATAATGTATTTTTAAAACATGTTAAGTTACTGTATCTTTCACCCATATTTTTGTACAACTTTTGTCAAACCCTGTACAGTCGTGAAGACACACACACACACACACACACACACACACACACACACACACACACACACACACACACACACACACACACACACACACACACACACACACACACACACACACTCTGTGACAGTGATGAAGGTGAATCATTCCTATCGTGGGAATATTGCTGTCTGTCAATAGCACGATCTGCACTAAATGCATCAGCATAGATTTTTACACTGCACTGGCGTCAGTGTGTGTGTGTGTGTGTTCTTGAACATTTGAAGGATTGCGAGCGAAATGCCTTTGACACCTGAGTGCAAGAGAAAGACAGTGTAGAGAGGTAAAGAGAGAAGGAAGGAGGACGGAAGGAAAAGTACATCATGGATTGATTTCAGATGGTCAATGAAATGATAAGAGAATGAGAGAATGAACAAGAGTGAGAGGTGTGGGATAGAGTGGAGAGGAGTAAGGAGACAAATAAAATAGAGGGATTCTGGGTGGTCGAAGCAAAGAGAAAGGGGGATGACAAAAAGGGACAAGAGGAGGAAAAGATTTTAAAAGGCAGACAAGAGGAAACTGTGGGCGAGAGGAAAATAGAGATTGAGAGGCTGTAACAGGGTTGAAGCCTTTCTCCCACCTTAAACCGGTTTTACACACTGCGTTTCTGTGTGTGTGTGTGTGTGTGTGTGTGTGTGTGTGTGTGTGTGTGTGTGTGTGTGTGTGTGTGTGTGTGTGTGTGTGTGTGTGTGTATTTGTGTGTGTTAAACCGCAGTGTTGATGTAATAACATTAAAGGTTTTCCTATGTGGGTTTGAGAACTGATGGGTGAGTAGATTGGGCAAGACAACAGACCTATTTAAATCTAGTGTGGGAGATACTTATATTACTCATGTTGTGAGGACATAAATCTGCATACACAGTGGGCAAAAGCAAGTCCTAAACACGTAAAATGTTAGAATCAAGACCTGGTTTACGCATAAACCATAGAGTCTGAGAGTTAGGGTTAAACACGTTGTGCTTATAGTTAGAGTTAGGGTTAAATATCCAGGAAAAGAATGTAAGTCAACATAATGTATAGTAAGGAAAGAGAGGGATAGAATACATACAACATACAGTTTGTTATATGTTTGTTCAGGATGTAAACAAATCAGATCTGTGTAAGAATCAAGAGTTTTATTGTTTCCGGTATGCTGCTGTGTTTCTGCTAGATTTTGACAAAATAACAAAAGCTTCAACAAAGAAAAATAAAGAGAGCATGAGAGACATGGAGGGGAGGAAAGTGTGTGTAGTGTCATGCAGTGACGTTTGTTTAGACCAGAACAGATCAGAACAACAGAACAACACTGCCTGAGGCAGCGGGCAGGTGGCTGTCACTGGTGTGTGAATTTGTGAGAGAGAGAGAGAGAGAGAGAGAGAGAGAGAGAGAGAGAGAGAGTGTGTGTGTGTGTGTGTGTGTGTGTGTGTGTGTGTGTGTGTGTGTGTGTGTGTGTGTGTGTGTGTGTGTGTGTGTGTGTGTGTGTAAGGCCGAGCGAGGTCCTAAGAAAGTGTGGCCTTCTTTTGTGCTTTTAAGGCTGTCTGAACATCCAAAATTCTCCTGAAATGAGGGTGTACTGATAATTCCTTCGAGAAAAAAAGTCCTACTCTTATGTTTCAAACAATCAGAAATCTTTCATCTAAATTTTGTCTTGTCTTCTGTTAAGTGAATGGCTATTCCCCGAGAGTTAGATACTAAAACACACAATCGATCTCAGTCTTTCCTCTCCTATCCATTTTACTTGAATGTATCTGGATGCGGTTTCCCTCTACTACATTCCTCCCCTCTCCTCTCCTCCTCTCCTCTCCTCTCCTCTCCTCTCCCTCCTCTCCTCTCCTCTCCTCTCCTCTCCTCTCCTCTCCTCTCCTCTCCTCTCCTCTCCTCTCCTCTCCTCTCCTCATTCTCTCCTTTCTTCTCTTCTCCTCTCCTTTCTTCTCTTCATCTTCATCCTCATCCTCTCCTCTCCTCTCCTCTCGTATATATGTACGTGAAAGAGAGCAGACCACTTAGGCAGATCTCTCGTCACACCATTTCCATTATCGCTCCTTTCTAGCTGGGATGCAACCAGATGCCACTCGCGCACACACACACACACACACACACACACACACACACACACACACACACACACACACACACACACACACACACACACACACAAACACTTGCACACACTCATGCAGGACAGACGCTACAGGGCCAGATTTAGCTACAAGTTTCCCATGGGGGAACACCAGACGCCACCAGTTGTCTGGCGCTCCCCTCCTTTGTTTCCCCTTCTCCTCTTGTCTCCTCCCCTCTCTCCATCAACCACTCTCTCCTCCTCTAGTCATCTTCTACTTTCATTCTTTTCCCCATTCTTCCATAGACCCTGAAACTACTAGTCCTTTGTCATTTTATCTTATTTCTTACCATTTAAATCACACATCTTT